>NC_081411.1:289270459-289643148 GCF_030272615.1 Cryptomeria japonica | reverse complement strand
CATCATTACGGTATTTCCAAATGAGACAAAGAATTTCTAAAGATAAATAGGATGAGAAGATATTTGCAGTTTTCCTACAACCCTTAATGTAGCCTAAAACAACATTTATGATTTCAATACCATTAGTTTCCAAATTAAGACCGAACAAGTTCCATATTTCCTTTGCAAAGTGACATTAAAAAAATATGTGTTTTACAGATTTTGGTACTCTACAAATTTTGCAATTTAGGAAGTTACCCTCCTTGTCTTTAATGGGGAGTTTATTTAGTAGTAGTCTCCAGCCAAAGAATTGTTTTTTAGGTTCATTTTGAGACCCCTAGAATTTACCTAACATATCTTTCCACTCCTTTGGTTCCCATTTTAGTTCCCAACATCTGTTCAGGTGAAGAAAAATGGCATCTGCCTCAGTGAGAGACACATATATGCATTTGTCTTTAAGGGAGGGGAGAGGTGTGCCATCAACCCAGCAGAGTGCAGAGATTGAAGAGTGGGGGAGAGAAGGGTGAGGTGGGGGAAGAGAAGTGGCTAAGGCTGATTTCAAGATGCTATATGTTCTGCTCTGGGACAGCGGGATAGAGAAGGTAATCTTCAAGTCCTCCCATGTTCTCAATTGGCCATTCTCCAGAATCTGGTCAAAATACTTAATTCCCATATTGTGCCACTTTAGTGCAAAGCAGCCTTGCAGAGCTGCCAATGGTTTCCCATTATGAATTAGAGTCTACCATATATAGAAAGGTCTAGAGCTGAGGGAGACAAAGAGCATGAGGTATAGAGATAGGAAGAGAATGATGATAGGAGCCCACTCATTAATGAAATTTGACTAAGTCTTTATTTATATAATTATAAGATCTCCTAAAATCTAAAATTTGCATTATGACTCTTAGAGATTTGAAACCATTTTCGAATATCTTGGCAATATATACATAAAATATAAAAAAGACAAAGGGAAAATCGAAAAGGGGAGGCAAAGGAATTAATGAAGAACACAAGATACCATTGAGAGGACCCGGGTGAATCAGTGGTTATCAACAACCTTAAGCCTTTTAATCCTAAAAATGTGTACTGGTAAGCAATTCCAAGACTAAGGGAGTATACCAGTGAGATAAAAGAAATGATAAAAAAATCAAGCACACACAAAGACACGTCACACAACATCGGATATACGAGGAAAACCCAAAGTGGGAAAAACCTTGGTGAGAAATGTTGCTGGAGTTTACTGCTCCAATCTAGCCTCACAATGAAACACCAGTTTTAAAAAGTTTAGGCCATCAACCCAAAGGAGAACCAACCCCTACACTAAGAACCAACTCAATGAAATATCAATGAATTATTGAATCAATACAAAAGGAGCACCTTGTTACAAATGAGTTTTGTCACCTCTGTACACTTCACCCTGTCGGTTCAACTATTCTATCTTTCTCTGCTTCTCATCACTGTCAGTTGTGTTCACTCTTCCCAATTTCTCTTCTACTCAGCCTCTACCTTGACTAACATCTTCTCTCTCTCTCTCTCTCTCTCTCTCTCTCTCTTCTCTCTCTCTCTCTCTCTCTCTCTCTCTCTCTCTCTCTCTCTCTCTCTCTCTCTCTCTCTCTCTCTCTCTCATCTCTCTCTCTCTCTCTCTCTCTCATTGCTATTGACTTACAGTTTCAAATTTTGTCAGTTAGATGAACTGTCATACTGTGTAACTGGTTACCTTTTAATCTGTGCCTTAACCGGTTAAACCCCCTCTTACCAGTTCATCTATCAACATTCAGTCGCTTTAGTAAAATGCGATGAACTCTTAGACTGATTACCTCTCTGCTTGCACATTCACACTCTCTTCTTCGACATCTAATTTCCAGCATCTGACCTCCTTCATCACAAACTTAGATCTTCAATCTGCATCTTTATACTCATGCTTTCCCGCCAACACGAGAATTCAAACTTCGTTCCCTAGGGTTTTCTTCACCAACCGCAAATCTTATCAAATCATATCTGATCTTGTTTCTAGAATTGACATCCTGCAACAAATCAGATAACACCGCCATCTTTCATCCTTTCAATACATGTTTTCTAAACTTGGCAAACTGCAACCTATTTTTTGGCCTCGCTCTTTGTCAATCATAATAGATGATCTTGTTGTTTCCTACTCCAAATCAGATCTGTCAACCAGATGTCTTGCATTGATCCTTGCATCACAATTTTTTGTCGTTTGATCTGCTTCAAGCCGCAATCCTCTACACTTGACCCATGATTTTTGTAGTCTGCATTAAATGTCGACCCAATCACCAACTACCTCGATGATGCACCGTTCACTTGCCACTGCATGTTTGCCACCTAGAATCCACACATTATCTTTGTCAACATCCAGCTCAGTTCACTATGTCGGTTCAAGCTCAGACGCCGACCAAAAACTCACTCACTGGTAATCACCTTATACTACCTACCGGTTCATCTGCCCTACCAGTTATATAATAACTGGTTAACCTTCAAGCCATGCTCTTCTTTGTTCGGCTAGTTAGGACACAATACCTTTTCACTGCATATGACCCGATGTCATGTTCCTCTATGTTCTGCTTGTCCCTTGCATGCTTATCAGTGGACATGTTTATCGGTTGATACAACACCTACCTGCATACCAGTAGCATACCATACATACTGGTTGACATCAATGACAACATAATGCCAACAATCTCCCCCTTTGCAATTGATGTCAAGACAATGCCAACAATCTCCCCCTTTGGCATTGATGTCAACACACAATATTTACTATCATATCGGTTCCTTCCTCCCCCTTTGACAACAATGACAAAGAGAACAAACAAAAAGCTTTCTCCCATGGTCAAATCTCCCCCTTTTTGTTCAATCTTATTGACTTACCAGTTCAGATTCTATTGGTTAGATGAACTGCTAGAATGTGTAACTGGTTACCAGTTACTCTATGTGTTACCGGTTAAACCCCTCTTACCGGTTTATCTATCAACATTCAGTCACTTCAGTATTCTGCGATGAACTCTCAGGTTGATTACCTCTCTGCTTGCACACTCACACTCTCTTCTTCGACATCTGGTTTCTAGCATCCAACCTCCTTCATCACAAACATAGATCTTCAGTCTGCATCTTTATACTCATGCTTTCCTGCCAACACAAGAATTCAAACTTCACACCCTAGGGTTTTCTTCACTGACCACGAACTGTATCAAATCATATCTAATCTTGTTTCTAGAATTGATAGCCTGCAACAAATCAGATAACTCAGCCATCTTTTATCCTTTCAATACACATTTTCAAAAATTTGCAAACTGCAACTTGTTTTTTGGCCTCGCTCTTTGTCAATCATAATAAATGATCTCACTGTTTCCTACTCCAAATCAGATCTGTCAACCAGATGTCCTGCATCGATCCTTGCATCACAAGTCAGTGTCATTCGATCTTCTTCGAGCCACAATCCTGAGCTCACTTCAACCTTGGTTTTAGCTCAAAAAGCCAGGACTATAACCTAGTGCCTTAGTCCTCTTGGACTTGGCACCTAACACCCTATTCCAACCTTTTCAGGTCCAAATTTAAACTTCAAATAGTTGGGAAAATGTAGAGTAGTAAAGTGCTCCCCGATATCAGCCTTCTTCAAAATTTAAACACAAAACATGTAAGTTGCATATAAATACAACTCCCTCACCCTCATTTGAACATCTCTTAACATCAAGAAAATTCCAATTAAGCATCACAATCAAGCATCTTCAAGGCAGTGGAGGATTTTTGAAGTCAAGCATTAAAGAATTTTGATTCAATGTGTTTCTCCATGAAAGAAGGCATCCATTAACTCCTATCGAGCAACATTAGTTTTGTGAGGCTTTAAGGAAAGAAGTTCATAGCAAAGGCATCAGTTGTCAATTTTGCATTTCCTTTAAGGTTTTAGCCTTTGCCCTACCATTGGTAATCTCTCTCACACCATATGGTAGCTCTATAGTGTAGGTTAATTCCTACTTGGGATTTGACATAGGCAAGCCTATACATACGAGAAAACATTTCCCCCTCTTTTCCATGTGCAAGTTGTAGATCTAACAACTAGAAGTTGCGAAGTTGTAGAGAGCAGACTGAGAAATATAATTCCAAATTTTGAATAATCAAAAACTCATGGACTATGTCAATTATCACATGTGACCCACACTTTTTAGTTGAATTTCAAAGGAGTATTCTATAGAGCATCCTGATCCAAAATCCAAAGTTTTAGTTAATAGAAAAATCACCAAGGTAAGTGCACCAATATGGTGAACAAAAAGGGGGTATAAGTAGCTACTCAAAATTTGAAGAAACCAAAAGAACAAAAATTGTATTTTTTTTGAATCTAGTTTCTAAACTACTAATTGTTTTCAAAAATGGATAAGATTAAAAGAGGGTAAAATCCTTCCTACACATAAAATTGTTCCTATTTTTAAAAAAAAAATGTAATGTAGTGTCTAGTGTGCAAGTCAAAAAATTTAGAACTTTGCATTTATTATTTTGAAAAACCCATTAGTAGAAATATAGATCTAAAAGTGAGTACCAGAAATTGTTGTGTGTGTTTTTGTAATTGTCTAATAAGTTTTTTTTTTTTCAAAGTAGATACGTCCTAAAAATTATATATTGAGCATGCAAATCACATAAACTTGAGCAACATAATCTAAAATGCAAAAAAATTAAAATGTGTAAGGAATTAAGTGTAGAAGAATAATATATAATAAAAAAAATTTTAAAAATTGGACAAGTAGGTCAAAAGTTTTTAAAAAAATTCAACACGTCTCTAATAAGTGGCAAGTGCAAGGTAATGAGTCACAAATTCGCGGAAGTCCGCGCATTGGAAAATGCGCTCTTATAAACGGGGGCCCGTTTTCAAAAAACGGGGGCCCGTTTGTGCTTCGGGCTCCCGAGCCGAAAGGTAACGGGGGCCCGTTTTGTTTAAAAACGGGCCCCCCGTTTTGTTCTAAAACGGGGGCCCGCTTTAAACAAAACGGGGGCCCATTTTTTAGAAACGGGGGCCCGTTTTTAAAAACGGGGGCCTGTTTCTAAAAAACGGGCCCTCGTTTGTTTAAAAGCAGGCCCCCGTTTCTAAAATGGCATTTTTCCTTTTTTTTCCACAATCCGCCCTTGTTTGAAAACGGGGGCCCGTTTTGTGGAAGTTGATTCCACAACCCACCACTTGGCTCGGGATTAGGGTCGGGATAGGCCTGGGATGGCCACACCTGAGACATGGACCTGCAAATTCAAATCTCCATGAATGAAAGCACAAATATGAACTTCAGAAATAGTTTACGTGCCTCTAATTAGAGAATTTTTATACGAAATTAAAAACCCATTTCAGATTATACTGTCTAGATTCTAAATATGTAAATTTATTTAAAAATTGATTATTTTAACTATTTTTCATTTAATTTATACTAAATCGGGTCCATAAATTTGAAATATTAACTAATTTTGTTAATATAATAACTTTTTTATTTAAAGAATTTTCGAAAAAAAATTATATGTCATCAATCTACACAAAATTCTTTTGTATTTAAAAAAAAAAAAAATCAAAAAATGTTAAGTTTACATCAAATTATGTGGGTCGTACACGTCAAATTTTTAAAAAGATAATTACGGCCATTAAAAAATTAATTAAAAAAAAAATATTAGAAAAAAAAATACAAAAAAATATGCTCATCAATCTTCAGTGTGTTACAAACCATTTCCCAAAACGGTTTGAGAAAATAATTTTAATTGTGTCAAAAAGTGTGGGTCGTACACATGCATGGTATGGTCCTGAAACAGGCATTTTTAAAACATAGTTTTCAGAACTCCATTTAAAAAGTTATTTTTTATTATGTGGGTATTAAAATAAATTATATATTTGGAAACTACACTCAGAGGGCTATCTTTTATATTAATGACTTTTTCCAAGATTCAATCTCTAAGTGTTTCAAAATTTAAGCTCAAATGAGACAAAATCTGAAAATCAGGGAAAACACTTCCACTTTTTGGCCAAAAAGTGGACTCATCTTCTTGCACTGACCCAAGTATGGAAACATTAGTGAAAGAAATTAAAAAATAAATACGTTAACGTAGTTCAAATCTAAATAAAATTATATGGTTAGAAGCTTAAAATATGTGTGAAAACATGGTGGTAATTTTACTAAGACCCATTTTATAATCTATAAACTTGATGCCAAGGAAGTTAAGAAACAAGAATAGGAAAAAAGAAATATCAAAATGAGCCAATATAGCTTACAATCCTAAGACTTGTCATCCAAGCCTAAATACAAGCTCATATATGTGTACATGTTAAGAATAAGATAAATGTTTTGCTCATACTAAGCCACAAAAAAATATGCTCCTACTCAAGTTTTTAGTTCCACAAAGAACGAACGTGTTTTGAATGTTAACTCATTTTGTCCTCCCCTTTTTTATTTTCCCTGTGTCTTTTACCTTTCTTATACTTTAGTTTATATTTTATGTACATATATTGGTAGGATGTTTAAGAATGATTTAGATCTCTAGGAGTCATAATGAAGATTCTAGATTTTGGGAGGTCTTATAATTTTTCATTAGCAGGCTCATATCATCATTCTCTTGCTATCTTTGTATCTCACACTCTTTGTCTCCCTCAAGATCTTAGAGACCTATCTATTTTCCTACTACTCTCCTACCCCCACTCTACCTCTCTCTATCTCACTCTCTCCTCTCTCCCCAAGCTATAGATCAGATTATAATTTTTCAGACAGTCAAATTTCAATAATCACCAAGATCCTAGATCATCATTCTTAGACAAACAAATTTTAATAATCACCAAGATCCTATCATCATTTTCTACCTCTATTTCACTCTCTTTGCCTCCCATGATCTTTAGACCTATCTCTCTTCCTATCACTCTTCCTCTCCTCCTCTCTCCCCCTCTATCTCCTCTCTCCACAAGCTCTAAACTTACCTCTCTCACCCTTCACTATGATCTTTATCTCCCCTCTCTTCTCTACCTACCTCACATACATTATCTCCTCTCTATCTCACCTCTCTCTCCCCCTCCCCACCTCTCTCTCTCTCTATCCCTTACCTCTCTCTACTTATATCTATCTCCTCTCTCCCCTTCCCTACATACTTACCTTCACTCCCTCCCTACCTCTATTTCTCTAAACACCTCCCCCTCTCTCCCTCCCTTTCTCTCCCTCCCACCCTCCCATGTTCCTCATTAACTTATCTCTCCTAGCCTTTCCCTCTCTAGATACTTATCTCTATCCCTTCTCTATCTTTCTCTACATACCTATACCTCCCTCCCTCCCTACCTCTATTTATCTACAATTTATCCCCCTCTCTCATTCCCTCCCTACTTCCCTCTTTATTTCTCTTTATCTCACTTCTTTGTCTCCCTTGATATTCATACCTCTCTCTCTCTCTCTCTCTCTCTCTCTCTCTCTCTCTCTCTCTCTCTCTCTCTCTCTCTCTCTCTCTCTCTCTCTCTCTCTCTCTGTATCCATATATATATACCTTTTATTCCCTCCTCCCCCTCTCTCTCCTCTTATATCTCTACTTATATCCATCTCTTTCTCGCTCTCTTTATACATACCTCTTCCTCCTTTCCTACCTACTCTATTTATCTACATACATCTCCCTCCAACCCTATCTCTTTATACCTCCCTCCCTCCCCTCTCTCTACCTCTCTACCTATCCATCTATCTCTACTCTCAACATTCTCTCTCCCTTTCTCTCTTTATCTCCTATCTATCTACCCTCTTACTATCTTTATCTCCCATCTTGCTCTCTCTACCACCTCTCCTTTGATCCCTCTCTACTTCTATTTCCCCTTACTCTCTACCTCATTCCCTCCATACTACTCTCTATCTCACGTCACTCTCTCTCTCTACCTCTCCCTCCCTCGCTCCTCCCCTCTCCATATTCTACTCTACATCTTTCCCCACTCTCAATATCTCTACTTACATCTTTCTCCCCTCATACCTCTCTCTATCTTTCTCTCCTTTCCAAACTACATGTCTCTATCTCCACTCTCCATCTCACCTTCTCTCTCTCCCTCCAAGATTCTCTGAACACTTCTCTATATCTCACCTCTCTCCCTCCATACCTCTCTCTCCCTCTCTCTACACACCTTTCCTTCCCTCCTTTCTCTTTCTCTCTCTACATACCTTTGTCTCCCTCTACTTCTCTCTACCTACCCCTCCCTCATTCCCTCTCCCCTCTCCCTCTCTCTCTACAAACCTCTCTATCTCCCTCTCATTCCCTCTCCTTCCCTCTCTATCTACCTATATGTCCCTTACTCTATAATCTATTTTTCTATATATGCATATCACTCCCTCCTTCTGTCCCTCTGTCATTACTTCCATCTCTCTCTCTCTCTCTTCTCTCTCTCTCTCTCTCTCTCTCTCTCTCTCTCTCTCTCTCTCTCTTCTTATCTCTATATTATCTCTCCCTCTCTCCCCCTACATACCTCTCCCTCCCTCCTTCCCTCTTCACTTCTCTTTATATCACCTCTCTCTCTCTTGCTCCTTCCTTTTCTAATTCTCTCTATCTCCCATCACTCATTCCTTACCTCTCCCCCCTCTCTACTATGTTATTAACCATAATAAATCCTAAAAAACACTAACCCTAGGATACCTCTCCTTCCCTCCTCTCTCTAATTATCTACTTCTATCTCCCCTTTCTCTACCTCTTTCTCTCCCTCCATCTCTTTCTCTCCCTCTCTCCCCACATTCCTCTCTCTACTTAGCTACCTCTCCCACTTGAGGTAGGGAGGGAGATGTATGTAAAGATAATTTTACTATCTCATTAGTGTTTTTTCTAGGGTTTATTTAGGTTAATGAGGAATTATTTCAGTTTATCAACATTGGCGTTTATTAGGAATTATTAAGCTTATTTAGGGTTTGTTAGGGTTAGTGTTTATTAAGGTTTATTAGGACTAATTCATGTTTATTTAGGTTTATGAACTTAAATTAACCCTAGTTAACCTTAATAAACAATAACTCTTCATCTCTACCTCTTCCTACATGTTTCATTATCCACCTCTCTCCCCCGCTCTAGGTCTCTCACCTCTCTACCTCTACCCCTATTTATCTCTCTATCAATCTTCCCCTTTTCTCCTTCCTCTCTTCTCTCTAGTATTACCTCTATATATGTCCCCTCTCCAAGTCTCTCACTCCCTCCCACTTTACCTCTCTAACTCTCCATCTATGCCTCATTACACACATTTATCACCTCCCCCCCTCTCTCTCTCTAGGTCTTTCATCACTCTATCCTCCTTTAGGTCTCTCACCTCTCTCCCCCTGTCCCTATTTATTGATCCTCTACTTTACCCCTCCCGAGCTATTCTCTCTCACCTCTTTATAATTCCCCTCTCCAACTCTCTCCCTCCCTTCCTCATTACCTCTCTACCACTCCCTCACTATCTCATTACACACATTTCTCACTCCTCTTTATATCTCTCACCTCTCTAGCTCTCTCCCTTTGTCCCTCTTTTTTTATAAGTAGAGAGTGAAGGGGAGAGAAAGAGAGAGAGGTGAGATAGGAAAAGAGAGAGATACATAAATAAATATGGAAGAAGGGAGGGAGAGGCATACATAGATAAAGAGAGTATGGGAGGAATGAGGGAAGGGCATGGAGAGAGAGAGAGAGAGAGGGGGGGGCAGGAGAGGTATGTAGGGAGAGGGAGGGTAAATATAGATAAGTAGTATGGGAAGGAGAGGGAGAGGTAAGGAGGGAGAGACATGTAGTAGAGAGAGATAGGTAGAGAGGTTGAGAGAGAGAGAGAGAGAGAGAGAGAGAGAGAGAGAGAGAGAGATGGATAAATAGAGAGGGAGGAGATAAAGAGGGAAAGGAGAGGGGAGATAGATAGTAGAGGTAGATGGATAAGTAGAGAGGCGAAGAGAGCGAAGGAGGGAGGGAGGTAGGTATAAAGAGAGGGTGGGAGGGAGATGTATGTAGAGAAATAAAGGTAGGTAGGGAAGGAGGGAGATGTATGCATATAGAGAGGGAGATGGGAGATAACTATAAGTAGAGATAGAAGGGGAGATAAATATGGATGAAGGAGCGAAGGAGAGCTACGTAGAGAAATATAGGTAGGGAGTGAGGGGGAGGTATGCAAAGAGAGGGATAGGGTGAGAGAGAGAGGTAGAAAGATAGGTCTATATCTCGGGGGAGAGAGGAGAGAGTGAGATAACACTCAATAGGTAGAGAGATGGAGAAAGAGAGAGAGATAGGGAGAGAGATGGGTATATAGGTCGAGGGAGATAAAGAGAGTGAGATAGGGAGAGAGATGGGTATAAAGCTCGAGGGAGACAAAGAGAGTGAGATAGGGAGAGAGATGGGTATAAAGCTTGAGGGAGACAAATAGAGTGAGATAAAGAGAAATAGAGAGGGAATGAGCGAGGGAGAAAGAGAGAGGGAGATTTATGTAGATAAATAGAGGTAGGGAGGGAGGGTGGTGGAGGTATGTAGAGAAAGGGAGAGAGGAGATAGAGATAAGTAGAGAAAGAAAAGGTTAGAGAGATAAGTGGAGCTCGGGAGCATGGGTGGGTGGGATAGAGAGAAAGGGAGAGATAGGGAGAGCTATGTAAAGAACTAGAAGGAGGGAGGGAGTGAGTGGGGGTATGTAGGGAAAGGGAGAAAGATAAAGATAAGTAAAGAGAGGGAAGGAGAGTGAGAGGTGGGGAGGGGCAGAGAGAGGCGAGATAAAGAGGGGAGAATATGTTTGAGGTAGGTAGAGAAGAAAGGGGAGATAAAGAGTAGACTGAAGGGTGAGAGAGATAGGTTTAGAGCTTGCGGGGAGAGGATAGAGTGAGTTAGAGGTTGAGAGAGGGGGAGAGGGAGAGTGATAGGAAAAGAGATAATTCTAGAGATCGAGAGAGAGAAAGAGACTGAAATTGAGATAAAGAGAGTGATGATAGGATATTGGTGATTATTGAAATTTGACTAAGTTTGAGAAATTATAATATCTAAAGCTTGGGGAGAGAGAAGAGAGTGAGATAGATATAGGTGGAGAGGGGGGAGGTGAGAGATAGGGAAGTAGAAAGGTCTAGAGCTTGAGGGAGACAAAGAGCATGAGATATAGAGATAGGAAGAGAATGATGATAGAAGCCCACTGATTAATGAAATTTGACTAAGTCTTTATTTATATAATTATAAGATCTCCTAAAATCTAAAATCTGCATTATGACTCTTAGAGATTTGAAACCATTTTCGAATATCCTGGCAATATATACATAAAATATAAAAAAGACAAAGGGAAAATCTAAAAGGGGAGGACAAAGGAATTAATGAAGAACACAAGATACCACTGAGAGGGCCCGGGTGAATCAGTGGTTATCAACAACCTTAAGCCTTTTAATCCTACAAATGTGTACCAGTAAGCAATTCCAAGACTAAGGGAGTATACCAGTGAGATAAAAGAAATAATAAAAAAAGAAATCACACACAAAGACACATCACACAACATCAAATATACGAGGAAAACCCAAAGTGGGAGAAACCTCAGTGAGAAATGTTGCTGGAGTCTACTGCTCCAATCTAGCCTCACAATGAAACAACAGTTTTACAAAGTTTAGGGCACCAACCCAAGGAGAACCAACCCCAAATGATTTATGAGCACCAACCCAAACAAGCACCAACCCCTAATGATTTATGGGCACCAACCCAAAGGAGCACCAACCCCTAATGATTTATGGGCACCAACCCCTACACTGAGCACCAACTCAATGAAATATCAATGAATTATTGAATCAATACAAAATGAGCACCTTGCTACAAATGAGTTTTGTAACCTTTGTACACTTCACCCTGTCGGTTCAACTATTCTATGTTTCTCTGTTTTGTTCACTCTTCCCGATTCCTCTTCTGC
The DNA here is from genome assembly GCF_030272615.1 of Cryptomeria japonica. Classification (NCBI taxonomy): domain Eukaryota; kingdom Viridiplantae; phylum Streptophyta; class Pinopsida; order Cupressales; family Cupressaceae; genus Cryptomeria; species Cryptomeria japonica. The sequence goes on along the minus strand of NC_081411.1, from coordinate 289,631,318 downwards.
TCAACCTCTACCTTGCCTAACATCTTCTCTCTCTCTCTCTCTCTCTCTCTCTCTCTCTCTCTCTCTCTCTCTCTCTCTCTCTCTCTCTCACATTGCTATTGAATTACCAGTTTAAATTCCATCGATTAGATGAACTATCAAACTGTGTAACTGGTTACCGGTTAATCTGTGCCTTATCGGTTAAACCCCTCTTACCAGTCCATCTATCAACATTCAGTCACTTTAGTAAACTACGATGAACTCTTAGACTAATTACCTCTCTGCTTGCACATTCACACTCTCTTCTCCGACATCCAGTTTCTAGCATCTGACCTCCTTCATCACAAACTTAGACTTTCAATCTGCATCTTTATACTCATGCTTTCCCGCCAACACGAGAATTCAAACTTCATGCCCTAGGGTTTTCTTCATTGACCGTGAACCGTATCAAATCATATCTGATCTTGTTTCTAGAATTGACATCGTGCAACAAATTAGATAACACCGCCATCTTTCATCCTTTCAATACATGTTTTCTAAACTTGGCAAACTGCAACCTATTTTTTGGCCTTGTTCTTTGTAAATCATAATAGATGATCTTGTTGTTTCCTACTCCAAATCAAATCTATCAACCAGATGTCCTACATCAATCCTTGTATCACAAGTTTGTGTCATTTGATCTTCTTCAAGCCGCAATCCTCTACACTCGACCCGTGATTTTTGTAGTCTGCATTAAATATCGACCCAATCATCAACTACCTCGATGATGCACCATTCACTTGCCACTGCATGTTTTCCACTTAGAATCCACATGTTATCTTTGTCAGCATCCAGCTCAGTTCATTGTGTTGGTTCAAGCTTAGGCACCGACCAAAAAATCACTACTGGTAATCACCTTATACTACTGGTTCATTTGCCCTACCAGTTATATAATAACTATATAACTGGTTAACCTTCAAGCCATGGTCTTCTTTGTTCGGCTAGTTAGGACACAATACCTTTTCACTGCATATGACTCGATGTCATGTTCCTCTATGTTTTGCTTGTCCCTTGCATGCTTATCGGTGGACATGTTTACTGGTTGATACAACACCTACCTGCATAGCAGTAGCATGCCATACATACTGGTTGACATCAATGACAACATAATGCCAACAATCTCCCCCTTTGGCATTGATGTCAACACACAGTATTTACTATCATATTGGTTCCTTCTCCCGCTTTGACAATAATGACAAAGAGAACAAACAAAAAGCTTTCTCCCTTGGTCAAATCTCCCCCTTTTTGTTCAACCTTGTTGACTTACCGGTTCGGATTTTGCCAGTTAGATGAATTGCCAGAATGTGTAACTGGTTACCGGTTACTCTATGCGTTACCGGTTAAACCCCTCTTACTGGTTCATTTATCAATATTCAGTCGCTTCAGTATTCTACGATGAACTCTCAGGTTGATTACCTCTTTGCTTTCACATTCACACTCTCTTCTTCGACATCTGGTTTCTAGCATCTGACCTCCTTCATCACAAACATAGATCTTCAGCCTCCATCTTTATATTCATGCTTTCCCGCCAACACGGGAATTCAAACTTCATGCCCTAGGTTTTTCTTCACCGACTACAAACCGTATCAAATCATATCTGATCTTGTTTCTAGAATTGATAGCTTGCAACAAATCAGATAACACTGCCATCTTTCATCCTTTCAATACACATTTTCTAAACTTGGCAAACTTCAACTTGTTTTTCAGCCTCGCTCTTTGTCAATCATAATAAATGATCTGACTGTTTCCTACTCCAAATCAGATCTGTCAACCGGATGTCCTACATCGATCCTTACATCACAAGTCTGTGTCATTCGATCTTCTTCGAGCCACAATCCTCGACACTCGACCTGTGATTTTTGCAGTTTGCATTAAATGTCGAACCAATCACCAACTACCTCGACGATGCACCATTCACTTGCCACTGCATGTTTGTCACTTGGAATCCACGTGTTAACTTTGTCGGTATCTAGCTCAATTCACTGTGTCAGTTGGTCCAGGAGCACCTAGGACTTAGGCTAATATTCCTTCTTCAATTTTGGCTTGTACTGACCTTAGCCAAGTTAGATTTGTAATAAGGACTCCAGGAGGGTCCAATGTGTGTGATTAGAGTCTAGGTTGATCCAAGTGTATGCCTAGTTTAGTTGGTTTTCTCCTAGGTTTGCACTTTGTTGGTTGTTCTTGGTTTGAGCAGTCAATGATGCCTTCTAGATGGTCAAAAGAGGCATAGTTTGGTTAAAGTATTAGAGGGGTTAAAAATATCCTTAGAAATGTTTAAAAAGAAGTTAGTAATGACTTGTAATAGGATGCCTACGTGGGAAAGGCAAGATGTGGAAAATTGTAAAAGTTGTCATGACAACTTTGGTCCTAAAAGAGCTTAGCGGTGGAGTTAGGGTTAAAACATTGACCTAAGATGCCTCCACACGTGGGGAAGACTATTTAAACCCTCTCTTTCATAGATACCAAGGTTGGAAGCATTGATTTTTGTGAATGACAATCTGAAACCACTCATTTTCGGACTGTTATCATTGTTTTTGTCTTATTTTGCATAAAAGAGTGAATACAAATAGATTTGTGAGATTTTGCCAAGATCAAGAGCTCAATGAAATGTACAAAATAGAGACATAATATGGAACAAGAATAAACTGTATTCTCATCAATAGAAAATGATCAATAATCAAAATTACATACAATGTAGATGAACTTGCTTATATAGGCAAGGCTAGGGATATGTGAGCACACAAACATGACATGTGGCTCCATAAGAAACAAGGGTAGGTAGGAAATAGGTGTGGGTAGGTAGGAGAAATAATATAATAGTCCACATGAGGTGGATCACCCACTGAATGTGGAGTGTAACAACAACAGTGGAGTGTAACAACAAGAGTGGAGTGTAACAACAAGATCAACACAAAAAAGGTGGAATTTCTCCTATACACACTATCCCAATGTGGCACAAACACCCAAGTGTCTCATACCCAAACTACTATGAAATGCATTATCCTAAGTAAATTTAAGTAAGTGTAATAATATCCAAGATGAATAATTATTTACACCAACACCCCCCCTTAAGTGCAACTTAGGGGAATGCACTTAAGTCTACAATGCAACTAAGCAATGCAAGATGGGTGCCGACTACTAGGCCATGTTAGGTACCCATGTACAAATGCAAATGCATGTAAACCAATGCAAAGAAATCTCTCACAAAGTGGGGAAAGAGAGAAAAACCCAATGGGAAAAAACCCTCCCCCAAAAGAGAGATGAAAATCATACAAGAGAACTCTCATAGAAGAATGTGAAGGACAAAACCCCATGTGAGGAAAAAGTCCCCCCCATATGAGAGAAGAAGAGAAGCTAGGAAGCCCCCCCTCAATGTGGAATCTGCACCAATGATAGAAGCTCGATGTATGAAGAAACTGCTCCATGAACGTCGAACAACATTCCTCCCCTTAGGAAGAAACAAAACCAAAGGTGTATCCATGAAGTCTCCCCAATCATGAAGGGAAGATGTATGAAAAAAACTCATGATGAAAGGAATCTCTGAAAACTGCTCAAATGTCCCCATGTCGATGCTAAAAGATACCCCCTCCAAAGGTGGTAAACTGTGCCACACTGTTGAAAAAGGCACTCCAAGATCTAGTGGAGATGGATGTAGAACATTTCCCAAAGACTCACATGTCTCCTCAAAATATAAAGAGACCTCCTCCAACTGTTGTACATAAGTATCCACAATCATGTCAACCTCAAAAGAATGATCATGTAGAGAATGAACAAGAGGGCCAGAGTGTGCCCTCACAACAATTGAAGAAGGATCACCTTCATCAAAGAGAAGATGAATGTCATCAATGATGTCTCCCAAATCTGCAATGTAGGATTCCACAAACAAACCTGCAATGTCTGTCAAGTAATCATCCCATGAATCTGAAGCTAGAAGACAATGAATATCTTGTTGCACTGAATCACATGAAAGCAAAACTGTCGCACTATCCACATTATCAGGTGCAATAGGTGATGTGATATCAATATGAGGAGATGAAATACAAGACTCAAGAACGGGGTCACATGTGAGAATCCCCATGTTCAAGTGTCCAAAGTTCTCCTCAAAATCTGAACCATCATAAGAAGTGTGATCATAATGTGGAGAATCATCAAATGTGAAATCATCATCATCAACAAAATCTGAAAAGGAGTATAACCGAGATGCATGATCAACCACCCCGGTCACAATGATAGCTCTAGTCTCCAAGTCTCTAATGAAAACTGAGTCAGGTGTGAACTCCACAACTCTCTTAGTTGCGCCATGTGTGATTTGATAGATAGAAAGGAGATTGTTTGTCAAGTGGGGTACACACAACACATCATTGAAGGAGTTATCCCCAATGTCAATAGATCCTTTCCCAATCACATCCATGTATGTATGATTGCCCATCAAAATCTGTGGCATGGTGCAAGGCTCAAATGTAGAGAACATAGACTACGAAGATGCCATATGATGAGAAGCCCCTGAATCTAGAAGCCATCTTTCTGAATCATGACTAATAGTAGCACATAGAGCTTTTCCTTTTCTTGTTCCAAAAGAGTGAGTCTTCCCACTTGTAGAAGCCATGAATGCTTGCCCTTTTCCTTTTGAATGTGAGGAAGTGGAAGTTGATGAATCATCCTTCTTATAGACTTTAGGCAAATCAATGTTATGCTTTTTGATGATGTGTGTGAGCTCATCAATCTTCTTAGAATGGCAACGATGCTCCTCATGACCAATCTTTTTACAATAAGCACAAGTAGGTCTCTCCCTCTTTGGTGAATTATCTCTCTTGGAAGAGGATGAATCTCCTTGTTGTGGAGAAGATGGTGCTTTTTCTTTAGGCTTTGATTGCCATTTCTTCTTGTTTGAGTTGTCCTTTCCTTGATTTCCTTTGTTCCCTTGATTTGCCACTAATGCTTGAGACTTAGAAGCCTTAAGAATACCCATGCTTATCAACTTAGTTTGTTCCATCATCAACATTTCATTGAAAGCATCAAATGTAGGCATTTTGTAGCTTGAACCCATTGTCATCCTATGGGTTTGGAAACTAGAAACAAATGCTGCATATTCTTGTGGAAGCTTGCCTATCAAGTTGAATATCAATTGAGTATCCTTCTTATCAATGCCACAATCTTTGAGTTGTGCCCTCAACTCATTTGCCTTAGTGACATAATCTTGTATAGTATCAAAGTTCTTAGGATCTAACATGGTGAGATCACTATCAATTTGATATCCCCTAATCTCATCAACTTGACCATACAAGTCTTGAAACTTTTGCCAAGCATCCTTGATTAGAGTACATTTCTCAATATGAAAAATGAGATCCTTTGATACATACTTTCTTAAGGTACCAATTGCCATGATATTTTTAGTGAGCCAATCCAAGTGACCAATTGGATCAACCTTAGGATCAGCGGGAGCAACAATAGTTCCATCAATGTAATGAGTGAGTCCTTTTTCCATAAGTTTACTCCATGCATCAATTTTCCAAGTAGCATAATTATGTGGAGTTAAGAGAGGAAACTTAGAAGAACCCATAGCAGCAAAAAGGAAGGAACACAAGAGCACAAAAGCACAAGAGACACCCCCCCAAATTCAATCAATCAAAGTACCCCCCCCAAAGTGATGATTTTGGCACTTTATACTTAGTGCGATTACAATGAGCCACTTGCAAAACAAGGCAAAGTGGACTTATGATGCAAATTTTACAACTTCTCAAATGAGATACAAGAGACTTTAATCAATAGTGCAATGAATCTAACTGAGATTCAAGCAAATATACAAGTAACAAGAGAGCCAAAAAAGGCCAAAATCTGAAAGTACAATTTCTACTTACAATGACATCAATCTAATAGCATCATGTGAAAGTAGACAAAAAAATACGCACTTTCAAAAAAAACTGCACCTGAAAAGGAGGTCGTATGACCCCAAACGAAGTCTCTGAAGTTGCAAAAACTAGGATTACTCAGGTACAGTCACCAAAAACTGCATTTTCTGAAAAATCAATGCATCAAAATTAAAAAAATTCTTCACCACTGCGGAGAGCACAAAATTCTAGCCCATTTCAAAAAAAATTGCACCCAAAAAGGAGCAAAAATGAGCAAGTTATGGCCATTTGAAGTTGAACTGCAAAATCAAAAATGCAAATGAGAGAGGCTTGCAAATTTTTTGAAAAATGATGATGTGGCACTGACATCATCAAGTCACTAGGTTAAATTTGACGGTCGTATGACTGTCGCAAAAACTTTGCCTCTCTGTTGAGTAGGCGTCTGTACTGTACGGACTGATGACATGGCAGATGACTGTGCAGGCCGTACCGTACGAATTTGCTGACTGGGCACTATACAGTGGCGTACGGAAAGCTGATTGTGTGAGCCACGTGGCGTCTGCGTGGCGACCGTACGGGTATGACGTGTAAGGGTTGTACCCGTGGGCCAGTGGCTGCCTGCCACGTGGTGGGCGCGGGTCCTCCGATCTGGGTTGTCGCCGGCGGAGGAAGCGGCCGGAGCCGAGGGAAGCCGGCGGCGGCGGGGGAGCTGAGGCACTCAGGCAGTGGCGGCATGTGGTAGCGGGCGTCGAAGAGGAGGAGCGGGCGCAGCGGTAGATGCAGAGCGGCTGGCAAGAAACCTGGGCGCCGGCGACGGACTGTGTCGGGAGGAGTCGACGCGGTGGCGTCGAATTGCGGGACGTTCTGCGAGGTAGCGTGTGGAACGAGGCGACGGGTACGGGCGGCGCCTGCAACGCTGCAGACCTGCAGGTACACTCTGCACGGGGGGGGGTCTGCGGACCCCCCAAAAACACTTTTGTTTTTTTTGATTTTTTTGATTTTTTGAAAAGATTTTTCAGAAAATGAATTTTTTTTTTTGATTTTTGATTTTTTGAAAAAAATTTCAGAAAATGAAATTTTTTTTTCGAAAAATATATAAATTTTTTTTCGAAAATCCGTACAATACTAGCAAAATTGGCGAAAAAAATTTTCTCACCAAAATAGGCTGACTTTATAACCAAAATTCATGGAAACGGCCTTTTGGACGCAATGGCGGGGTCGGATCTGGTCTAGGACGCCTCCAAAAGATGCTGCTCCTCAGATCTGCCTCTTGACATCGCAATAATGCCTCTTCAAGACGAATCAATGAAGCCCCAAAAGCTCTGATACCATGTGAGATTTTGCCAAGATCAAGAGCTCAATGAAATGTACAAAATAGAGACATAATATGGGACACGAATAAACTGTATTCTCATCAATAGAAAATGATCAATAATCAAAATTACATACAATGTAGATGAGCTTGCTTATATAGGCAAGGCTAGGGATATGTGAACACACAAACATGACATGTGGCTCAATAAGAAACAAGGGTAGGTAGGAAATAGGTGTGGGTAGGTAGGAGAAATAATATAATAGTCCACATGAGGTGGATCACCCACTGAATGTGGAGTGTAACAACAAGATCAACACCAAAAAAGGTGGAATTTCTCCTACACACACTATCCCAATGTGGCACAAACACCCAAGTATCTCATACCCAAACTACTATGAAATGCATTATCCTAAGTAAACTTAAGTAAGTGTAATAATATTCAAGATGAATAGTTATTTACACCAACAAGATTGAATCCATCGATCCAAACTTGGATAGTTGTTCTTTGGTGCATTATAGTGCCAATCAATCCATTTCATGCTTTGTACATAGGTCTTGTTAGTTCTTTTACTGTTTTGTTTTCAAACAACCAGTTTTGGCTTGTAAATAGCTTATCAGTGAAAAATGGTTGCCCCATAAAATCCCACTATGCTACCATCACGACCTGTTGGGACATGGTAGGAAATCCAATGTACATTGTAAGTATGTAGGGAGGAGTTCTGGGAGTGAAGTTTACCATTGTTGCCACCTTGCTCTAGGCGAGTCCTGTTGCAACCCGACTAGGAAGATAAGGTGGAGAAATGACAAAAGAATGCAGGGGTGAAACCAAAACCTTAGCCTAAGCATTTGAAATTATTTATTAGGTCCATACAGAGTTTCAGATGGAAGGAGAAGCTTTGACAAATCCATTTGATGCCCTTTTCACAAAGTTGGACAGTCAAAGTCCTAAAAGCCATTGAAACCCTAGCAAAACCTCATTTTTGGGTTAGGGCATTGTACGAACACTTGGGGGTCTAAAACCAACCAAATCTCTTGGGGTTCAATGAGTGATTGAAGAATCATAAAACTCTTTGTAGGGTCATTTGGACCGTATGACCAAAAATCCCTAAAAACCCGGATTAGGACGCCTAACTGGGGCTCTTTCCTCATATCCCTCTTTTGAGCATTTTCTTGAAATCGGTAAGGAAGATGAATTTGGCAATAGAACAAATGGATCTAGTTGACCAAATCCCATGTTGAAAGAACACCTCCACACCTCTACAAAACACATGAGAATATTGGGGGTGAGAGTGACAAAATGTCAGTTTGAAGGATTGAGAACTAGTAGAGAACATTGAATTGGTAGAGTTCCTAGTGAAGACACTTGTTGAAAGTCACCTTAAGGTGGACAAAGCAATAGTCGTAGCAGAGTTTGAGAAGGACTAGTGGGTCTTGAAGCATAGCAAGGCCTAGTGGAGTTGGTGGAGTGAGCAACACCAATAGGAGAAGTGTGAGCAAGCTAGGTAAACCCTATCATTAGTTCAGGCTTAGACACTGACCAAAAACTCACTACCGATAATCACCTTATACTACCAGTTCATCTTCCCTACTGGTTATATAATAACCAGTTAACCTTCAAGCCATGATCTTCTCTGTTCGGCCGGTTAGGACACAATACCTTTTCACTGCATATGACCTGATGCCATGTTCCTCTATGTTTTGCTTTTCCCTTGCATGCTTACTAGTGGACATGTTTACCGGTTGATACAACACCTACCTGCATACTAGTAGCATACCATACATACCGGTTATGCTATACCGGTTGACAACGCCGGTTGACATCAATGACAACATAATGCCAACACTAAGAGGGGGGTGAATCAACGATTATGAACAATTTTCAACTGTGTGTGCAACCGATAAAGTAATGAAAACACTAATAATCAATCACACACAATGAATGCCAGCAATTAACATTCAAAATGCATTTGTACTTTGTGGAACTAAAAACCCAAGTAGGAGCATGTTTTTTGTGGCTTAGTATCAACAAAAATGTATGTGTTTTGCTTGTTCAACATAACACATACTTGTTATTCTTATTGAGCAAAACATGTATGTGTTTTACTCTCATAAAAGCACATACATGTTTTGATTTCAAATAACATGTGTAACATGGTTTTGATTCAAAAACCACATACATGCTTTATGGATAGAATTTTTAAGCCATAACACATATGTGGTGTTTGAATTTTTCAAAACCACATACACATTTAGCTTTTTTTTTCTTTTTTCTTTTTTTTTTGTGAGTGGCCACTTTTTTGTTCACCATCTTGGTGCACATACCCACTAGGTCTAGGGTGCCTAGCAGACTTCACTAACATTTCCAGGCTCATATTTCAATGATAGGTTCCTTCCTATTTTTTATTTCTAGATTTGTACTTCTGTGTTTACTTTCTGATATGTTTATGTCTATTTTATTTTGAATTTGGTCAGTTTCCTAGCATTTTACCTAGTTCTTACATCATTGCTCATTCTAATCACATCCAATCACAATCAATAAAAAATAGAACAGTTGATCCAAGTGTTAGCTCTCTTAAGGGACAAGAGTTGAGCCTAATTGATTGTTCCCTAATGAAAGTGAGGCTGGAAATGATTCGTAGTTTACATGTTTAAGCTAGTGAACCATATTTCCTACATTTCAAAATTACAAAATAATAAAGTTGTTCCAAGATTATAGATGGAGGCCATCAACACCATATCAACAATAAGAAAAAATTGTCTATGGTGTTGTGGTTTAAGCAATTTGCATTACAATAGCAAGAAGGAACAATGATTTGAAATAAGTAATCACTCTAATGCGAGATGAGTTGGCCATAAATTATTCGAATGAATAATGTCTAGTACCTAGTCAAGCTATTGTACCTTGTAATTACCTAGTGAGGGACATATTCACATGTTAAGTTTACTTAGGTCCTAGGTGACATTCTAGAAGTTAATTATAATAGGGTCATGCAACCCTCATTTACTTTTAGTTTTCTAGACATTTAATATTTGCACTAGGCAATTAATGCTTGTGCCATGTTAGTTGTTCTTACTACATCACATATTGCCTTTATAACCAAGGCATCTCATTGTATATTTCATATTCAATCAATCATCTTTAATATACACGTTATTCTTATTATTCTCTCTTGTGGGAGTATTTTCATCTTGTAGGAATTTTGAGGGTTTTGAGGGTGTTGAAGAGTCACCTATCTACTCCTACATAAACAACATGGAGACTTATTCATTCTTTATGACTCATTACGACAACCTTCTCACACCAACACAAATAAAAAGACTACAAGAAATGATCTCCAAATTGTGTATTCTAATCCTTACCAAACTTATGATCAATATTGTATAAATAAGTAACTTTTTGAACCATATTTGTAACTTATAAATATGGTTACAGGCCGTCAATTTCAAGAACCCATTTGTATCCTAATGATGGCTGCCTGTCCTTAATGCCGCATTGTTATCCCACCTATTCCACGTTTCTCATGAAAGCTCTTGTTTTATTTTAGAATTTAGTGAGCTAAGAAGAATTGTACACAATACTAGCATATTTTTTTAAACTTTAGTGATTGATGAAACATTTCCTTAATTACAATGCAAAACAGCATTGCTCTTTTTCAAGATTTCTAGACATAATAATAATAATCAACACAATCAATGCTAAGAATTATGTACATTTAGCTCATGCAAGTTCGAAGCTACCTACTTAAATCAAATGGGACCCCAAAAAATTTGTCATAAGGTGACATCATTGTCCATCATGTACATTCCATGAAATGAAATTTATGAATTTACTTGTCCCCACCTTGAAAACACTTGTCAAACAAAAAAACAAACCTAGAGAGGTGTGTAAATGCTTGTTGGGCTCACTCACCAAACGGCATATAAGAGCCTAGTCATTACACTATTGATTGGACATCTGATTTAAACCGGTTTCAATGTATTGGGATTACAAAAAGCCACCATTATAAAAAGGTACAAGATGAAGAAACGACAAGAAAAAGATAGGATGGTGTGAATATGAGCATTGATTGGACATCCAATCAAGAAATCAGATAACCTTATTTTTAATTGATTAAATTAACAAGGTCATAATTAAGGATCCCTAAGGAATTAAACAATAATATTTTCATTACTGAGAATGATTGTTATTTATTAAAGTTTAATTTTTGTTAAATATGATGTAACCAAATTTGATCTGATTTTGAGGGTCCGATTTACTTAATAGAAATAAAATTCAAATTAAAGATGCTTTATAATATTATAATATAGTAGATGAAAACGAAATGTTAATAAACAATTATTATTATAGAAAAAGTATGGAGAACATTTTTGGATAAATTTGGTCATGGATTCGTTCCGTGCAAGTGCTATGCTCGCATCTTTGTATAGTGGGAGATAAGTCACGCAGCGCTGCTTTTCTGACTTTTGTATTTTAACTTTTGACAGAGTATGTTGTATTTCATAATGCGTCGTCTCATACAAGAATTTATGTTGAGGCTGTATTATTTCAACTTTCTTTTTCTGCCCATACATGGTTTGATTTGTTTTATTTTTTCTCTTTTCTCCTTATATTCATGCATATCATTGGAAAAGGAATAAGCGTGTGAAGCATCATAATATTTATAGCTAATTTTGTGTATTTATAGATTTTAAATGATAAATTGAATTTTGATGATTTTTGTTGTTGTATGTATATGAGGTTTAATTATTTAAAGCTATTATTTTGGTTTTTGGCAGTAAAGATTCATGCTGTGGGATTTGTTATGCATGCAAGGGTCAAAAAGTACACATTTCAATGTGTCGCACAAAACCTACTTAAAGATGTCCCAAAACCGTGCACTTAAAATTGCTAATGCTTATGCACAAATGCTCTAGTAGTTGTGTGCTATGCGTATCAATAAAGATGCAAAAATGGTCAATTATGCACAAATGCTCTAGTAGTTGTGTGCTATGCGTATCAATAAAGGTGTAAAAATGGCCAATTATGATCTAAAAATGCTAAAAAATGAGTGACTCTTGATACATGTGAAATTTATTAATGAAATTTTAGCTGTTTCTGGTTTCTTTAAAGTTAGTAATTAGGAGGTTGGGTGTGCAAGGAGTGAATGATTATTGGAACATGAACGCTAATTGTGTTCTTCCCCTAATTAAAGTGCTAAACAAATGAACAAGAAAGAATGATCATGGAGGTACTCAAAGGGCACCTAAAATTTGTTAACGGTAGTAATAAAAGGAGAAACAGTATATGCTTAGGTTTTTATTTTTTTATACTGAGTAAAGTAAATTATATATATAATATAATAGAGAAAGTTATAAAAGTAGCGAAAGAAATATGTTAAGGTGTGCAAATTTTCGAATGTTAAAGATGTAGTTTTATTTGAGAGAGTTTGAAATGCATTCAATATGATTTAGATTTTAAGATTTTATCTAAAAAGTGTTGTGCAAATTTTTAAATACTAAAGCTGTAGATTTATTTGAGAGAGTTTGGAATGCATTCAATAGGATTTGGACTTTATGTAAAAAATATTGTATGATATTTTTAATAGGAAATTTACATAATTTTAGACAATTCTAATGAATATAGTCAATTAAGTAGACTTATAGACATGAGAATTGTATGAACAAGTAAAGTGTGAATCATATGAATAAGTAATGTGTCTTGATTACAAACTCTTCTTAATTTATATATATTGAAAATTGTAAAGGTATGCTAATAGAGTTTTTTTCAATTAAAAATTTAGATATGTTAATTCTTATAATTAAATAAAGTTGTTTAAAGGCTGATTTATGTGTATTTAATGAGTGCCAATATTAACAATTATTATTATTTTTAATTAATACCCTCACCCCACCCCCAATACCTCCTATTCTCCCCTAAAAAACAAAACAAAAAACAATCAAACACTATTTTGTTGGGTATCAATTATAACATATAAAAATTATTCAAAGATTTTTACATTATGCAATAGAAAAATTAAAGTGATATAATTAAATACAAAATCATAATAATATAGACCTATTATTAAAAAACATAAATATTACAATTAGCCAAAATATATCAAGATCTTCAAATTTATTATAGAATTATGTGAGTCAATATACAAATGGATATAATGATATGTGATTTAAGATACTATTAGATATGTTTTTACTTTAGTAATTTGAATGGGTTAATGAGGTGAGAGTTTGATGTAAACTGTCTTACAATACAATGAAATCTTGGAAAAATTGCAAGCTAAGTTAGATCTGATATAAAAGCTTGAAGAACAAAATAGTTATTTTCAAGTTAATTGCTAACAACTCCATTCTAATAAGAATTACATTCACATCTTAAAATTATTGTTTTGGAAATTTGTCCAATCTTGCAAAGTCATACATCATAATGTTGCGAAAAATTTGTTGGCATATGTTATAGAGCATATCATATGATATCAACTTTGTCACCATCATCTCATTTTATTTATGTTTAGTCAACTACTAATAAGTGAAAGAGATAGACTCAATAATTAAAGTGTTAAAGTGAATCCAACACTTACCAAGATTTGTGATATTACAGAGCTATTTTTTTTTATCAAATTTATAAATATAATTTTCATTATTAATAATTACATAAAAATACTCTTAAATATAATAGAAACCAACTAATAGTATATAAATATATTAAAATAATCATTTACAAATTATAAAGAAGTTTTCTATTAATGGTTTCCGTTGATTGACTTTTTATTGAATAAATAACAAACTGAATAATAAAAGAACTCATTGAAAAAATTTAGAATATTACTTTAATATCCTTTTTAGCTTTTAAAATTTAAAAGTAAAATGGAGCTGATTTATTATAATAACGTTTAAATAAAGTCAAAACTGCATTATTATTAGTTTATTCCATTAGAGAAATTTAATTAAAGATGGAATGTTTAGTTTCTATATGGCGAAGATAAATGCTGCATGAGTGTGCATGGTCCAGGTTTCGAACCTCACCGATGCGTGCATATCTTTTGCCAACCAGAAAGCCCGCAATTTATTTGGCCATTTTTAAAAAGGGTTGGGATTGAGCTTGAATACGGCATAGATGTACCTGTGTCAAATAACCGTATAATCTGTATCAATCGGAGCCATTATTTCCTTCGATCCGGCAGATATACTACAGATTTCTTAATCATCGTTTGCAATTGCAAGGATCCTTTAAACCCTAGCAAAAAAAAGAGATTCCTTTGTAGCTTAGCCTAAAGGCTTGAAATTAGCTTTATTTTGGCTGTCGATTTTATTGCTTATGATGGTAGCATCATCATTTCAGATGCTCGAGGTTTTGACTTTTTGGCCTGAAATTTCATCTACAATGTCGAAATGATGACCTCTGTTAAAAAATTAAGAAAGTAGATACATCTGTAAGAAAGCGGCCACGAGCTTCAATCATTTCTTCCATAGTCCTGTAGCGCTTTGTCATAAAAGTATTATGAGCTTCCTAAACCGTCCTGCCTTTCTTTAAGCTTCTCGATCTTCCATTTTTTTCTGTTTAAATTCTCTGAATTATGATGAATTTTTTGATAAGATGAGAAAAATAGGGCAATGTATGCCTTTGTGTGCTTCCTTCGGATTAACTGAGGGGGTGAGAATACTTCATCTTCATGTTCATCTGTAATATTGATTCTTTACCATGAATTTCATCTTACATTTTTTCTTTGTCTTTTCGTGAAGACTTTTTGCACCAAGATAGTATAAAATCACTACATGCCATTAAAATTATACGTCATTAAGCTAAACCATAGAAGTACACGCTATAAATATATGGAACCTGTATGTAGGTTGTTAACCTGTTATAGACACAGATTCAGTTCAGATCTACTTAGCTGGGAAGAAAATAAGAACAATTTATATGGTTGTTGAGATCCATTTAACATTTGTCCTGCCTGAAACGGAGAGGAATTAGCAACACCAAGCTACATTAATTTGCTTCTAAGTTATTCGTTATTAAATTCCCCATTGCTGAACACCATCCAATTTTGTCTTTCCACAATTCAATGCCTGCTCATTCTGGCGAAAACCGCTAGTGGTTTTGAGTCACGTCTTGTGACATATCTCAGTAGTTAAGGCTTTCGTTCCCTATAATACTCTTAACTAGTTATTTTCAAGACGCCTGAGATCCTTTAGTATAATAATTTATTATAGAATTCTTTTTCCGGTGTTCAGAAGTTTTTTTGGGTGTGCAGAGACAATAATTTATTACCATAATTATATTACTATTTTTGAGATATGACCACTGGCAATTTGAGGAAAAGAGTGTGGCATGGGGGAGGAAAATTTGAGCGGCTTGATTCATCAGATGACTCTGATGGCATAAATGAATCCCTTCTCAACCACAACCACAAATTAGCTGACAGCTCTGGAAGGTGCTTAGATGTAAGTCCCTGCATTTGTAGTGCTTTGAATTTTTTTTCTGCAGAATATGGATTTTTTCCCTATACATTAGTTTTATCCACAGTGCATCATTGTGTAATATCAGTTTGCAGGAATCAGTAGCATTGACATCGAGGCAGTCTTCATGATCCATATCTATGAGTACTACTGTACTAGTTTAATTGAACTCATCTCTTGTGAGCACGAATTATCTATTTAGAACTCATTTCATGTAGGTGATGTTCATAGTCATGAAATACTGAGAATTTCTAAGAGGTCAGTCATCCCAGTACACTCTGACTCAAGGGGTTTAACAATAGATTTCATTTTTCCCTTATAGATCTGTTTATTACTATCCCACAAATATATAGGGATCTTTAGAAAAACTGGTAATTCTTGAACACACTAAGAAAGTTATAAGGTACGGAGATGTCATGTAAATCGACGATTTAAAAGTAAGCTGTGGTCAATAGGACACATAGCTAATGACACTCTCAAAAACTGCTAGAATTTCAAAAATATTGATAATGTAATATTCTTGGCGTAATTCATCAAATGTAATCCAATATGTGAATCTGAATTCAGTATCTTCTCTGATGGGAGATGTATCATTGACATGAAAATCTCTATTCCATGCATATCTTTCTCTCAGTTTAAGTTTTTCCTGGTTGTGGGAATCTTTAAATAACTCAAGAGTTGGTTGCACTTGACATCACTCGATCAACTTGCTTTTTCATCTTACCAAGCAAGGTTTTCTATGTGTTCTTTTGTAGTAAAATGATTTTTTATAAGTTCAAGTATTCTCATATTCCATTTGCAGGTTGACGACGATGAAAGATACTGGCGAGAAAGAGAAAGAAATGCAGAACTGGCATGGACCCGGAATTTCTCTCACTTGTTAACACAATGGGGTCAATGTTTCAGTAAGTGCTTCCAGTTTGTTATTAAATATGGTTGGGCCTTAATACAAGTTATATTTCTAGTTTATGGCTTTTTTCTTGTATCAGTTGGATTTAAATAAATATTTGGCCTGCATCTATGAAGCAATTCCTATAAGAACCTCTTTCTCTTAGCTTGGTAAATGTTAGGAAATGTTATTAGTCAGCTTTAATGAAGTGTGGGATAGAGTTTGGACCACTTAAGACCTTCACACTTGGGCCACCTTAATGTAATGAGGGGAATTTGATCCATATGAATACCATTACCAATTTAACATTACAATAGAACCCCTTGGATTCCATGGACTGCATTTGTTATTTTTTTGCAATTCAATGAAATTCTAACAAAATAGACTAGAGTGCAACTGAGAAAGTTTGCTACTATTCTATCTGAAAGCAAAGCTTATCTGGTATTTGACAATGAACTGAGATGGTATTACACTTTTTGTATTTCTTTTGCATTGAAAACCAGAAATTATGGATATAAAAATGTTGTACAGAACCTCATATTAGATTGAAAATAACTTATATATTTTTACATTTATTGTTTTTACATTTTTTTTGCCAAGTCAAGCAAGTGTTGTTGGGTCCCAAAATCGTAGTTCTAAAATTCTAGAGTAATAACCTGTCCTCAAGGCCAAGGAGTTGTCTTTAAGAGGATAGGACAAGGTCTCATCAATAGATCATCAATGATTAAAGGCCAATTTCTATGAGTGCGTATTCTCTCCTTCATTTTTGGCCTCGCTTAACCCAGCCAGGTGTTCCTAGAGCTATCCTTAATAGGGCATCCAATCAAGTAAGATGAATCATGATTTAAACACGAACAGTTATACCCAACACATGTTTGAACTCTATATTTGTCACTAGGCTAGAGACTAACTAGCTGCCTATAAAACCTCTTATTAATTTAATAACTGTAACAGTGCATATGCGCCTATTGATGACAGCAGTTTTGTTTCTTCACAAGTGAATCCGCTTAACATTTCATACTCTAGTGTAAGGTGTGGGCATGCATGGTATGATTCCTGAATAATCTTATTTGTTTGAGGTTTTTTAGAATGTTCCTTGAGTTATAATACTAAACCGCAACAACAGGTAAGAGTAGTCTACTCCTCTACTAGGACAAAGGAATGATTAAATCAAAGATGTTTGGCTTCTCATCAGACAAACCAATGCTTACTCCGTTGGTCAAAGGAGTCATGACCTGCAAGGAAAAGGGAAATACACTTGCTAAGTGTAAATGGAACCAAATGTGCATATGCAAATAAGTCAAAGATAACACTTAATGCAAATTGACATACTCAATAATCCATCCTAATACTACAAGAACCCACGTGGAACAAACAAGAGACCATCATTAAAGATTTGGAATGAATTAGAAGTTAGTCACACATGCATCTAACCCCTATTGCATTCATACTAATAAATCGGGCAAGAGAGGATTGATTACTAGGCTCAAGCATCCACCTAAATAATTACAAACTGCCATGGAGACACACCACTTACATGCATTGTGTTCATTAAATACCCTTCTTGTGATTTACAAAATGTATCCTCTCCCCTTGACTAGACCTTCATCCCCAAATGCCCTAGAACAATCTTGAGACACTTTAGTCAAGAAATTGGCTCAATGACCAACCCTTGTTACATTTTTCATTCTTGCATTTATAGCATTATAATTACATGCATTTTGGCAACTTGTTGAGGTCGCAAGCTTCTTCTACTAGTCAAACATTTATTGCATCCAGACATCCCTTTGTGATAAAATAGGCCTTGGATTTGGTGCTTGACAATCTAGGACAATTGGAAAATCCTTCTCACATTTAGAGAGTAGCTTAGGATCTATTTGTAATTGGGCAATGGCTAGGGTTTGCATTATGATGCTTAGTCACCCATACGCGTTTTTAGCCCCTTCACATGGCCTTGTGTGGATCTATGCCTTTGATGAGCTTAATGTCATTTTGGCAGGATTTCAGTATGTACATGTCCTTTGCAATCAATTTCGGTCATAAATGACATCCTTGGAGTAGTAGCGGAGGTAGGTAGGGTTTCTAGCTTGAACATTGGGATTCCATGTTTCCTCATGCTTGAAAAATGTGCTTTGGTTAAAATGCCTTAGAAGTGTGATGAATGGAGTTTTAGGATGGTGTGTGCCTAGATGCAAGAAGGATAGGAGGAATTGGAGTCAAAGACATAAGACATTGAATGAATGTTTTCTTTAGGTAGGATGGCAATCTGAATCTCAAGAATTTGAAAAAAAGGTGTAAGAGGAGTGGTGATGTAGGAGATTGCATAGCCACTACCACTATGGAAGAGGGAACGTGGTAGGAGAATCTTAGGGCATCAACAAGAGGAAATAGTGAAGGGGAGTGGGGATTAAGAATGGAGGATGCCAACTACTATGGGAATAAGTGCAAAGAGGAATAGGGAATCCTAGAAGCCCAAAAGAAGAGTGAGAATGAAATGGTGGGGCTCAAGAATCGAGCTCACTAAGTGTCAAATGAACTTTTGGGAAGAAGGGATGCGAGAGATTGAAAACTTGGAATAGAAGGAAAAAGGAATGAGGTCTGGTTTTGGGAATACCAAGTGTCTGACACATTTTTGGGAAGGGGGGACAAGGAAATCCAAAAGCTCAATGTTAGAAAGAAATGGAGCAAGGGAAAGAAGGGGTTAACAAAATTTGGGGTTTGGGGAAAACTTATAGCATAATACATACCTTCTGGGTAAGGCAATAAGGGTAAGCCTACAAGTCTAGATTTGACTAATGAGAAAGAAAGAAAGAAGAAAACAAGTGTGCGGAAATGATGTTGGGGAGACAAGTAGGTAAACTCCTAGAAGCCCAAGATCTTGGGACTTAGAGGAAAATAGATTTTAGGGTTTGGGGATTGGGGATGTGGGACGCAACATGATTATGAAGCATGATGGTAGGAGCAAACCGAAAGCCCGAGAATGAAAACAAAAGAAGTAGGTGATAAGTAGGGATCACAAAAAGTACATGACAAGACACCTACTTAACAAGAATTCCAAAAGCTTGACAAAGTATATAAATAGACACAAACACCCCTAATGCATAGATTTTTCTACACTTTGAGACATTTAGGCATGTGAAAAGTATGAAGGGAGGCAACGCATTTCTACAAGCACATGTTTGACCAAGGGGCCTATTGATGTGCTTTTTAGGCACATGCGAACACAGAATAAAATACCATAAGTATCTTTTCCCTTTGAACAAAATCTCTTGGATGCTGAAGATTTAGCTTAAGGATCATATATGCAGGATCACTACGTGTGGATAAGCTTAGTTGGTCGTTGTGATTGTTGTTTCATCAAGGGGCATTTATGATTCGAAAAGATCTCATGAAGTAATTGGGAGATGGCATGCGATGGGATTTTCTCCTAAGACTACTAAATGATTACCCAAAAAAATGGCAAAAGATGAGGGTTTAGAGGAATTCTAAGCTATTCTAAAATGAATGAATGAAGAAATTGACACAAGTGAAACCCAACTAGTTATAGCTTTGCCATACACAAACAACTCCACTTGAAGTAGTGCAATCTTCTAAGGATGTTTGAAGATTTTCAAATCACTACTAACCATAGACACCATCAATTGAATGCATATCAATGATTAAGCAATAATCGAACTTAACACTTTAAAATGTTCCAGTTGACCACACAAGGCTTGCTTACAATCAACAAGAAAGCTAGTGGTATGGATAACGAGCTTCACAATATATCAAATGCAACATTCCATCATGTAATCTAATGCTTAAAACTAACATAAAAGATTGACTTGAGATGACAAAAGAACCATGCACTAAGCTTCAAGGATTGAGCAAAAACACCATAACTTCAATGTTTCATTAATCCAATAGCCAAACAACAACAATTCTTCAAGTGTTTCTCTTGCCAATATTCTAGCATTATTACTCTCTCTTCTACTCTATTGCTATTACTAACATCATTAACATTGCTATTATTATTAACCTCTTCAAATGAAATGAGTGGAGCTTATATAGGACTCCCAAATATAATGAAGGGCCGAGATCGAATGAAGATCAAGGGCCAAGATCTTGCCACCTAAACCCTAATTAGGGTTTAATACAAATGAAAACCCTATCAAGATAATCACCATCATGAATCAACCAATAAGAAGACAACATGTGCTGACACGGAAATTGAGGAAGCATCCTCCAATAGGGAAATGAAATGCCAAGTGGACTCATAACAAACTTTCTTCTAGAATTTTGTTTCCTTTCTCCTTCTCCTTTCTGGCATATTCAATGAATCTGGACGTCATGCTTTCCACTTCAGAAATTGGAATCTCAGGTAGATTCTTCATACGTTCTTCTAGGTGGATTACTTCATCAAAAGCTGCAAGAAGCGTGACCTCTCATCCATGCTCAAGTTCTTTTGTCTTATCAATAAGGAACATAGTGGCATGCATAAGATCTAACTGTTTTTTTGTGATCGGTCCACCTTCTCCTTGAAAGATAACTTTTATCTTGCCCTCCAGTTCATGAATATCCACATCTATTTCAATTTACGCCCTTTTGTCAAGAATGATGCATATCACCTCAATTATCTTGTCATGAAAAGGATGAACAGTATCTTCGACTTGACTACATTTGTTACTCACATCTTCAAAAAGGAGTTTCTTCATTTGAAGCAATGTCGACCATTGTAACAGATTAGGAGTTGATTCTTTTCTGATTACCCCTTCTTGTGCCAATATTTGTCTAGGTGCTTTCCTTATTGCTTGCAATACTGGAATGGTGACGTCCTTAGCATGAGTGAAGGCATCAATTGTCACCATGAGGTTATGAACTATCTCAAGAACTCGAATGGCTCTACCAAGTATTTTCATCATATTTCTTACAAACTCATTAGCCATTGTGAAGGATTTGCTGATCCATGCATCTAGAAGTTGTGCTTAGTTCCTCATTTATTCCATATGATCAACTGACTCTGCAGGAAGCAAGGGAGGTGGTGTGGCTGCTGGACTTTGATGTGTCAATGGTTGCTGAAATTGTTGAACATAGTTCCTCCATGCATTCACCTCCTTTTCTAACCTTTTGTCCTTCTCTATTTCGGCCTTTAGCTTCTCATTGACCGCCTTTACTAAGTCGGTTGCTTCCTCCATGGCTTGCTTAGAAGTGAGTGGACCTAAGTCAATGTCTCCAAATCATATTCTTCTGCCATAATCTCATCTTCATATTTATCTATTGCTGGAGTGGCAATCTGTATCTTTATAGAGCCTACATCATCTTTTATTATTTTAGACATCTTTGGAGCTTTCCTTCTCTCAATGACTTCTTGAGGTCTGCGTAGAAGACTTTCTAAATCAAATGCTTGTTGTTGTTCTTCTTCTATTACTTCTTTGGTAAGCCTCTCTTTGAGCCATTCGGGAATAGAAGATCTTCCTTCTTTTACTTGCACTTCATCGGGCAATAGTTCATTCCTGGGAGGGGAAGTTACTTCATTATTGTTTCCTTGTTCTTCATCGTCACAAATCTGGATATGAAGGGCTGGATTTGATGATTCTTGAGGCATTTTTTCTTTATCTTGCCTATCATTCTTGTCATTTTGTATTGTAGACTCTATCGATTCATCTACTTCGTGGACCATACCTTCATCCATTCTTTGATCTTCGCCTTGATTTTCTTTCTCGTGTCTAGAAGAAGCACTAGGAGACTGATCAGAATTTGTCTTTTGCTTCTTCTCGGAAGTCTCCTCCTTTCCTTGTTCATTCTTCCTTTTTGATCCTTTGGAATGAGAGGTGTTTTCACTGACACTTGCCCTTTCTTCTTCTTTTGTCCTTGTCTCCAAATTGAATGTCATTGTCACATCTTGCTCCTTCAATTTCTGATGTTGAATATCTACCCATCTCCGTGTGCAAGTTAAAACTTGATTCATCAATTCTCTCAAATCTGTGACTTCCTTTTCATCCCAATCAATCTTTATTTCTTTATCTTCCTTCTCATAGGTGGATTGGATATATTGGCCACTCTATAGATTTTGCATTTCCCGATGAGATCAAGGGGCAGCTGGGAGTGCATCTTTTTCTTTATCTCGAAGTCATCTTGTGTATTCATCCAAAAGTCTTCTACTTGAAACACATGCCTATGCTTCCTTCTAGCCATTTCTTCTACATTGCCATAGGGATCAAAGTTATCTCTAGAAGCAAATGGTGTAAACAAATAGATAGATAACTCTGGCTCGACACTTTCAGCTATTTGAAGGGAAGGACAAACTTCTATTGAATTCCCAAGTGAAATGGAATTAGTGATGATATGTTAATTTTAGAATCAGACTGTTAAATTTAGATAGCAATGACAGAAAATCAACACAAAGAGCACACAGAACACAAGGGTACCCTGGAAAAACCTCCCTCTTGGAGGTGAAAAACCCAGCAACAAATTCTCAGTTTGTACTATGTCAAAATCAGTAGAAGTCTTACAACTTTGCTACACACCTAAAGCAATATAATCAATAGATAATAATCTGAATTAGAGCATATAGTGAGATGAACAACACTCAGACTTATCTGAAGGATTCCTGCTGTAGGTGATTGCTGATCAGACACAGAAGTGCAGATCCTTCGCTTGGCAGGAGGACAGATTGCTATGGTGATTCGCTAGACATGAATATGATTTATTGCATCAAAAGACACCTTCGCTATCCCTGAGAGAGAGTTCGCTGTCCTTGGATCAGGTCACTTGTTGAAGGTATAAGATCACTGCTTGCAGAAAGAATTCGCTAACCAAGAATGCTGCTCCAGGTTTGCTGATCAATGAAGCTGATCAATCACAGCCTCAAGGAGAAGTTCGCTGCCCCTATACATGCATTTCTTGCCCTAGATAATGCAGTCTTCAATCTTGAATGATGTCGCTGATGCAGAGGAACCAATTTGCTGATTACAGGATAGTAGTCGCTGATTGTTGAACAGATGTATTTGATACTTGCAAAAGACTTCAAATATATATGTGTCCAATTCACCTAGACACCTCAGGTCGGCCCTTTCAACTTGGCGCCAAAACATAGGGTTAAATTACAAGTTACAACTATAGGGTCGGACCAATATAAATTCTGAGTTACATGTGATAGGGTCTGCCCTATTTCCATTTACAAGCTACAATGCCCATTATAGGGTTGGACTCATTTACAAGTTACAATGCCCATTATAGGGTTGGATTCATTTACAAGTTACATTAATCATTATAGGGTTAGCCCTATTCACAAGTTACATCGCCCATTATAGGGCCAGACCAAATTACAAGTTACATAATGCGTTAGGGTCCAGCCCAGTACAAGTAATACTTATATTTGATCCGAACTAGCTATTATTTCAACAAATAGGTCCATGTTTGTACCTCAAGGATCTGGTACATGCTAACAATTGTCTTGCCACTTCGAGAAGTACTATCCTGTCTGTGGGATAATGTTGCAACATATAAGGAGGAGAAGGACATCCTTGGATCCTTATATAGGTGAATTTGGGAAATTGAATAAACCATGCACTATATTGTTTGACAAGTTCTTGTGCCTCCGGAGACAATCTTTGATGGATCCCACCTTGTAGAGTCCTAGTGATGTGCATCGTGAAAGTATCATTGACCAATCTATAGTGTTGTTTAGGTGGGTGGTGCAATATTTCATAAGAATCACAAACCCTTGTCTCTCCGGGCCCTCTTCCAACTCAGCCTCTATGTAGTAGCCTCGCATATTCATAACTCCTTGCTAGAGAATATATGATATATGAGCTCATTTGGAATGACTTGGTAGGAATCAACCTTCTCAATTGTACATCTAGGCAATTACTAATGATTCTTGCCCAATTAATCATCCCTTTCCCTTGAATAATTATTTGAATGAAGAAAAACATCCATTTGTCAAAACAAAAGGCTTGAGGAGCACCTATAACTCGACCAAGCAAGGTGATTAAATCCCTAAACTCTTCTTGAAAGCCAATTCAGTGTGGCCCATTAGGTATCTTGTTTAGATGGGGTCTACTCTTTTGCAACCAATCCCTATTGATGATTGATAGGCATGCATCAGGATCATCTTCATAAATCGATTTGGCTCCTTCTAGGCTTCTATAGATCATGTCCCTCTGTTCTGGTAGATGGAAGGCTTCACTTATGGCTCTTTCTGATAGGTAGGCAAGAACGGTTCCATCCTCAGCCACAATTGTCCTTGAGTGTGAATCATAGTGCTTGGCGCATTCGATCATCAATTCATGACATCTAATTGCAGGAGGGAAGCCGACTGCCTTGATGATGCTGCTCTCTATTATCCTCTTGGCTATAGGTGATGGTTTGCCAATGTATGGTGCCTCACGAAACTTCTTCACATTGAAGTTCCCAAGGTTTGTATCTCCAGTGTTGCTCCACCGGGACGTAATCTTGGTCTCCAAGTCATCACTCTTCTGATCTTCTTTGATGAGAGTCTGCCTTGAGGATGATCCGCTTGTCCTAGGCGCTGCCATGGTTTATCTATGAGAGATGCTTCAGTTAGGGTCTTGGTGAATTATCAATGCATTGAAATCTATGAACCGAACCTTGCATCTAAAATATGAAATCAATCACTATATGCATTAAGAGGGTTTAATTGGCTTTAACAAAATCATTACCAATCCTAAATCAGACCTGCTCCTGACCTTATATCAGTCTAAATGACACACTTACTTCTGATTTCAGAACTTTAACCTCAAAATCTGATTGTGACTGCTATCAATGATTCACTGTCTCCTTAATCTTTTGCTGCTCAAATGATGATTTTGCCTTCCAATCTGCTAAAATTTGCCCTTGTGAGAATGATGTTGCTGCTTCTTTGGGTAAATTCGCCTTGCTAATGATTGAATTCTCCTTCCTTAATGTACTTCGCTGTCTTGAATTTGGATTTCGCTGATTGCTGGAGAAGTTCGCTCAACCTGCTAACAAAATTCACTGATAGAGAAAGATAATGTTTTGGTTTGATGTTAAAATGATCTTGCGACTTAGGGTAGAGTTATGTCTTTTGGGATGCAAGGTCGACCTGGTTTAGTGTAAATAAAAATGTAAATTGTCCTTCTTGATGCTGGTCGACTTGATAAATCATACTCTCCCTTCTACCAATTCGAATTTTTGAATTAGTTTAGGCGCCCAAATGCTTGCCTTGTTGAATTTCGCTCTAGGTCTCTTGCAAGGTACACACAATTCGCTTAAGGTAGTGATTTCGCTCTATGCCCTTCCCAAGGACAAGACCTATAATTGAAGTTCGCTCATTGTCCTTGACAAGGACAGTACCTATATCAAAATTCGCTTGATGACCTTTGCAAGGTACGCGCTATCAGCAATTCGCTTTATGTCCTTTGGAAGGACAAGGTCAAGACAAGTGTTTCGCTCCATGTCCTTTCCAAGGACAGACCCTATATGATAAATTCGCCCTCTGTCCTTTGGAAGGACATGACCTATAATTGAGGTTCGCTCTATGTCTTTGGTAAGGACCAAACTTATAGTGCAGTTCCCTCTTTGTCCTTGGCAGGGACAGGACCTATAATGCAGATTTTGTTCTATGACCTTTCTAAGGACAGCTCCAAATGATCAAGTTCTCTCTTGGACTACGGTAAGGACAAGGCATAATTGTAAACAAAGTTCGCTCTAGGACATCAGCAAGGACAAGGCAAGATTCTAATTTCGCCCCACGTCCTTTGGAAGGACAAGACCTATATGGCAATTTTCGCTCCAAGACCTCTCTAAGGACAAGCTTCAAAAATGGAATTCACTCTATGTCTTTAAGGAGGACAGGCCCTATCAAAACTCGCTCCAAGGCCTTTCCAAGGACAAGGTCTAAAAAAAAAAAAAAATTCATTCCAAGTTGATGCTACATACATGATTAAGTGAAGTAGTTCGCTCAATGTCCTTTCCAAGGACAAGACCCAAAACATAATTCACTCACCGTCCTTTGGAAGGACAAGATCACTATATATAAAAATCGCTCAATGTCCTTTCCAAGGACAGGACCTAAATGACAAGACTTGGCAGTTCACCTTTGGATCTTTACAAGGATATGACTTGAAACTCACCACTTCCTTTTACCTCATCGATTTGCAAGCATCATCAATTCAGCCCTTAAGAACATCTATAGAGGAAATTCGCTCTGTGACCTTTGGAAGGATGAGACCTAAAACAAAAATCTCGCTCTAGGGCTTGAGCAAGGTACGGGTCAAGGCATTTAAGCAAATTTCAGTCCAATGACGGCTTTTGATGGAAGCTTGGTTCTCAAATTGGGGCAATGTAGGCGACTTTATGACTAACTCTTGATTTGACTCTTTCACCTAACTTTGGTCGACTTGCTCAATCTTTGAATCCTGATGCTTGATAATCTATTCCACTCATTGGAAAAGAGCATAGAGAGACTACTCCTAGAGAGGGCAAAACCTAAAAAAAGGGGGGTCCCCATCTTGATGGGGTGATGTGTGATGTGGTCACAACAGGGCCCATTGAAGGAATTATTAGATTATTATAGATGATGGGTAAAATAAGGCTAAGGCAACATAGGGAGCACCATACTTAACATAAATTTGCACTTGTTAATTTGACTCCCAACAAGGTTAAGGGCCCTTTTCTTAAGTAAATATATAGTAACAAAAAGAGTATCAGCCTCTTAATAGGGGTAATATTGTGCTTTAGACCTATGATTCAGGGAGCAAGAAATATGATCTAATCTATAGCTTACAAGTAAATTGAAAATTTCATGGCTACTTAATAACCCTTGAAAATCTCTAGAAGAGTCAACTCTTCTTAACATGTGAATGAAGAATTTGTGTTCTTGACTTAAATGCCTTTTGTTAAGGAGGGCTTCTTTTTTTACCACCTTGGTCCAATCATTTGTAGTTTCTAAAAGATTTTCCTTAGGCAGAGTAGCTAGCCTAGGATTGTAATAAGGGGGATTCTCAAAAGTGTTGGTTGAAGAATGAGACTCCCCAACCATTGAGGGGATGAATTCATTGGTTTAGCAAGAGGAGACTTATCCACCATTAGAGAGGAAGCCGATGAAGTTTTGAGAATAGACGAAGACTTATTCCCATAACAATCGTTGTCCTTATAATTGGAGTCCATCCATATGTACCTTTGCTCCACTCCTTTTGACTAGGTGGCTTTCCTTGAGTAAGCAGGGCATTGAGTCAAAGGAGCCACCTTTAGGCATTTGGTGGTGGCTAAATAGTCAGTGGTGAAATAGGATTTGCATCTGAAGGCAATTCTTTTGTAATCAAACTATTGAGTCCGTACCTTGTTTCCAAATTTTAATAAATTTCAGCCAATAATTTGTTTTATAGATCTAGATCCACAATTATCCTTGCCAAGGTGAAATGGCACATCATTTGACTCAGATTAAAGTTGGAGAAAAGGATTCCCAAAGATTTTCTAATAGAGAAAGACACTCTTCATTTCAAAACTGAAGTGAGAGGTTCAGTAACTCACCCAAATTGGGGACATACGGAAAGATTCTATTAGAGGATTAAAATGAGGGTGCCATAGCTTTATTCCTAAAAAAGCCTTGACCTAACATCAAAGGGCTTCCTTGATCAGGGCGAACTTGGATTTG
This sequence comes from Cryptomeria japonica, assembly GCF_030272615.1. Lineage (NCBI taxonomy): Eukaryota > Viridiplantae > Streptophyta > Pinopsida > Cupressales > Cupressaceae > Cryptomeria > Cryptomeria japonica. The sequence continues at coordinate 289,603,173 of NC_081411.1, read as the reverse complement.
CATTTGACCAAAAATCAGCCTTTTGCACAAGAGAAAAAAGGAATTCCGTTTTGACTGAGTGTTTCTAGTGTATAGTCATCCACTCATGTAGCTTAAGCTAAGTTGGGCCAAAAGTTTTGAAATTTACCGATTATGGTGTATTGCTTTAGTTTGTCTACAAATTCAGCAACATTTCCTCTAAACTTTAAAGTAGGCATTTGATCTAGGAGGGAGCCGTTAATAGCCAAGGTGTTTGAATTTGTATAGCTCACACCATTTGTGGGAGCCCTGTAAACCCAAGCATGATAGGGGCTAGAATTCTTCTCCAATGCTAACCTTAGAATCCTTTGTTGGGAGTTTTGTGGCAGCCCCAAAGGTGTAGTGATCTCTAAGCTCATAATTAACAATTTCAATGCTGTCATAAGAACTTTTCCTGGAAGCCACAGTGTGCCATTTAGAGTGTTTCAGCTCACTCAGTGAACCCTTGTCTTGTGAAAAACTGATCTACTACATATCCTTGGAGTTGTCACCCCTGAGTGGAGTGGGGGAAGTCTAAGAGATGGGGAGGCGAGGCCTTTTCATTGGAGGGGATAGCAAAAGTCCATCAGTAGAGATGGGAAGAAAAATAAGATTTCAGGAGCAACATTGTGGGAGTTTAGCATTTACATTATTTTAAGAAAAAAACTACTTATTCATTTTAATATTCTGCATGTTTGGTATAAAATTCATGACAAGAGTCAAAGGCCATGGCCCTGGTAACATGCGACATAGATATCCCAGTGTGTGTGTTGATACTTTTAATGGGAGAAACATATAGAACAAAACATTAATAACAATGAAACATACGTATGCAGCAATCCAAATTGTGCTTTAAGAGAAAATAAAACTAATATTAGATGATAAACTGCAGCAATGATTGAGAGCTTCAGCTTGTGCAGTAACACTTGTTATGGGAGCAACATTTGTTACATGATATTAGTAACATTCAATATAACTTTTACAGTAATCCAAATCTTTCTTGAATAATTGTAAATTATTATTAACATTCAATATAACTTTTACAGCAATCCAAATCTTTCTTGAATAATTGCAAATTGCAGTAATGAGTGAAATCTTGAGCAATGCTACGTCAGACAAAATGGATTCTATAGTAGTGTAACTGCATCTTGGAATATACAGATATACTAGTATGTGTGCAACACTAATTATGAGGAGAGCAAAATGCAGCACAGAGCATTAATAACAATGGAAGATTACTTTTTCAGAAAGTGAAATTGTGCTTGAAGAAAAACTAAGGATCATATCAGATGATAAACTGGACCAGTGAATGAAATATTCAGCAATGCTATGGCAATACAGGACGAACTCAACAAGAGTAACTGCATCATAGTATACATGGATATTCTAATGTCTGTGCACTAATACTTCTTCGAGGAGGCACACACAGCACTGAACATTAATAACAATTCCAAGATACTTACTTGATTCCATATTTAGATGATAAACTACAATAATGAATGAAATCTTCAGAAATGCTTTGGCAATATAGTATGTACTTTACAATGATTGAATGATCAAATGCATCTATTAGATAATTTAAAATGAATTTAGGAATGAGGGAGAATCATAACTAGGAAATTTGGGTTCCAGAACAAGAACCTCATTCTGTCACTGATAGTTTGTATCCAGATCTCCTAAGGGCTATATTCATATGTAATATAGCTGTACCCTAATTCAAAGAATCCCGTGTCCTACTTCAAAACAATGTACTTGTCTCCATATCCCACATCTCTAGGTAAGTACCCTTTAACACTGTATGTACTATGCTTGTTGAAATACTCTTATAGGAAGTTATAACTCAGGTTGGGACACATCATATCAAGCACATACACACAGAACATTTTGCTTTTATGTGTTTGTTAGCTAGTGGATACAGAAAATGGCTTTGATTTTGTGGGATCATGACACATATTAGACAGCTGAATGTGAGTCTTTTTGGTTGACATAATATATGTTCACATAATTATAAAGGGTTTATTGAATGGTGCCTGCAGCAACTGTTGTGATTGGCTCAGGATCATGGCTGGGAGCGTTTCTTCACCGTTCTTTGGGCAAACGTCAAGGGAGTGATGAAAAGGTCCCTGTTTACGATCTTAGTCCTCTACAGGTATGAATCTACTCTATTTAAACTTTACAAAAAATTTCAAATAAATCATTGCAAAGATACATGTGCTGGATGGTGCCTCTTTTGCTTACTTTGTGGACTCACACAACCTTGTAAATCTTGAGTCAGAGCGGGAGTTAATATTCTGAGTGTACTGTCATTGGAAGTTCTTATAGCGGAATATTGGTACTACTTTTGATAGAAAAACTTATTGAGAATAGAAGAATTTTCATCACCACAATTCCTAACAGAAGAGTGTCAAATCATTTACCATAAGTATTGAAATCTTGCACGATTTACCAAGTTTGAGAGAATTTGGCTTTAGTATCTGTTGATGTGTTTTTTAGGCACATGCGAACACAAAATAAAATACCCAAAAGTATCTTATCCTCTCTTGATCAAAGTCTCTCAAATGCTGAAGATTTTCTTAAGGATCACTTGAGATAACTCCAAGGTTCTTAATATGTTGGGTTACGACATGTGGATAAGCATAGTCAGTCGTTGTGATTGCTGTTTCTTCAAGGGGCCTTACGTACTCTTAGAATATGAATGCGTGATTTTTAAGGAATCGTTTTCAAATGATATGCAATGAAGCTCTTTCCTACTACTAATAGATTTTTATCAAAAATTGCAAAAGATTAGGGTTGAGAGATGCTAAACTATACCTAGGAATGCAAGGATGAAGGACGACTTTAGTGAAACTCAACTAGTCTTAGTTTTGCCATACAATAACAACTCCACTAAGGCTAACACAATCTTCTAAGGAGATCAAATGAATTTTCCAATTATTACCAATCATAAACACCATTAATTGAATGCATATCAATGATTAAATAACAATTGAACTTAAGCACATTTAAATATTCCAATTGACCACACAAGGCGAATTTGCAATCAACAAACTGCTAGTGGTATGGATTAGGAGTTTCACCATAAATCATACACAACATTCTATCATTCAATACTAACACTTGAAAAAAATTCTAAAGCTTAGATTGAGAAGATGAATAACCATGCATATGCTCCAAAGATTAAATAGAAAACACCACACTTCAATGTCTTTATTAATCCAACAACAAAGTAGCAACAATTGTTCAAGTCTTTCTCATCTTTCTCTCTATCTATCCCCGACAAAATGAAAAAAGGTAGCTTATATAGAGCTCCAAAATGAAATAGAGGGCCAAGATTGCCCTGAAATGAATGGCTGAAATTAATACCCTAATTAGGGTTAGTTGCAGCCAGTTAACTAATTACATAATCAACTAATAAAAATCTGGCATGTTTTTTGGCATGAACTTTGAGGAAATTTCCTCCAATGAGAAAATGAACACCACATGTAGCTCATAACAAACTTTCTTCTAGAAGCTCGTTTCCTTGGTCCTCTCTGATGGCGAATGCAATGAATCTGGTCATTATTGGGTTGAGCTCTTCCATGGACAAGTTAGGCAAATTATCAAGTTTGAACTCGATGTAATATCCCTTGCTGATGGTGCAAGGAAATAATGGAGTTTCGGCTCAAGGGATATTGTCAAGCAGTTGACAAACACGCTGAAACTCACAAATTGCTTAATGCAAATGAACAAGATGAATACAAACATCAAAATACACAAGGAATATTCTTCAAATCAGACTCTGCTAGATCATTGACATTTCGTCAAACATATGTCATACATACTTCAGACTTACAATTTAATAACCAGGTCTGTTACAATATGTTTCAGACTTAATTTCAGACCTTATTCCTCCTTACAATAGACTGCTTACAATGTCAAAACCATAGCCAACATTGGTTTACAAACGAAGCATGACTCATAATTTTCTGAGTATTAATGGCAGCAAGAATTCACATATATATTATTAAAAACTGATTGTAACAAAGGCCAAAGAGAACCTGAATGTAGCACCCTGCTGTGTAGATGAAGAAACAAGCAATATCGATGGTCTTTGTGCCTCCTTTGTGCCAAAATGAAGCCTTTACCAAAATCGCCCGTTGCTGCAATGGAGGTCTCAGAATTAACAATTTGACAGCTTCTGAGTCTTCCCCTTTTCACCAAGAATGATCGCTCACTCCCTCAAATCAATATGCTAGTGTCAAGAGCCAAATTCGATACCAATATGGACGCCTAGGAGCAATTTCGTGTGTCCCAGCAGTCTGATCAATTTATCTTCAGAATTGAATTTGGGTTTGATTCTTTCCTTCGAACCCCTTCAAAATACCCCCCAAGGGGTTTGCCTTTTATTGCCAACATTAGTGCTGCCCTCCTTTGTGTGATTGATGCTCCAATGATGGAATAAATATGGAATTGTGGGTTTTGATGGAGAAACCTGATTTGTCTCAGATCTGAAAAGAATGCCGAACTCTGATTATATACCCTTCAATATGCTCCTAGAGAGTTCACCTTGCTTCCTTTAACAAATGATGCACACTTGGATGTCAAAATAACCAATACCTGATGTACTTTCCAAGATCGTGATTTTTTCGTAATTGATGGAAGTCTGAAGATGCCTGCAATTAAATCTCAGATATGAACAGGTGCTAACAGCTTCTTGAGAGGATTGATGAAATCCTCAAGCATTTGCACGATCTTCAATCCCTTCTCAAAAATCGAACCTAAGCAAAGTTGGCCCTTGGCCACAAATTAAGCTCAAATAGGAAGATTGGAATATCTTCCTCTCAGCTGCAAATTTGTCTTCGAAAGAAGACTTCACAAATTAGGCGCTGATGTAGATTCCGTCACGAGTCCACTCCCAAGATGAAGAACTAGGGTTTCGTCCAGCCCTTTTATCAATCTGCTGAAGGTTTGCGTCCTCAGAGATTCAACTAATGCAAAGCGTCAGTCAGTTCATCAAATCCATAATCCAAATCTAATCTATCTCCCAACCGCTTATGTGTCGTGGCAAATTGATTCTGAGTACTTGCAGTAGTCATATTCCTGGAATTTGTGTTTCTGCTGTCTATAACTTTCAAAAGATGTCCAATCTACCCGACAGGTTGGTAGAATTTTGGCTCTGATACCACTATAATATCCCTTGCTGATGGTGCAATGAAATAATGGAGTTTGGGCTCAAGGGATATTGTCACACAGTTAACAAACACCCTGAAACTCACAAATTGCTTAATGCAAATGAACAAGATGAATACAAACATCAAAGTACACAAGGAATATACTTCAAATCAGACTTTGCTAGATCATTGACATTTCGTCAAACATATGTCATACATACTTCAGACTTACAATTTAATAACCAGGTCTGTTACAATATGTTTCAGACTTAATTTCAGACCTTATTCCTCCTTACAATAGTCTGCTTATCAATTGAATGATTGTCTGAAGACTACATGCCAACTGTTTATTGAAATGTCAGCTTGCTGTAGGTACATGTTTGTGTATTCAAATGAATGTAATAATGTCATGGATTAGTTGCATTATCATCTTAGGCGATTGTTCTTTCAATTAGAGTTGTTTGTTGGACATTCTATGATCCTAGACAAAACTGAAATTCTGAAACAACATATCAACAAGACATAAACTTTGTAACGGCAGGTTGGATGGTCAAATATTCCTTGTATTTTTAGTCATACCATTACAGGGGATATTAGAGTGGTATTTATTTGATAACTTTATAAATAATTAATTTAATATTATTAATTGAAATAATTAATCAAACTATCCATAAAATATATCAATAATTTGGACAACTTAATTAATTAAATTAATTAATTAATCCTTCTTCAAAATTGGGGACATTACACTCAATCACCTCCAATGTATCAGCACAAGTAGCAAAGACCCTTTGTCCTGTTTCCGAAACATTCCCATAAAGGCCATGAATGAACATACTCTAGTCAAAACAGCATCTGAGAAACTTGTGGTTGGCAAGAAGATAGATTTTATCTTATTATGTAATTCATCAATGCTAGAACCATCTTCATCCAGCATATCTTGAAGGAACATTTCTCTGGTTGAGATGATAAATTGTTCTTGAATTCCTTTAACTGTTATGCAATCATCCTTTGTCTTATCAATAGTTTCTTTCTAGTCACCAAAATGCAATACCACTTGTTGAAGTCATAATTTGCTTTTGCATCCATCACTCCATCAATTAGTGTAATTTTATACCCTAGGTTTGTTAATCAGATTTATATCCTTTGATTATGCCCTAGATTGTAATCAGATTTGTGGCAAAATAAGTTAACATTCAGTAAAATCAGAAATAAAGTAAGTAACCAGTAGACAAACACACATACCCTGGGAAAACCTCCAAGGAGGAAAAACCCAGCATTAAAGACCCACATGTCAGATTATATATTTTCCTCTTAAACCACAAGTACAATACTTAGCTTCTCTGTCAGATCTGATCCTTTTGTATAGCAGATCTGCACTTCTAAGTTCTCCAAGTCTGTACCAAAACAGCCTATGTCCTCTTGGACACTTTCGCACAAGTCTGGATAATTTCGCTTTCTTCCTTGTGAATTCGCACCTTATTAAGTAGAGCTATTTCACCTTTCTTGCAGAATGAATGAGTGTGTTTGACTTGCAAAGTGTCTCTTATTTATACGCACCTTTAACCTTAATTGCAAGTCGGCCTCCTTTAGATTTTGGCGCCAATATATTTATTATGTGGCGTGTGTATTTAGGATAGCGTGGAGACTGGGCTGGGCATAGATTATGGGTCACGTTACCCTAGGATAGGGCCCAGACCTAAAGGGGTTCAGATGTTGCCTTAAGGCAATCCGAACCCATACATAGCCCTAGTTACAAACAACACTCCCTCTTAACTAGGGAAGAGGAGAATACATAATCTGAACCTTTAAAGTTCCATCTAGCACACAAGCATAGAATGGATCTAGCACACAAGCATAGAATTACATCTTCCACCTAGCACACAAGCATAGGATGGTTCTAGGACACAAGCATAGAAAGTGTAATACACCAGTGGGTCTTTACATCATTACAATTATCCATCTAGCACACAAGCATAGATTGGATATAATTCATTCTTGCACACAAGCAAGGAATGATTCAAAGTGCTACAGATAGAGTCACTGAGATTGAAGCTCCCTCTCAATTAGGGTTCTGTTTTCCACAACACCAAGTCTGTCTCTGAAGTATTCGAACTTCACTCTGGATAAGGGTTTGGTAAGGATGTCTGCAATCTGTTCATCTGTGCTAATGTACTTTAGATGAATGACGCCTCTTTGCACCATATCCCGAATGAAATGATAGTGTGTTTCCACATGTTTGGACCGATCATGGAATACAAGATTTACTGACATCTTTATACAGCTTTGATTATTACAATGAATTGTGGTAGGACAACTAGCTTGACCAAATAGTCCAACAAGGAGCTTACGAAGCCACAATGCTTCTCTGGATGCAACAGATGCGGCAATGTACTCAACTTCTGCAGTGCTTAATGCTACCGAAGATTGCTTTCTACATGCCCAAGAGATCACTGCAGATACCTGAAGTACTTTTCCTGTCCTTGACACTTCCCCCCCAATCTGAATCTGAGTAGCCTTCCAAGAGGATTGAGGTATTAAGTGAATACTTTAGCCCATAGCCAATCGTGCCATGCAGGTATCTTAGAATGTGCTTGGCAGCAACCAGGTGAACAAGTTTAGGTAAGCTCATGAACTGATTGAGAGCATTCACAGCATAACAGATATCTAGCCTAGTATTGACTAGGTACATCAGGGAGCCAATCAACTGCCTGTACTCAGATGGATCTGCAAAACCAGAGTTAGCTGCAGAAACACTTAACTTCTTTAAGTTAGATTCCATAGGAGTATGCATAGGTTTACAATCTATCATCCTAAATCTTTTCAAAATATCAATAAGTATATTTTCCTTGACTTAGAAAAATTTCATTGGATCTTTGCCATACTTCTAACCCTAGGAAGTAATGCATTAAACCTAAGTCCTTCATTTCAAATTCTGAGGCTAATTCCTTCTTACATCTTATGATTAATTTACTTTCACCAATGAGAAATAAATCATCCACATACAGAACTAAAATAAGCATCTCACCATTATAAACTTTCAAGTAAATATTAGCATCATCATCATTCTTGCAAAATCCTAAGTTTAGTAAGTACTTATCAATTCTTTCATACCAAGCACGAGGAGCCTGTTTGAGCCCATATAAGGCTTTCTTCAACCTGCAAACATGAGAATCTCTTTTATGGATTACATAACCTTCTAGTTGCTCAATATAGACTTCCTCTTCAATGACTCCATTGAGGAAGGTTGTCTTAACGTCCATTTGGTGCAGCTCCCAACCTTTGGCTGCAGCAATAGCTATTATAGATCCAATAGAAGTATATCTAGCAACAAGGGAAAAGGTTTCTTCATAATCTATTCCTTCTTTTTGACAAAAACCACGAGCTACAAACCTAGCTTTATATTTTTCAATACTACCATTAGCATTATGTTTAATTTTAAACAACCATTTAGAGGAAACAACAGACTTACCTTTGGGTCTGGATACAATGTCCTAGACATCATTTTTGATCATAGACCCATACTCTTCATCCATGGCTAATTTCCAAGCATGATGGGACATAGCTTCTTCGACATTGTGAGGTTCAGACTCAATGATATTGCACATCACAGAGATGTAGTTGGCGTGATTTTGGAGTTTCTTGCTATCTCTAAAGGTTCCTCTGGGAGCAGCAAATCCTTCAGCATCTTGAATCGTGTTTCTAACCCAAAGTGGTCTCTTCTTGCAGACCACAATATCTTGAGGTATATCAGTAGAGTGCATAGGTTTTGATGGGTCATTTTGAACTTCCTGATCTGTAAGGTCAGTAGACTCCTCCTGTATCTTAGGGTTAGCATCAACTATTGAATCTTGATTTTCAATCATCATATCATTATTGTTGGTTAATGAACCTTTAGATCCTTTGAAAGCAATATCTTCTTCAAAAGTTACATCTCTGCTTACCTCAACATACCTTTGACCTGGAATGTAGATTCTGAAGGCTTTGGAAGATTCGCTGTAACCCACTAAGATGCCTTTCTTTCCAGATGGATCCAACTTGTTTCGTTTTTCTTTAGGCACATGAACATACACCGGGCTCCCGAGTATCCTTAAGTGACTGATGTCAGGTTTGATTCTTGTAAAGGCTTCTTCAAGAGTCACATCCTTTAGGGCGCGATGAGGACATCTATTCTGAATGTAAACTGCTGTTTTGGATGCTTCCGCCCATAGAAAAGGTTGCAGATCTTGATCATGGATCATGGCCCTTGCAGCTTCAACAATGGTCCTATTCTTTCTTTCAGCAACTCCATTTTGCTGAGGATTGTAGGGAACGCAGAACTCCCTCTTAATTCCCGCTTTAACACAAAAGTCATAGAAACTACTTGAGATGTATTCACCTCCATTGTCAGACCTCAAACTTTTAATTTGATTTCCTGTAGTATTTTCAACTAAGGTTTTGAATTCTTTAAATCTGTTTAGGACTTCTTCAGACTCTTTAGATTTAAGAAAATAGATCCTTGTTTTCCTAGAGAAATCATCTATGAAGATAACATAATATAGGAAACCGCTAAGAGATGCTACAGACATAGGACCACATAAATTTGAATGAATAAGTTCTAACCTTTCTTTAGCCCTACTGTCGCTTTTATGAAAGGGATTCTTTACATTCTTACCCATTGCACAACCTTTACAAGCATCATCATGAGATAAACTGAGTTTAGGCATACCTTTAACCATTTTACCGAGAGTGGGAAGAGCTTGGAAGTGTAAGTGACCCAATCTTCTATGCCATAGTTCGCATGATTTAGGGGTCTCATGAATGAGAGCTTGAATTGGATTAGCTGCAAGCTTATATAAACTATCACATCTATTTCCAATAATACGAGCAGATTTGAAATTAGATTTCTTAGGCCAAGCGAGTACTTTCCCTTTAGAAAATGCTATTTGCAAACCCTTATCTTCTAAGGCAGAAATGGAAATCAGATTTCTTTTAATACCAGGTACAAAGAGAATATCACAGAGTTGTAAGGAAATACCAGAATGTAGTTTTAAAGAGGTAGTGCCAGAACCTTTTACCGAGTATCGAGCATCATCACTGATTACTACATGAAGGTTGGTGTCTTTTTCAATCAGATCTGAGAGATGCTCTCGAAATCCTGAGATGTGTCTAGAGGCACCACTGTCAAGTATCCACGTATTGCTGTCCGTAGGAACACTGCTGGATAGAGCAGAGATAAGAAGATAATCTTCACTTTGTTCGGCAACTTCATTTAAGTTGGCTTCCCTTTCCTTTGGGTCATTCTGACAATCTCTGGCATAGCGACCATACTTATCACATCTGAAGCAACGAATGTGAGAGGAATCTCTTGACTTTTTCCTTGGATCATAGGATGAGGATCTAAAATCTTTGCTTCTCTTTTCTTTTTTCCAATGTCCACCTTTCCTAGATTTAGCCAAGAGAACATGATTATCTTTGTGAGAGTTCTTGAGTTTTCCTCTTACCTCAATTTGAGATTCCTCTTTAATGCAATCAGATTGAAGACGTTCAAAGTTGGGACGATCGGCTCTTCCACCAATGCTATGAATGAATGGTTCCCATTCATCAGGTAGACCATTTAATGCAATCATAACAAGATCTTTATCCGAGATTTGGCAATCAAGAGTGCTTAGCTTGTCCCTTAGTTCATTAATCTTGATGAAGTAGGCTATGATTGAGTCTTCTTCTTTCATTTTCATGTGAAGAAGCTGCTGTCTTAGAGCAAGGGCACTGCTGAGGTTGTTGACCTCATACATCCCTTTCAAGTGTTTGATCATTTCCCTGGCAGACACGAACTTTGATATGACAGTGACAAGATGATTCTTGACGGACTCAATTATGATCCTTCTAGCCTTGAGTGAATCTTTCTTGAACTGTTTCAGCTCTTTAGCATCATCTGGAGGAGACAAACTTTCTTCTTCTACAAATTTCAACAGATCATTCTCTTCAAGGATCAATAGAATACGGACTTTCCAAGCAGCAAAATCAATGGCTCCCTCAAGTCTATCTTCAGCCTTCAAACCTGACATTTTAATCTGAAAACAAACAACAACTATATACAACAATTGATTTGCTAAAATCAGAAGTTAGTGACACCTTAGCTTTGATACCATGTAATTTTATACCCTAGGTTTGTTAATCAGACTTATATCCTTTGATTATGCCCTAGATTGTAATCAGATTTGTGGCAAAATAAGTTAACATTCAGTAAAATCAGAAATAAAGTAAGTAACCTGTAGACAAACACACATACCCTGGGAAAACCTCCAAGGAGGAAAAACCCAGCATTAAAGACCCACAGGTTAGATTATATATTCTCCTCTTAAACCACAAGTACAATACTTAGCTTCTCTGTCAGATATGATCCTTTTGCATAGCAGATCTGCACTTCTAAGTTCTCCAAGTCTGTACCAAAACAGCCTATGTCCTCTTGGACACTTTCGCACAAGTCTGGATAATTTCGCTTTCTTCCTTGTGAATTCGCACCTTATTAAGCAGAGCTATTTCACCTTTCTTGCAGAATGAATGAGTGTGTTTGACTTGCAAAGTGTCTCTTATTTATATGCACCTTTAACCTTAATTGCAAGTCGGCCTCCTTTAGATTTTGGCGCCAATATTTATGTGGCGTGTGCATTTAGGATAGCGTGGAGAATGGGCTGGGCATAGATTAGGAGTCACGTTACCCTAGGATAGGGCCCAGACCTAAAGGGGTTCGGATGTTGTCTTAAGGCAATCCGAACCCATACATAGCCCTAGTTACAAACAACAATTAGCACCTGTTTGGGAATTTCTTTCAATATTTGCAAACATGGAATGGTCTTATCTTGGATAAATTGAAATTCCTCCCATATCTCCATAATGTTCTGGATTCTACACAAGAATGTGGTGACTCTATCATAGGTTTGTAGATACTCATGAGTGAATGCACTAGCTTGTTGGAAAGCATTTTCAATCCATGCCTTAGTGGTTTGAGCTTTTACTCTTGTTTCTTCTACTCCTTCAACTGCTTCTTTGGAGAGTATCTGTGGTGGGAGAGGCGTATCTTCTTCCTGTCGGGACGACATACGGTGGATGTAATCTATCAATTGCTTCTTCTTTCTTACCTCAATCTCCAATTGTTCTTCCATGTTAGAGGCCGATCCTCTAAACTCTTCAACAACCTGAGTGAGAGTGATAGGACCAATATCTATCTCCCTTATGTCATAATCTTCTGCTGTGATTTGATCTCTTGGCTTATCAAATTTAGGAATAGCCACTTGTACTTTTCGAGATCCAAATGCATCATTCACAATCCTAGAATATTTCTTAGGCTTCTTTTCTTTATTCTGTTCTACTCTGGCAAGCAAAGTATCCAAATCTCTAACCTCTTCTACTATTGTCACTGATTTCTTCTTCATTCTTTCTCTCAACTATTCGGGTGCTTGATTATCCACCTCTTTTAAACCAGATTGTTGCTGATTACTTTCGGGGGCCATGAATGTGTCTTCATAACGTTCTTGGTAGTCGGTAGGCATATGAAGAGCATCCTTGTATCCTCAAATATGTGAATTTTGGAAATTGAGTATACCAACACCCATACTTCTTTATGAGGTTCATTGATTCCTTAGATAGTCTAATATGAGTGCCCCCTTGTAATGTTCTCACAATATGCATGGTGAATGCATCGTTCACCCTCTTGAAATGAGCAACACTATTGTTCAAGTGCAACTGTGGATATGCATCATATGAGAGAATTTGTCCTTCCACTGGTCCAATGGGTGCTCTACAATTCAAACCTTTGTATTTACCAAATCTTGCCAAAATGTAGATTAAGTATGAGCTCATATAAAATGTTTTTCACTATCTTGGCCCAATTGATTATGTTAGCATCTTTAGTCACTTCCTCTATGTAGTACCACATCCAAGATTCGTAGGATGCAGTCTGTGGGGATCCCATAACTCTGTTCAACATCATTATAAGCTCGGCCACTCCTTCCTTGAAATCTGATTTGAGGAGCGTCTTCTTGGGCACTCTCTTATGACTACTCCATGGTTCTATGATCCAATTTTTGTTAAGGATGTCATTGCATATCTCTGGTTTGCTTTGGTATAGTGCTAATGCATCATCCTTACTCTTGTAAATGAGCTTGTTGTATGTAGGCACATTGAACACTTCAGCTATGGATAGCTCCGTGAGGTATGCTATCTTGCTTCCATCTGGTCCTACTATAATCGTCCTCTCCGGGTCATAATGCTTTGCACATTCTAGAACCAATTCGCTACATTGTACTGCTGGTGGGAAACTTGCCATGTGAGCAATGCCATTCCTTATGAGTTTCTTTGCCATCTTTGAAGCGGTGTATTTGCTTCTACCAAACACTCAATCTTGAAAATCTTCCATATCAGTGTGCCCAAAGTTGGTGTCGCCAATCTTCTGCCATTTGGAGGTGAGTTTAGTCTCAAAGAGTGTATCTTTGAATTCGTTCCTCATTAGGACCTGCCTCTTATTTCCTCGTGTCTTCGCTTCAGTCATTGGCTTGCAAACAAGATAATTTTGTCACCAAATAGATATGGTTCTAGAAGTTTTGAGGGATGAGATGTGATAGATAAGAATTTTTTTGATATTCAAGTTGATCAACACTTATCATACCTTTGCTAAGGCAAACAAAAACTTTTGTTTCTCTTAAAAAAACATCAGACCTGGAAATGAGAAAAGAACTAAGATTTTCAAACCTTTATAGAAAATTATCAAAATTTTAGGGTTTGTAAAAGTGGTTTTGGCAATAAGATGCAATCTTACAAATGTCGATTTGCCAAATGTCAAGGTCTGATTTGATCTTATTTCACTTTTTATATGTAGATGTAGATACAATGATATACAGATTTTCACCAATCTCTGCCCAGGCTGCCTTCAAACTGAACTGAAAATGCTCCTAAGTCAGAATAAAACTCTTTAAGTCAATCATGTCCTACTTGAAAACGTGTTTTGATCAATGAAATGATCAAAATCTGCTGTCAAAATCACTAATATAGATAAGTTCGCCCTTCAAAATCGTAGGTTTAGAGATGCAAATCAGAACTGAATTGCCCTTTGATGCTGGTCTTTTGAATTCGCAGAGCAGAATATTATAGATTGCCTTGAATGATGTCTTGAAATGAACAAGCATACTCTCTTTTATAGGCATTGAGGGCTAGAGATGTGTCTTTTCACTTCTCCTTCCCATAGGCCGACTTGCATCTTAAAAAAAAAACATTTTAATTTGTTCTTTATTTGGTGAGCGCTCACACTTGGGTTATTAGCCGACCTTTGCACTATTTGATCTAGGCGGCATTTTAAAGTACCTTTGCAACTTGATTGAAAGTGGCTTTTGAAGATAGCTTTGCAATTCATCATGATGGCGAATTTCTAAGGGACCTTTGCAATCTTGGTTGGAGGTGGCATTTTGTAGCACCTTTGCAATCTTGGTTGGAGGTGGCATATTGTAGCACCTTTGCAACTTTTGATTTAGGCGGCTCTTCAAGGGACCTGTTGTGACCATTTCACACATCGCCCCATTAAAATGGGGACCCCCTCTTTTTGCTTGGTTTTGCCTGTTTTTCTCTCTGCTTTTAGGATTTTGGGTTAGTGAGTCAGTCGTCTGGATTGGGGTTAAGCCTTAGGGTTTCCGTTTTGATGTTTTCAAGCCGGTGTCTAGTCCAAATTTTGAAGATTATTGAGCTTCCTCTCGTAGGATGCAATTTTGAAATAAGGTGAATCTGTCAGGGGGTCAAATGAGTTTGTCTAGGTTCAGTCAGATTTTTGAGTGCAAGTCCAAATTTTGCCTAAGTGTTAATGTTGGAATTGTGAATTTTTGGCTAATTTTTGAGAATTTTGATAATTGAGCCCGAGCATTGGAAATGGCCTAATTTTGCCTTGTGAAGTGATTGAAGTCTTAAAATCTTGGTATTTTGGCCTATGGAAGTGAAATCGCTCCTGTCCCTCAGCCAGGAACTAGGGCGAAAATGATATTTTATGCATCTTGGTTATTAATTTATTTCATTTGTCTTGTGCAGGGTCGCCAGGAGATGCAATAATTGAAGATTTAGAAGATTTTTGAGACTCAAAATGGCAAATTTTTAAAGTTTAAGGCCAAATCGCTCCTGTCCCTTAGTCAGGGACCAGGGCGAAATGACTTACTTAGATCATTTTGACCTCATTTTGATCAAATCGAAGCGTCAAGGACGCAATGGAAGGTGAAATCAACATGATGGAACGCCAGGATTCAGCCGTTTGCAATGAAAAGTTGAGATTTTGACCTCAAGGACAAAAATCGCTCCTGTCCCTCACTGAAGGACCGGAGCTTGTTTCTTAAAATTCAACTGTCCTTGCAGGACTAAGGCGATTTTTGGATTGGAAGAGGTAAAGGAGGACATCTTTTGTCCATTGAATATAATTTGAAGAAATTTGCAAACAAGGAAACATGCTATGAAGACAAATCGCTCCTGTCCCTCACTGAAGGACCGGAGCTTGAAATCCAAAATTGCCTTGTCCTTGAAAGATTTGAACGATTTCGCGATTTGAGAAGAACAAGGGAGGTACATTTTACTCGTTGAATATAATTTGGTTGTACCTCGAAGGAGGAAATTGGCCCTAGAAGCAAAATCGCTCCTGTCCCTCTGCCAGGGACCAGGGCGAATTTTAATGGTAGCTCCCGTCCCTCTCCAAGGGACCAGAGCGATTCCTCCACAAGACAAGTTTTTGGCGAAGTGAAAAGAGTTTTTAAGTTTGAGGCAAGTAAAAGGAGGCATAACGAATCTATTGGAGATCATTTGAAGAGTGCAAGACACCAAATGAAGCCCATATTTGCCTAGGCGCTCCTGTCCCTCTCTAAGGGACCAGAGCGATTTCCTCCTAAGGCGAATTTCCCACGAAGTTGGAGCAAGTCTCATGTTAAAGATAAGTGAAGGGGAGCATAATGAATCCGTTGAAGACAAATTTGAAAGTTAGCAAAGTACGAATGAGCTTACAAGTGAAAATTCGCTCCTGTCCTTCAGTCAAGGACCAGGGCGAAATCAAGGCTATCTAGTATTCTCCTCCAAGTTTAAACCACTCCAAGCCAAGGTACAAGGTGGCAATGATGTTTGGAACGCCTCGAAGAAGAACAAAGTTGCAAGGACCATGAAAAATGATGAAATTACCCAAGTTCGCTCCTATCCCTCACTAAGGGACCAGGGCGAAATAGTCAAATATGCTTAAACTTTGAAGGCCACTTTCATTTCAAACGTTCAAGAAGGAATAAAGGGCACCATTTTACGCCTTGAAGACAATTTGATATCAATATGATAGAGGATTTGCACCATAGACTAAAGTTCGGTCCTGTCCTTCAGTCAAGGACCAGGGCGATATTCACTAGACTGGTCATTTCTTTCAAAAACCACGTCAAGGCGAGGTCGCGCAAGGTCGAAAATGTCTTTGAAAAGATGATAAACAAGGAACCAAACGTCAAAAGGTGATTAACTTGAGCAAGGATGCAAAATCGCTCCTGTCCTTCAGTCAAGGACCAGGGCGATATTCATAAAATCAATCATTTTTCTTCCTAGATCACATCAAAGCAAGGTTACACAAGATCCGAAATGTCATTTGAAAGGTGATGAACAAGGAGTTAAGGTGAAAAGATGACGAATTTGAGTTAGAATTCAAAGTTCGCTCCTGTCCCTCACCAAGGGACCAGGGCGATATTCACTCAAATATCAAATTCGCCTTGCAAGGGACAAGTTATGTATGCGTAGAATGAATGGATGAAATTATTTCTTGCCTTGTGACGTAAGTTGGCAATTAAAATGATCAAGGATCAAGGAGAAAAGCAAAGTTCGCTCCTGTCCCTCACCAAGGGACCAACGCGAAAATGGTCTAAATGGTATTCCTTCCAAAGATGGAATAGGTCACACTTAAAATACCTAGCGAAAACCTTATTTTGGACGTAGGGGATGAGGTTTCAAACGTGAAAAATGAAAGACGGAGGACCTAAATGCTAAAGCACTCCTGTCCCTCTCCCAGGGACCAGAGCGATATGGTTTGTATCCCTTACATCTCTCATGTGTTTGGCGCCATTAAATTTTGAATTGCATTAAATGCTAAATTTCGATAAACCTTGATATTTTTAATTAAAATTGGCATTTAATGGGTGCGCACAAGGCATTTAATAATTAATTTTGCCTTTTAAAAATCGAAGCTATTAATTACAAGGCATTTAATTTATTAATTATTAATTAATTAAATAAGGAGGTGAGCGCTTGAGTTTTATTTTTTCATATTTTACAAAGTCGGCCTCCCTTTATTTAATATTTTTTGTTTTTTTATTTTGCCTATTCTCAAAAGTCGGCCTATGGGGGATTGAAGAGGTGAACGCCTATATAAGAAAGGCGCGATATTGCATTTCAAATCATCATTTAATCGTTCATTTGCATGCGATTTGGAGAAGACAAGGAGAAAGTGCGAAATCTCATTAAGGAAGAGTGCGAATTTTGTGGCAAGTGGAGCGAATTCTCTATCATCACGTTGGAGACCCCAAGGGTGGTGGAATTGACAAGAAAGGCGCCTTTGCTAAAGGAGGATCACGTTGAAGACTTCAAACTTCGTTTTTTGCCTAGGCGAATTTCATATTTTTGCATCTTTTTAGAGTTAGCTCTCAAGTGAGGTATGGCGAAGTTTTCTTTTGTCTAAATTTTGAATTTTGACCGTCATAGTCTTAATCTAAATTTTGAATTTTGAAATTTTGAATTTCCAATAGCTCAATTGTATTTAGGAAATGATAACTCAAGGACTTATCATAAGGTTTCCTAAATTCAATCTTTAATCTAATTTATGTTTATACATTGCAAAATCTATTTCTTATTATGAAATGTTGTGTAGGTGTTACAATGGAGACCCCAAAGGCGGGAGCATCCACCAGTCGTCCAGCTCTCATGAAGGAAGATCAGAAGAACGAAGAATTGGAGACCAAGATCGTGTCTAAGTGGAGCAACATTGGAGATACTAACTTGGGAAACTTCAGTGTGAAGAAGTTTCGAGAGGTCCCTTACATTGGCAAGCCATCACCTGTCGCAAGGAGAATAATTGAAAGTGGCATTATCAAGGCAGCCGGCTTCCCTCCAGCAATCCAGTGCCATGAGTTGATGATCGAGTGTGCTCGCCATTATGATCCACAGTCCAGATCAATAGTGTCCAAGGAAGGAGACACTTTTGCTTATCTTTCAGAGGAAGCCATCAGTGAAGCTCTTCACTTGCCAGAACATAAAGATATGATTTATAAAAGCTTAGAAGGAGCCAGGTCCATGTACGAAGATGATCCAGACACTTGCCTAAGCATCATCAACAAGAATTGGTTACTCAAGAGTCGTCCTCGCCTGAGCAAGATTCCGAACACACCACATAGGATCGACTTCCAGGAGGAGTACAGAGATTTGATAACACTACTCAACCGAGTTATAGGGGCTCCTCAAGCCTTCTATTTTGAGAAGTGGATGTTCTACTTCATCCAAGTGATAGTTCAGGGAAAAGGAACAATCCATTGGGCTAGAATGATTAGCCATTGCTTGGACGTACAGTTAAGGAGATTGAAGGCTACCAAGTCTTTCCACATGAGTTCATACATCATATATGCCTTGATCAGGAGCTTTGAGTATGCAGGACTACCTCACAGAGGAGTGATTGGAAGAGGACCTGGCGAGGTCAGAGTTTGTGATTCCTATGTTCACTTGCATCATCCGCCAGGAAGTAACTACAAGTTAGTCAATGATACATTCATGATGAACATCACCAGGATATTGCAAGGCGGGATTCACAACCGGCTATCTCAAGATGCACAAGAGCTTGTAAAAAGGTACGGTGCTTGGTTCATCCAATTTCAGAAGTTTACATATATTAGAGTTCATGGATGTCCTTCACCTCCTTATATGTTGCCGAGATATCCGACAGACAGAATTGTGTTACTTGAGGTAACAAGACAGTTGGCAGCTTATGTGAAGGCATTCAGACACAGACATGGAAATGGAGTTCCTGTGCCTATCATATTAGGGAATTCAGTTGAGGTATGTCCTAATGCTCTAGCCATGGATGATGCAGAGAAAGAGTTAGCTTTATATTCATTTTCATTCTTTGCCTTGAGAGAGAACTTTGATCCATATGGGTATATAGAGGAGACAGTCGGAAGAAAATATAAGCATGAGTTTCAGATAGAAGACTTTGTGATGAATCTCTTGGATGACCTTGAAGTGAAAAGAAAGATGCATTCTAGATTGCCTTTAGACTTCATCAGGAAATGCAAGATTTACAGAGTGGCCGACCAAGCTCAGGATAGTGGTAGACATCTCCAATCATCTTATGATCGAGCAAGCAAATCAGTGAGGCTAGATTGGAATGAACCCGAGGTTGTGGATCTAGATGCTTTGATGGCTCCAGTCTTGTCTTGTACTCGCAGATGGGTTGATGTGCAGCATCAGAAGTTGAGAGAGCAAGGCATATCTATGACTTTCACTTTGGAAGAAAGACCAGTTGAAGGAGGAGCAAGTGTAAGTGAGGGTAATCCTAATCCCAGAAATGCAAGCGAAGGCAACCTTCGAAGCGTAAGTGAAGGCAACCCCCATCCTAGAGGCTCGAAGAGGAAAGAGAGACCTGAGAAAAGAGAATCTTCCAAGAAGAAGCAAGAGGCCAATCGAGATCGTTCATCCGGCACGTCTTCTCGACCTGAGAAGAGGACACTTGAGATAGAGGAGTCTATGGAATCAATGGTACAGAACGATAAAGAAGGACAGGTACCTCGAAGGTCACCAAGTGGGTCTCTCCAAGCTAATGAGCTACATGAAGATAAGGAAGATAATGAAGTGACATCTCCTCTCAGAGAAGAAGAAACATTGCCTAAGGAGATACAGGTTAAAGAAACAAGACCGGCCATCCCAGATTGGTTAAAGGAAAGACTTACAAGGGTGATTGTGATCGAAGACGAGGACAGTGTGATTGATTTAGAGAGCCTTGTTGGAAATTCTCAAAAGATGACAGAGAAGAGGAAGGCTACTAAGATGTCCAAGATGATCAGAGATGAGACAGGATCCAAGAAATTGCAGATAGCTACACCAGCAGTGGACAAGTATGAAGGTGAGATCCTCGCAAAGGAATATGATGTAGAGATGTTTGAGCTTGGTCCACCCACAGCCGAACAGACGTTAGATGATGCCACTGATTCATTTGAGGCACTTAAGGACAAGCTTAGAGAAGAAATGGAAAAGAATAGGAAGCTTGAGCGAGAGGTCAGTGCTTGGAGAGGCTACTTTGGCCATCTCAATCAGCCTTTGAGACGTCAGGATCCAGCAGTATCTCCTACACAGGCACTTCCCCTTGAATCAGTTGGCGAGGCAGAGAGAGTCAGGAGTTTGGTTCAGCTTATGAGCTCTTGGATTAACAAATCCCATATAGTTGCTATTGAATTTGCAACAAGGATGATGCAGACCATTCATCGAGCTATTCAAGTTCTTGAGGTCATCCACAACTTGATGATAACGGTAGCTGCCTTTGCTCATACTAAAGATGTTATCATTCCAGTCTTGCAAGTAATCAGACAAACATCAAGGAAGGTCCTAGTGCAAGAAAAGATAATGGATGGAGGACCTCATAGTTTACTTCAGTGGTCGACGTTACTCCAGATGAAGGAAGTTCTCTTCGAGGACATCAGTACTAGATGCAATCATGTTGAGGAGGTTATCCACTCGATCCAGGACAGAGTGTTTGAGGTACTACGTACTATTCTTGGCAGGAGGATCGAAGTTGAGACAGATGTGGATTTGCAAGAATTAGAAGATAGAGTCAAGGTCATCTTTTGCAAAGATGAGAATGTTATTACAAATGAGCAACGAGATCAGATGTTTGCCACCATGCTCCTGATTGAGAAGACCAAGGAACTTGAACCTGAATGGGACGCTGCTCTTCTTAAGGCATTTGATCAGGTCATCCACTTAGAAGAACGAATGAAGAATCTTCCCGAGATTCCAATTGCTGAGATCAAAGGAATCGTGTCTAGATTCATTGCATATGCTAAAAAGGAGCATTGGAAAGGGAATAAGATTCTAGATGAGAGGTTGTTATAGATGATGTGGCACCTTAATTGTCATTGGTCTATGTCTCCTAGATTTTTGTGCCAAATTTAATATTTGGCTATGCATTTAATATTGTTCAGTAAAAAGGGGACTATTTGTAATAAACCCTAATTAGGGTTTAGGTGTCATAATCTTGGCCATTGATCTTCTTTTTGATCTGGACCGTTCATTGTAATTGAGGATGCTATATATACCCTCATTTCTTTTCATTTTGTAACTAGAAACTAGAGAAACTAGAGATTAAGGAGAAATTAGAGAATTAGAGAGATATTAGAGATTAGCAATTTGATTTGTAGCAAGATTGAGCTTTGAGGAAGGAATTTCAAACAATTGTTGTTCATGATGGCTTTGAGATCAATAGAATATTGAAGTTATGGTGTTTTATTGCAATTCTTATGGTTATCTTCATGGTTGTTCACTTTCTTGAATCATTCTCAATCAAAGTAGTATTTTAGTTTGAAGGATAAAGTGTTGGACCTGATCGTCGGTGAGATTCGCTCTCCAAACCACTAGCTTCTTGCTGATTGTAGGAATGCCTTGCGTGGTCAACTGGATAAACTTGAATCACTTAAACCTTCAATCATTGTTGTATCTTGGATATGTGCCTTTGTGGTAGTGTCTATGATCCTTGATGAATTGAAAAAAATCATTTGTTACCTTAGAAGATCGCATCAATTTCAATTGAGTTGTTATTTTATGGCAATATTGAAGTTGGTAGAATCTTGCCAAGTCTCGTCCACATTGAGTCATTCTTAGGGTTAGATTGGACTAGATCTCTTGCAAGCCCTGCGCTTTTGATCTTTTTTTGGAATTCATTAGTATTAGGAAATCTTGTTCCTGCATTTCGGAAACGTACGGCCCCTTGATGACACAGCAATCACAACGACCACTGGTGCTTATCCACACGTAGAGACCCTACTTAAAAGAACATTGAAGTCACCCTAACTGATCCTTCTTGCGATATCTTCAGCAGTTAGAGATTTTATTCAAGAGAGGATAAGGTACCCTTGGGTATTTTATTCTGTGTATGATTGTGTACAAAATACATGTCAACAGGACATTTGCAAGTCATACACTTGGGCAGCTTTTGATAACACCTTTGCAACTTTTGATTTAGGCGGCTCTTCAAGGGACCTTTGCAAGTCATACACTTGGGCGGCTTTTGATAACACCTTTGCAAGATTTCATCATGGCGGATTTTGAAGATACCTTTGCTACTTATCATTTGATCGGTCAACTTAGGTTCCTTTGCAAACCAAAACCATGATCGGCCAATTAGGGGACCTTATCAATCCATTTGTATTCCAAAGTTTTATCAAAATTTTGAGACTAAGTTTACCAAATTTTCATCTCTAAGGCGAATCATGATTCAAAACTTGATCCTTTGTTATCAAAACCTTCTTCACCAAATCGGCCATCTTAGGTTCCTTCGCACTAAGTCTTGACATTTCAACATGTTGATGTTTGTAGCTAGGTCGGATTCCTTCTAAGGCTGACTTAGCATATGTATGACTAATTGGCCTATCGGCCTTAGTCATAATATATGTGCAAAGGATCAAAATATAACTTGTATTACTTGCTATAGGGCCGACCCTATTATGGTTATTGAAATTGTTTTATTCTATATTGCATGTAAGGGCGACCCATGATGGAAGGGTGGCTGAATCATATATATACAAGGAACATTGCCATTCATCAATCAATCAATCAAGCAATCAGCGAATTATAAGTATCATCAGCAGAGCGAATATTCTCAGTGAACTTCATCAATGATTACCTCCAGCGATTCACACTCAGATCAGCGAATTCTTTAGGACAGCAAATTACCTCCTTGGCTAGCGAACTCACACTTTGGTCAAGAGCGAATGTCTTCTGACATCTGCAAATTCAGACTTGAGGATCAGCGATCTCAGTCAAGCAAATACATTATTCAGCGCTGCGGATTCATCCTCTAATTGGAGCACTTCATCTGCATATGCGAATAAGATAGAAGATCATTTTGATGCCCTAGTTCGGTTCAGTTTACATATACTGCTGTGTATGATGATTTAACTTGTGCATATAGCTTCAAGAGTTGAAGCGAACTTGTAGAGACATGTTTGATCTTGTCTAATATATTCTGAGATTTCATTGCTGGGTTTTTCACCTTCAAGAGGAAGGTTTCCCTAGGGTATTCTGGTGTTCTTCGTGTTCTTTGTGTTGTTTTGTTTATTTGCGATCAATCTGATCTAAAAAAACACAACGTAGCTTGGGACAAACCTTGAATCTTGCTCCTCATGCTCTCTTCAAACCCTAATTGACCTAAGCTAAGAGACTTCGATGATCTTAATCCTTTTTTACGTACCTCTTAACTATGAGTTTCATCTTCAGTTACTAAGATCAACAATGCTCTAGGACAAAGGGAATCTTCATCTTGGAGTCTAATCTTAGAATACTAACCAATTGATCAACTGACTACTACTCTTGGAAGCAAAAAAAGAGGGGGTCCCCATATTTGATGGGGTGATGTGTGAAATGGTCACAACAGTATCTATATTTTAAATAGGTCAGCAATACTTTAAAGTTACTACACATGTTGTGTCCATCAGACATCAAAATGTCTAAAGGTTTTCTCTAAGGTTTGAAATAGGAGAGCATTTATTATTAGCATTTCCAGATGAAATCCTAACCAAAAAATTGTTTGCATATCTTACAGGAACACACTCTGCAACATAGCCTGAATCAAGAATTACTTTCACAGGAGCAAAAACTCTTACAAATTTACAATAAGTTGAAGAAGATATATTTATGGGAAGAGACATGAAAAAATATAGGTTAACGTTGGTAAGGAAAGGAGACAACAAGACAATCTCGAGAGACACTATATCAACTGTATCATCATGCTTATTTCTCCTGGTAAAAAGCTTAACGCAGAACAAGACATCTTCTAACTAGTAAGAGATAATGCTCTCGAGTCTAGATCTTGGCAAATATCCAAAATACTAGAGGGTTTTTGATATTTACTTTATATAAATCATTTGGTAGGTATGGAGTTTCACAAACATCACAGTCAAAACTTTGGGATCTCAATCATACACATCTTGTTTTAGCAGCTAAGGAATGTGGAACCCACAAATTGGGGGCTATACACAATATTCCCCTTTTGTGACATTGTCAGAAAGTAGCAACAAAATTCATTGTAACACCCCAAATCCATTCATTTCTCAATCATATGAACACAACAATATTGCTTTGTTTAAGACAGATTTATCATAGACATTATCAGAATATGTATAATAATAATGGTTACTCTTAGGTCATTACCATGCTAGGTGCCAATTTGGTTTAAGAGATGCCTTGTGAAGTGCACAAGGCATTTATTTCTATATATGGTATATATTGTTCAAATTTTTTACCTATGGGTTTGACCTCACAACAATGCTTCAGAGTGAACTGCACCTTGCGAATCCACCTACACCTGGAGAACCATTTACTCTCTCAAAAGCTGACTGTTATTCTGGAATGCTTATCAAATTGGATATGTTTGAAGCCTTTGATAAGTTGACGTGGCAACTTCTACACTGCATATATGTCTAGTTAACTTCAACTGGGAGAGTGCTAATTGCATAACGAATTGTGTTCTTTTTTATTTTTTTTAATCGTCCCCTAGAGGATATTTTTTTAAGTAGGGGATTAAGGTAAAGAGACGCATTATCATGTATTTTTTCCATCAAAACGGCAGAAGCCCATAGTAGAGAACTTATAGCGGCCAGTATGTTTCATAAATCTACATGACTTCCAATTCTAGCAGCAGAAGCCAGTACATATAGTTTGTAGATATTATCTGACTTACATGATAGATGAGTTTCTGGATGATATGCAAATAAAGACAACTTTTCAATATCTTTCAGTGGTACAGGAATTTTTGTGAACTTCACAGAATGACTACATTCAGCTTATCCAAGTTTCCTATGCCTAGATATTCTATTGCAACTATTCCTGTATCGAATTGCTATTTGAAATTGTACCAAAAATTATCTTACCAATGACAACGCACAACAGCAATAAAAAGTTACTTAAGTGTCTTGAAAAGCAAATTTGTCAGACTAAATGGGTAGGTCTGAATTTATGGCACATTGAGTTCTAAATATTGTATTTCGTGGGGCATTAGAGTAATCCAATAAAATAATTTTTCTGTCGGAGACAACTGTATATATTATTATATAGATCTTTTTACTCTATATTTTGAAAAAAATATTTTTTTCTCAATACACAACTGCCTCCAACATTTATTTTCTAAAGTAAATGTAATGTCCCTACTTTGAAATATAACTTAATAATAATAATAAAAATAAAAATACAAAAGAATAATAAAAATAAAATTAAAATATAAAAGAATATAATTAAATATAATTAAGTTAGCATGGAAGGAAAAGTTGTGACTCCCTCAACAATGAGATATAAAAGGGAGAAGAGAACCTCATTTGAGAGGGGGACAATTTGAAAATGAGAAGTTCAAATCTGATTTAAATAAGAAGTGCAGATCTGATTATGAAAGGTTGTGTCCCTTTCAAAAGGGAGAAATAATGAAGACTTGCACTCTTTCAAAGGGTGCTAATGGTGAAAGGGTGCGTCTCTTGCAAAAGGGCATACATGATGAAGAGGTGTGACCTCTCCCTCACATTGAGAGATATAAAGGAAAGGAATCAAAAGCATCCAGTGAGATCACCAACGATTAGATCAGATCAAATCAGATCAAAACTGTTATTAAGTTATAGGCAGTAACATCCTTGCTCTTGGTGGTATGCATGAGGATGTGCTTAATATGTATGCTTAATATATGATGCCTGATAATGTTCTTATGCAGAATTCAATAGTAATATTAATATAGACTGCAATATGTATGACAGTCATATTTAATTTTATATATATTCATAATACATGAGCAGTTAGTATACTTATAGTCTAACTCATGTTATTATTGTCAGTACTTAAGAAGATGGGGATGAGATGTTCCAAAGAGGAGCAGTTTAAATCCAAGCAATAGGTTTAAGTCCCAAGATAGGGTGGGGATCAGCGACCCATAAGCCTTGAGGGTATAGACCCAAGATAGGTAAGGGCTTGGATCTGTAAACTTTGAGGGAACCTCTTGTATTTGGTCTCTAAGTGCTTTGGTAACATACATAGACCCTTCTCCCTTAAAACTGAAGTAGAAGCAGGGTTTGATATCTATATTAAGAACTATGAATAATGAAATTATTCATCTAATGAGAAAAATAAATAAGCACTCGTTAATAACTAATAAATTGAAGAATATCAATGACTGGCTTCATGATTAGTCTCTCAATCAATTTTAGTATATTGAAATAGATTAATTATGTTAATCAAGTAGGGGACATTACAAATGGTATTAGAGCTATGATCCTGCCATCGTGCAAGGTAAAGATGAATCAATGAATCATTCTAGTCAATAAGAAGAAATCTGACAATATGTGTATTCACATGTATGCTTCGTGTTTTTCATGTGTATGCTCTGTGTTTGTGATTCATATTGGTAGATGACTTAGTTTGAGAAAATTAAAATCAACATTGCTTTAGGACAAGCAAATTTGGGAGGGGTGGACTGTAATGTCCCCACTTTGAAATATAATTTAATAATAATATTAATAATAAAAAAAAAAAAAAAAAAAAAATACAAAAGAATTTTAAAAAAATTAAATTAAAATATAAAAGAATATAATTAAATATAATTAATTAAATATAATTAAGTTAGCATGGAAGGAAAAGTCGTAACTCCCTCAACAATGAGATATAGAAGGGAGAAGAGAACCTCATTTGAGACGGTGACAATTTGAAAATGAGAAGTTCAGATCTGATTTAAATAAGAAGTGCAGATCTGATTATGAAAGGTTGTGTCCCTTTCAAAAGGCAGAAATAATGAAGAATTGCACTCTTTCAAAGGGTGCTAATGGTGAAAGGGTGCGTTTCTTGCCAAAGGGCATACATGATGAAGAGGTGTGACCTCTCCCTCGCATTGAGAGATATAAAGGAAAGGAATCAAAAGGATCCAGTGAGATCACCAACGATTAGATCAGATCAAATCAGATCAGAACTGTTATTTAGTTATAGGCAGTAACATCCTTGCTCTTGGTGGTATGCATGAAGATGTGCTTAATATATGATGCCTGATAGTGTTCTTATGCAGAATTCAATAGTAATATTAATATAGACTGCAATATGTATGGCAGTCATATTTAATTTAATATATATTCATAATACATGAGCAGTTAGTATACTTATAGTCTAACTCATGCTATTATTGTCAGTACTTAAGAAGATGGGGATGAGATGTTCCAAAGAGGAGCAGTCTAAATCTGGCAGTCATATTTAATTTAATATATATTCATAATACATGAGCAGTTAGTATACTTATAGTCTAACTCATGCTATTATTGTCAGTACTTAAGAAGATGGGGATGAGATGTTCCAAAGAGGAGTAGTCTAAATCCAAGCAATATGTTTAATTCCCAAGATAGGGTGGGGATCAGTGACCCGTAAGCCTTGAGGGTATAGACCCAAGATAGGTAAGGGCTTGGATCTATAAACTTTGAGGGAACCTCTTGTATTTGGTCTCTAAGTGCTTTGGTAACATACATAGACCCTTCTCCCATAAAACTGAAGTAGAAGCAAGGTTTGATATCTATGTTAAGAACTATGAATAATGAAATTAATCGTCTAATGAGGAAAATAAATAAGCACTTGTTAATAACTAATAATTCGAAGAATATCAACGACTGGCTTCATGATTAGTCTCTTGATCAATTTTAGTATATTGAAATAGATTAATTATGTTAATCAGGTAGGGGACATTACAGTAAACATTATGGACAGTGGAATTCTAAAATATATGATGAGTAAGCTTTTCAGGGTCCATAACGTTTTACATCATTCTATGGGATACTACACTTTCTTATCATAGATATGTGCATCCCAGTACTGGATGTATGTTAATATCAGATTATGCTCTGGATATACCCTAGATATGAACATTGACTTTGTATAAAATCAGACATCTATTTTTTCTGTACAGCATATGCTATTGTGCTGTATTCAAGATGT
This sequence comes from Cryptomeria japonica, assembly GCF_030272615.1. Taxonomy (NCBI): domain Eukaryota; kingdom Viridiplantae; phylum Streptophyta; class Pinopsida; order Cupressales; family Cupressaceae; genus Cryptomeria; species Cryptomeria japonica. The sequence continues at coordinate 289,574,803 of NC_081411.1, read as the reverse complement.
CTACAAATGAATTGTAGGAGCCCACAATATTAAAACAAAATCCATTAGTTTAGTTACCATTATTTTAAGTTTTATGTCCATGTATCTGTAGAGTGAAATACACTAATCTTATTTTCTTATAATATAAGCTGTATGCCTATCTATATTGATCCCAAAAGCTGAACACAACAGACAAATTGGTCTTAGAAGAAATTTGCAAATTAATTTCTGAAAATTGTTTGTTTAAAGTGCATTGAGTGTGACAGGATAATATTGAAAAGATCTGAAGTGGAGAAATGGGAAAATCTTATACAAGTATGACACAAAGTACTTGTAGAAGCAATGCACTTCTCTTATTTTTCGATAGTTGAATAAGAGGTTCAAGGATCTAGAATTATGCTGGGAAAGACTCTGTCACACTATTTGGACATCAAAATCTTATTTTAAGCACAAAGTTTTGGGACGACCAGAGCCTCGTCAAGGTTTGACAATCAAAACAAGGCTGCAAAAAAATGGGGTTACGGAATTTTCTAGCATTTCATTTTGTGAAGAGTATGCTGTTGATTATGTCTTTTGGAGGTACACCAAAACCTGAGCCTTTTTGGACCTGTTTTCAGGTAGAGTTTCATTTCCTCTTTGTTACTCCTATCTCATGGAGTTAATTAACCCCAACACAAGACACTCCAATATTTAGGGATAGCTACAAATATGTCTAGCAAAGGTTTCAGCTGGCATCCTTGAATTTTCAGTGGAAAGCAAGATGCAAAGCTGTTTTTCAGGAGGATTCCTCCCCACTTAGTATGACTGGCTTGAAATCTTTTAAGCAATATTTGTTTCTTCTGGTCAAAGGTCAGTGGGATTTTTTTGCCAAGATGTTGACTCTTAGCCCATTCTATCATAAGCCTAGATGGTTTTTCTCCTCGGTTTTATTATAAGGGACCTTCCTTGTAATCCTTCTAATCAGCTGTCATAAATTAATTCATCAAGATACATTAAGCATTTTAAAACCTTGATTTGATGTTTAATGATTATTGTTTTAGGTCCTTGTCATATGTTTGCAACATTGCTACCTCATTTATGCGATTCAATTTTCTATTTATTTTGGGGTACTTGACCTTTTTAATATCTTAAATTAGAAATGTTATTTGCTTCTTTAATGATGTATTTATGGGAAAGAAAGTGTATATAAAAGCATAGGATTTAGGAAAGCATGATATATTATTAATAATACATATATTTAGGAATAACAGTTTGTATGGAATCTCATTGTTTAATGACAATAAATAATATTAATCATTTCATCATTTATGATAAATTATGCTATCATATCCAGGAAGAGCGATTACGAAAGCTTCAAATGCGATTGCAAGTTCCCTTTGATGGTACTTGCTTTGAACATCAAGTAAGCGTCTGCCTTTTTCTTTCTTTTAGATTTTTTCTCTAATATAAAGTATAAACATCACATCCACTTAAATCTTTTGGATTGAAGGCAATTGCATCCATTTTCCTATTATGATGAAGTCATCTATAGATTGAGTAATGACACGTATATAATTTTAATGATATGCTTTGAATCAGTGTGACTGGCCTTGTAAATTAGTTATAAGATGCAATATCAAGACTATCTTTATCATTGTAGAGTTATCTAGGATTAGTAATAAGGGTGGAGAATTATAAGAGGTAGAGGTGGTTAGGCAAGGTTCTAGGTGGGGAGATATATTTTAGATTGACGGTTGGGGTGTGTCAAGTGGTGTAGTGATTACTTGTCTTTGAACCCATCGTTGATTGCTTAGCATCCCATTTTTGAGATTAACATCATTTCCCTTTCCTACATTGTTCATGTTGAGAGAGTGCTAGTTTTTATATGGGTACAATGCTCATATGTATAGATTAACACTTTGAATACACCACCAATAATGTCTTTTCTTGATTATTTCATTTGCATTTATGTTCACTAGTGTGTGTCTCTAGGAGAAACTCATGTTATTCCTCTGAACTACAAATAGCTATAATAAAATAAAAAAATATTTAAATATAAATCCTGTGCATATGGGTACATGACTAAATCATTAGAGAGGAAGGGTTTCTATGTCTTAGAAATCCAAAAGTGGAGATCTGCAAGAGTAGGCTAGAACTTGTGGAATCTACAAATCTGCCCTATTTCAAAATAATGCTCCTCTTATTCTATAAAATCCGATTTCAGCTCAAGTAGGGGAATCCTATGAGACTTCTTAACCACATTTTGAACCTTAACACCAATTTGCAAATCTTGGGCAAAACAATTTTAATCTTTCTCATCATAAGACATAGCTAAAAACAACTTCACCATCTCCGAGCTAGGGGGCATAGTGCAGAGGGACAAAGATAGATGGTTCAATTGAAAGCTCGTTGAATCTTTCATTGAAGCACTCATAACAGGATCAAACACCTAAACCCCTCCAACTAGGGTTTTGCTGGACAAATACACTGAATTGCAACCTATAAATAACCACAATCAGCTCCACAAAAGACATAGAGGACAACATTGGGGAAAGAGTAAAACACAACAAGCTATAGAACCACCCCTATTAGTGGCAGAATAGTCTGAACAGTTGGAGACTATGGGCAAGATGCGTAGGACCAGGAGAGGCACAGGCAATGACATCCCGGCTGGAAGCAGACTGTCGAAGCCCTCCAGGAATAACAGAAGAAGTAGCAGCAGCTGAAGGCGCACCCCAACACTATTCAGAGAAAAATAAAGATGTCGAAAATGATGTAGATCAGGAGAAGCGTGAGTTTTCTTAGGAGCAGATGCTTTCATGAGGAGTATAAAAAAACCTAGGATGAATTTGGGGTAGAGCTCATTTATATACTATATTATTAGTGATAAAGGTCTGATGCTAGTGCTGTTTAATAAATGGAATTTTATAGATTATGTCAAATGTAGTGCTAGATATTATTGTATGATCATTTACATGAGATATATCTGATATAGATTGTGAGTACAATGACCTCACTGCATTTGTGCTTATTTCCCTTTGTTTATAGTGTTTGTTGAGAAGTCAAATTTGGCTTTAATCTTCATATTTTCATTCTGATGGTTTCAAAACTCTTTTTTATGGTGCAACTGTATGAGCACATGGTGTTACTGATTATTATACTGGGCTACTGGCTGCACCTTTGGTAATTGTTTCTCTCCAAATGAGAGGACTAGTTGTCTAATGATTAATCCATCCTGGCTATTCCGAAATGACAGCTGGCAGAAACTATGGTTTAGTGTTTTGTTCAAGGCTACATACAATTTTTTTTCTACTTGCTCATTGATTCTCCTAAGAGAAATAATTTATGTTCAATGATGAATGTTGCAAAACTGGTGACTTTTAACAGAACTGCATTAGAACCTTTGGCATAAATTTGTCTCTTTGTCAAACTGTATCAAATCTCACAGCACTCTTCAAAAATGTTTAAAGTGTCATTATACTTGCCTTCCTATCTGCTGATCATTTTTCTTCATTGTCTGTTTCTTTTGTACATTCATAAATGCAAGCTTCTGCAAATTATGCTATTAATTAAGCTTTTTTGTATTTCAGGAAGCTCTCAAAGCCCTATGGCGAGCAGCATTTCCTGATGTGGAACTAGGGGGACTCATCTCAGAGCAGTGGAAAGATATGGGATGGCAAGGTTCAAATCCATCAACAGATTTTAGGTATGGTACTGCAAATGGCTCTCTTCTTCCTTTTGTTTGGTGAATCAATTGAAAGCATACACTTGTCTGTGGGGGTGAATGAATTATATATACTAAAAGATTGTTTCTCTAAGAGTTCATCGACAAGGGGTATTTATTTAATTGACCTTCATGTGGATTTGCACCCAGCCTTTTCTTCATGGATGTGTGTCATCATCACCACATTAACACAAGAAAGATGTCTAGCAAGTCTTGAACTTAGGTCAACATCATGTCAATTGCTCTTCATTTCTACTAAACCAATGGTCTGCAGGGCTGTTCTTGGAAGCTCCTCTCAGATAACAGCAGTTGTCATTTTTCTATATTTCAAAGAGTACTTCCAGTCACTGAAAAATGAAATTTTCTCCCATTGCAAGTACTCTTGGACAAAGATTACCATAGTGACCAATATAAGAGCTAATAGTAACATCACCACACACTCATGGAATCACCTTAACATCCTCTCTCATCATTTGGGTTGGAAGCATAATGTCTTTCTTTCTGTAAGGCCTTATGAACAGTTATTCAATATTAGGAAAGAAGACATTTTTTGATTTCCTACATATGGATTGTACTAAAGAAATATTGCCAAAAATATTACAGTTGATTTTACAGAAACAGCCGCTAGATTTATAATATAATGTCTAATTTCTGAGATTGATCACCACTTATTCTGTCAATATCTTCAAATTTTTGTTGATGAAAAGTGAGTTTAAAGTGATCTGGAAAATGGAAAAAATGTCATATTTTCAGGGGTGGCGGATTTGTTTCACTTGAGAACTTGCTCTTTTTTGCCAAAACATTTCCAGTATGTACACTTCTACTTTTTAAAGTTGCTTTCTTCTTGGCTATTGTAATATATAAGAGTTTCCTTTCCTACCAAAGTGGCATGCTTGTTTGGGATTAGATAACATTTAGCTTGTTTTATATAAACATTGTCCAGTCATTAATGGGAGTGTATTATACTTTTCCTAAATGTCTGTGAAGTGCAGAAATCATTCTGTAGGCTATTGTTGAAACAAGAAGGGAAACGAGCCACCTGGGAGTATCCTTTTGCTATTGCAGGCATCAACATTTCTTTTATGTTAATACAGATGCTGGATCTATACTCAGGTCCGTCTTTACCTTGTCCAGGATTGTCTGATATTTTTTATGAATATTCTATAGAGTATGTTTTTTTGATATTATGCCAAAAAGTGAAAACTAAAATCATCTACATGATAATTTTATTGAGTGGTATGCAAATTCTCTTCTAGTTCTTCATTGTTCTGTAGGGATTTGTAATGTCCCCGGTTGTAGGAGGCTGTCAATTCCCGTCACTTAATAATAGTTCTGATCTGATCTGATCGATCATGTCAGTGGATGCTTTTGACTCCTTTCCTTTATATCTCTAAACATGAGGGAGAGATCACGCCTCTTCATTATGGATGCCCTTTGGCAAGAGACACACCCTTTCATCATTAGCACCCTTTAAAAGAGTGCAATTATTCATTACTTCCGCCCTTTAAAAGGGACACAACCTTTCACAATCAGATCTGCACTTCTTATTTAAATTAGATTTGCACTTTTGATTCCCAGTTAGCCCCTTTCCAAAATGAGGTTCTCTTCTCCCTTTTATATCCCATGTTTGAAGGAGTCACAACTTTTCCTTCCATGTCTTTTGACCATTCATTAACTTAATTAAATTTTTAATTATATTTAATTATATTATTTTATATTTTAATTTTAATTTTATTTTTATTCTTATCTATTTTAATATTATTATTATTTATTATTAAATTCTATTCCAAAGTGGGGACATTACAGTCCGCCCCACTCAAGATTGTTTGTCCTCAAGCAATAATCATGGAATGTTCAAAATGATTCCCAATATGAAATGGCTTTCGAAACACTCATAGAATAAACATGCTGCTACTTTTTTTGTAAAAACCCTAGTTCTTGCCCTAAATCACCATTTTATGTAAAACTACAAATGGAACAAGATGCGTACTTGATTGAGATCCTGCAATAGGTTAGGAAACCATTGAAACAATAAAATATGATACGTACCTGATTGAGATCCTGCAGTAGATTATGTATAAATAATATAAAACTTCTAACTTTCTAAGAGAGATGATTAAGCATAGATTCTTTATGCTTAGTTAGGAACATTAACTTAACCATAGTCTTGTCCAACTCCTTATAGGAGCTCAATCATAAAAAAAAAAGTGGGAGTAAGAGGAATGATGAGGTGTCCAAGAGACCCTCTACCCTAGGCCCAAGAGTGGAGTGAATGCCAGAGCCCTCTTGGCCTCATGGGACCATCGGTTAAACTACGATGAGGTGGGCTACCTAGTGAGGTATCCTATCACCATTCCCCTTCATCACTGCCATCCTTATTCCCTTGTTAATAATCAGTTATGATAGAGTTTGGAAAGATGCAATAGGGTGTTCCCCTCTAAGTCCAAGAGTAGTGGACTCTGTCTTACACTCCCTTGGCCTCATGGGACCATCGGTCAACTACCATGAGGTGGGCTACCTAGAGGAAGACCTTATCACCGTTCTCCCTCTTGCACTTTCTTATACTACATACAAACAACATCTTGTGAGTGTGGGATAGAGGATGTAACTAGGTTTCTTGACTTAGGGTCCTTATGACCTCTTATGAGCCCCCTCGACACCTCCTCCATTACACCTCACACCCTTTCCCATAAGATGGACAAAATTCACATCTCTTTCTATCCTTATACTCTAGATCAAATATGGAGCATACACGAAGTATAACTTGAACGCATGAAGACACAAAGCATACACTTAAAAACACGAAGCATACACATGGATATCTGCGAACACGGAGCATACATGTGAATATACATATTGTTAGATTCTTTTTCCATTATTGATTCATCTTTAGATTCTTTACCCTGCAGGATGGCAAGATCATTGCTCTGATACCACTGTAATGTCCCCTCCTAGGAGGCTATCAGTTCCTGTAAGTTAATAACAGTTCTGATCTGATCTGATCGATCATGTCAGTGAATGCTTTTGACTCCTTTCCTTTATATCTCTCAATGTGAGGGAGAGGTCACACCTGTTCATTATGGATGCCCTTTGGCAAGAGACACACCCTTTCACTATTAGCACCCTTTGAAAGAGTGCAACTCTTCATTACTTCCGCCCTTTGAAAGGGACACAACCTTTCACAATCAGATCTGCACTTCTTATTTAAATCAGATTTGCACTTATGATTCCCCAGTTATCCCCTTTCCAAAATGAGGTTCTTTTCTCCCTTTTATATCCCATGTTTGAAGGAGTCGCAACTTTTCCTTCCATGTCTTTTGACCATTCATTAACTTAATTAAATTTTTAATTATATTTAATTATACTATTTTATATTTTAATTTAAATTTTATTTTTATTTTATCTATTTTAATATTATTATTATTATTATTATTTATTATTAAATTCTATTCCAAAGTGGGGACATTACAGAATCTCTCCAGAAACTTCTTGGGCATACATTTACTCAAAATTGATAGGGCTCCCAAAGAATGAAATGCATTGAAAAGTGAATTTTGTTTACACTTTTTTTAGCATCTTGCAGTAGTTGAGTTCCTCAAAGTAATTGGTATAGGTTAGATGTTTCATTTTCTGGCATTTTTCACTACATGGAGTATGTATACATGAGTTACAAATTTTCATGATTATTTGTCTTGAGTACTCATCTCTTCTATGACCTTTCTCCTAAGTTGCCAGTTTAAGGATGGGCTCATGTTTTGGTTTTGCCACTGTGGCAATTATTTTCCGTAGTATTGGTACAGATGGGTGGCCATACCATTAAAAATCACTAAATGTGTAGTTATATTCACAATAACTTTATAAATGTATTAAAAATAAAGAAATACAAATACAAATATAAATAGGATACATATAAAATATATCTATACATATATATTTATTTATTCATAATATCTATAAACAATAAAAATATAAACTCATAACTTTATAAATAATAAATAGATAATTTATTATTAATTATTTACAATTTTTTAAATAATAATACATCTTGCTTTGTTGAGAAAAAGGACCCCGCTCCATTTTAAAATGCTCTCTACTTTCTTCAAAGCATTACCCAATCGTTATTTTAATACCTGGCTTAAATCATTAAGGATTCCTTTCAAATTTTTGTTTGAAGTGGAAAGATCAAACCAAACATGTCCAAGTAGAAAGGTGTATGAGTAATGATGTGCTGACACTATATGCAATTCTCATTCGTATTTATCCTTTGCCCATGCTATTGGTTGAGCATACAAAGAAAGTTTAATACTAGTAATAATGCAGGAAGTGGGACTTGCCATGTCTTGATCCTCTAAAGAACCTTTGTCACCCTCCATCCACATAGAAGTTGTGTAACGATGCAAGTGACAAAGGGATTATCAATCAGTATATGTTATCAAACATATGCTTTCTACACTATGAAGTGTCTTCCAAGAAGGATTAAGGTAGCAAAGAGCAGAAGTATCAAAGGGTTACGTATTTTCAAATGACCCAAACTATCCCAAGAGGTACATGGAGAGACAATTGTTGTAGATTCCAAATGGATCCATGATAGAATTGGAGGTGCCTAGATTAGATTTTTAATTTCATTTGGGTTTGGAATTTTTTTTATTTTAATTTAAGTTCTAGAAATGGCCAACTCTTTCCCAGGTTTTGAAAAATTGATTGCTCAAAATAGTCGGATAAATTAATTACGAATATACAAGCGTATATAAAGGAATTACAAGACGGTGTTCTAAAAAGAACAAACTGTTAATCTAAAGCTTAAAAAAGCTTAAAACGCTAAATAAAGCTAAAAAGCTTAAACTTAAAAGAAAACTATGCGTTCTTATAAAAGAAGCAATAGTTGACTAATGACTAACTAAATGACCATTAATAGAACCACAAAAGAAGGTAATTGACTAAAAGAATGAATTATTCTAATACCCTCCCTTAATGGTCATTGTATCAACTAAGTACCCGACAGAAGACGCTGCAGGTCTTTTGATCACAAATGCAATGCAAAGAACACTCTGCTGCTACGAAAACCCTCCCAGGATCTGCAAAGTGGTAATGACCAAGAATAGCTGATTCTGGATGATTGATGTAACCCTCACACGTGAATTATAGAACTGGTACACGCAAATTGTAGAAGCCTGAGACCATGATTTTGAGGAAAAATCGGCAAACCCTTTTACAGAAGAGTATTGAGCACACTATTTGCTCCAGCAACTCCAAAACAGATTGCAAGATACCACAGTTGCAAATGTTTGCCCTGGCAAGTCCAAGTGTGACCCAAACTTGACTGCAACAAAGCACAATTTTTATGGAAAAAATCGTCAAACCCAGAAACAAGAACCTTGCAAAAGAGAATTCACGATTTTGAGGAGAAAATCAAAACACCAAGAAATTTGGGGTTACAAATCATCTTTTTTGTGGAAAAAAGGGTAAAACCCTGAAATGATTTTTGAGGAAAAAATCAAACAAAACCCTGAAATGACGCGCAATAAAACCCAAAACATCACGTGGTAAATGTTAATTTTAGTACTTTCAGATTAGATGAAACTCAGAAAATCAGAATTTGTTTCTAACTAGGTTAATTAGATTTATTGGTTTTTCAGATTTAAGCATAGTAAGAAATGAATGCAAAAGAGACAAGACGAAAGTTACCCTGGGAAAACCTCCTAGGAGGAAAAACCCAGCTAGAAAAGATCCTCAGATCTGATTATGGTTTTAGATTCAATTGACAATTACACACTTATCTGGAGTATAGAAGTTGCAGTCACAAGGAAGATGATATAGAAGACTACAGAGCTAGTTTGTTGACAATGATCAAGATTTATAGTCCTTCTAACTTGTCTTGCTGTGCATGCACCTTTCAACTAGTTCGCAGTCCTTTGCTTGAGCCTTCAATGGAGATCCCTGTCTTTGATGATAACTTGTGATCACCAATTAGATCTGCTTCACATACATGGAGTTCGTTGTGATCACCAATTAGATCTGCACATACATGGAGTTTGCTGTGATCACCAATTAGATCTGCACATACATGGAGCTCGCTGTGACCTAACTGATAATCTGCTACCTATGAATGAAGTTCGCTGTGATCTGCTGCTTGCAAAGGAGTTCGCTACACAAGAAGGATATATTTCGCATTTACTTGAGAACTGCATTGATCATATTGTGAGAGGTATATGTCTTATTTATAGGAGAGCAAACACTCCTAATCAAGTTGGCTTGATCCTTTTAATTTCTTTAATTCATTTAATTTCTTTTGTGTGTAGAGGATAGGGTCGGCCCTATCAAGGTGTAGCGTGGGGACCTTTTGGAGAGCCGAAAGGTATAGGGCCTGGCCCTATATATTGGAGAAGGAGCTGGCCCCCTTAGGTGGATTCCAATGTTGCCCAAGGCAATTGGAATCCGCTAGGCCCTAATTATAAACAACACTCCCTCTTAATTAGGGCAGAGAATCATAACCATAATCTTCCATCTTGCACACAAGCAAAGTATGGAACTACATAATCATAATCTAACAGCTTGCACACGTGCATAGATTGGATCCACCTTGCATTGCCCGTAGAGGGTGGAGAGGATCTTTTCTACCATCATACATTGCCCGCAGAGGATGGTCAACAATTACACTAATACCATCTTACATTGGCCGCAGAGGATGGTTTAACAATTACACTTCTCCCTGTGAAGTTTTTACAATACCATCTTACATTGCCTGCAGAGGATGGTTTAACAATACCATCTTACATTGCCCGCAAAGGATGGTTACAAATTACACTTCTCCCTGAGAAGTTTACAATACCACCTTACATTGCCCGCAGAGGGTGGTTAACATTTACAATACCATCTTTCATTGCCCACAGAGGATGGTTAATAATTTCACTTCTCCTTGAGAAGTTTACAATACCACCTTACATTGCCCGCAGAGGGTGGTTTGATACAACACAACGTATCATTGAGATTGAGACTCCCTCTCAATTAGGGTTTCATTTTCCATAATACCAAGTCTGTCCCTGAAGTATGCAAACTTCACTTTGGATAGAGGCTTGGTAAGAATATCTGCAACCTGCTCATCAGTGCTGACATACTTCAGCTGAATAGCTCCTCTTTGCACCATGTCCCGAATGAAATGATAGTGGGTTTCCACATGTTTTGACCTGTCATGAAACACTGGATTGATGGACATTTTAATACAACTCTGGTTATCACAATGAATAACTGTAGGATCCCAAGCCTGACCAAACAGCCCTGTAAGAAGCTTGCGAAGCCACACTGCTTCTCTAGAAGCTACACTTGTTGCAATATACTCAGCTTCAGCAGTACTCAATGCTACTGAGGATTGTTTTCTGCAAGCCCAAGAGATCACTGCGGATCCCAAGCTAAAACAAATGCCGGAGGTGCTTTTCCTGTCTTTGACACTTCCAGCCCAGTCTGCATTTGAATAACCTTCCAAGGTTATTGGAGTGTTAAGTGGATACTTTAGCCCAAAACCAATTGTGCCTCGCAAATATATTACGATGTGCTTGGCCGCAACAAGATGAACATGTTTGGTTATGCTCATAAACTGGTTGAGAGCATTCACAACAAAACACATGTCTGGTCTAGTGTTAACAAGATACATCAGTGAACCAATCATCTGCCGGTACTCTGATGGGTCTGCAAAACCAGAGTTAGTTGCAGAAACACTTAACTTCTTTAAGTTAGATTCCATAGGAGTAGACATGGGTTTACAATCCATCATTCTAAATCTTTTCAAAATGTCAATAGTATACTTTCCTTGACTTAGAAAAATTTCGTTAGATCTTTGCCATACTTCTAGACCTAGAAAATAATGCATTAGACCTAAGTCTTTCATTTCAAATTCTGAAGCTAATTCTTTCTTGCATCTAATAATAAGTTCATCTTTACTAGTAAGGAATAGGTCATCCACATATAGAACTAGAATTAGCATTTCATCATTGGCTACCTTAAAGTATATGTTAGAGTCGGCATCATTTTTACAAAAACCTAGACTTAGCAAGTATTTATCAATTCTTTCATACCAAGCACGAGGAGCTTGTTTAAGGCCATACAGAGCTTTCTTTAACCTGCACACATGGGTTAATCTATCCTGAATCTCATAACCCTCTGGTTGCTCAATATAGACCTCTTCCTCAATGACACCATTGAGGAAGGCAGTCTTAACATCCATCTGATGTAGTTTCCAACCCCTAGCAGCAGCAATAGCTATTATCGTTCTAATAGAAGTATATTTAGCAACAGGAGCAAATGTTTCTTCATAGTCTATGCCTTCCTTTTGAGAAAAACCACGAGCTACAAATCTAGCCTTATATTTTTCAATACTACCATCAACATTATGTTTAATTTTAAATAACCATTTAGAGGAAATAACAGATTTACCTTTGGGTCTTGGCACAATGTCCCACACATCATTCTTGATGATAGACTGATACTCTTCATCCATAGCAAGCTTCTAGGCATGATGAATCAAGGCTTCTTCAACATTGCAAGGTTCAGTTTCAATGAGATTGCACATCAAAGCAACGTAGTTGGAGAATACCTGATGTCTCTTAGTTTCACGGAAGGTGTCATTGGGAGCAACAAATCTTTCAACTTCTTGAATGGTGTTTCTTACCCAAAGAGGCCTCTTTTTGGTAATGACAATGTCACTAGGAATATCAGTGGAGTTCATGGGTTCTGGTGGATCATGATGTTCATCTTGAGGTGGAGGTTCAACTTGCTCCCTCTGAATCTCTGGGTTAGTATCAACATTTATATCTTGATTGTCAATAGCTTCATCAATAACACAAGAACCTTTCAATTTCTTAAAAGCAATGTCTTCTTCAAATGTAACATCCCTACTTACCTCAACATACCTTTGACCTGGGATGTATATCCTGAATGCCTTGGAGGACTCACTGTAGCCGACTAGTATGCTTTTTTTTCCGGAGGGTTCCAACTTTGATCGCTTTTCCTTGGGCACATGAACATAAACGGGACTTCCAAAAATTCTGAGGTGACTAATGTCAGGTTTGGATCCTGTGAAGGCTTCTTCCGGGTCATGTTCTTTAGAGCACGATGAGGACATCTATTTTGGATATACACTGCTGTTCTAGAAGCCTCAGCCCATAGGAAGGTCTGCAAGTCTTGATCGTGAATCATAGCCTTTGCAGCCTCCACAATAGTCCTATTCTTTCTTTCAGCAACACCATTTTGTTGAGGATTGTTTGGAACACAAAACTCCCTCTTAATTCCTGACTCAACACAAAAATCATAAAAGCTACCGGAGGTGTACTCACCTCCATTGTCAGATCTTAAACATTTAATTCTTTTACCAGAGGAGTTTTCAGTTAATGCTTTAAACTCTTTAAATTTATTTAAGACTTCATCAGATTCTTTAGATTTCAAGAAGTAGATCCAAGTTTTCCTAGAGAAATCATCTATGAAGATTACATAATAATGAAATCCACTAGGAGACGCTATAGACATGGGACCACATAAATCAGAGTGAACAAGTTCTAGTTTGTTTTTAGCTCTATTTTCACTTTTATGAAAAGGACTTTTAACATTTTTACCTATAGCACAACCTTTACAAGTGTTATCATGGATTTGACTGAGTTTAGGCATACCTTTGACTAACTTTTCAAGGGATGGAAGAGCTTGATAATGCAAGTGCCCAAGTCTTCTATGCCATAAGTCACAGGATTTAGGAACCTCATTAATGAGGGCTTGAATAGGATTAGTAGAGAGCTTATAAAGACTATCATATCTATGACCAATTATACAAGTAGATTTAAAACTAGCTTTCTTAGGCCAAGCAAGAACTTTTCCCTCAGAAAATGCAATTTGATAACCTTTATCTTCTAGAGCAGAAATGGAAATTAGGTTTCTTTTAATTCCAGGAACAAACAAGATATCACTGAGGTGCAAGGAAATACCAGAGTCTAAATTTAGAGAAGTAGAGCCAGAACCTCTTACTGAATAACAAGCGTCATCACCAATTACCACGTGAAGGCTGGTATCCTTTTCTACTAAGCCTGAAAGGTGATCACAGTAGCCTGTGATGTGTCTGGAGGCACCACTATCAATCAACCATGTATTGCTTTTTGAAGGAACACTGCTAGATAGAGCGGAGATGAATAAGAAGTCATCATTTTGTTCTGAGACTTCATTTAGGTTGGCTTCACTTTGGTTAGGGTTATTCTGACATTCTTTAGCATAGTGACCAAATTTGTCACATCTAAAGCATCGGACACGCGAGGTATCTCTTGGTTTCTTCTAAGGGTGTTGGGAACTAAATGGACTGAATTCCTTATTTCTTTTTGGATAAGGTTTCTTCCAATTTCCTCCTTTCTTGCATTGAGCTGCAAGCATGTGATGATCATCTACATGGGGACTTTTGGTTTGCCCTCTTGTGATGAGGCGAGACTCTTCTTGAATGCAATCATTCTTAAGGCGATCAAGGGTAGGTAACTCGGTCTTGCCACTTATGGTTTGGATAAATGACTCCCATGAGTGAGGTAGACCATTTAGGGCAATCATGACAAGGTCTTTGTCTTCCATGATATGGCCAATTAAACCTAGCTGATTTTTTAGTTCTGAAATTCTCATAAAATAGGAAATAACAGAATCTTCTTTTGCCATTTTGATATTAAGTAGTTGCTGTCTTAAAGTAATTGCCCTACTGAGATTGTTAACTTCATATGTACCTTGTAGATGGCTGAACATTTCCCTTGCAGTGGTAAATGAGGCAATAGAGGTGACTAGGTGGTCTTTGACTGAATCAATGAGAATCTTCCTGGCCTTGACAGCATCCTTTTTGAATTGTTTTAGCTCGGCTGCATCCGTTGTCTCAGTTAGCTCTTTCGCTTCTATGAATTGGAGAAGATCTTCTTCCTCTAGAGCCAACTTGATTCGAACTTTCCATGCTATAAAATTGAGATTCCCATCAAGCCTATCTTCAACTTTCAGCCCCATTAACCTAACCTGCAAATGCTACACCAATCTGAAAATAAAGGAGTACTGAATTCTGAATCTGAAAGTTTGATCTAGCCTATAGCTCTGATACCATGTTAATTTTAGTACTTTCAGATTAGATGAAACTCAGAAAATCAGAATTTGTTTCTAACTAGGTTAATTAGATTTATTGGTTTTCAGATTTAAGCATAGTAAGAAATGAATGCAAAAGAGACAAGACAAAAGTTACCCTGGGAAAACCTCCTAGGAGGAAAAACCCAGCCAAAAAAGATCCTCAGATCTGATTATGGTTTTAGATTCAATTGACAATTACACACTTATCTGGAGTATAGAAGTTGCAATCACAAGGAAGATGATATAGAAGACTACACAGCTAGTTTGTTGACAGTGATCATGATTTACAGTCCTTCTAACTTGTCTTGTTGTGCATGCACCTTTCAACTAGTTCACAGTCCTTTGCTTGAGCCTTCAATGGAGATCCCTGTCTTTGATGATAACTTGTGATCACCAATTAGATCTGCTGCACATACATGGAGTTTGCTGTGATCACCAATTAGATCTGCACATACATGGAGTTCGCTGTGATCACCAATTAGATCTGCACATACATGGAGTTCGTTGTGATCTAACTGATAATCTGCTACCTATGAATGAAGTTCGCTGTGATTTGCTGCTTGCAAAGGAGTTCGCTACACAAGAAGGATATATTTCGCATTTACTTGAGAACTGCATTGATCATATTGTGAGAGGTATATGTCTTATTTATAGGAGAGCAAACACTCCTAATCAAGTTGGCTTGATCCTTTTAATTTCTTTAATTCATTTAATTTCTTTTGTGTGTGGAGGATAGGGTCGGCCCTATCAAGGTGTAGCGTGGGGACCTTTTGGAGAGCCGAAAGGTATAGGGCCTGGCCCTATATATTGGAGGAGCTGGCCCCCTTAGGCGGATTCCAATGTTGCCCAAGGCAATTGGAATCCGCCAGGCCCTAATTATAAACAACAGTAAAACACTAGACATCATGCGATAAAACCCGGATTTTTTGAGGGAAAAAAATCAAGCAAAACCCTTCCATGATATTTTATGGCAAAAAATCAGAAAACCCCCAAAAATAATTTTTTTTGAAGACAAAAAGTTATAAACTCAAAATAATTTTTTTAAAGGAAAAAAAATAATAAAAACCCCCAAAATAATTTTTAATGGGACAAAAATTATAAAACCGAACCACGAAAAACATGTCTGCAGAAATAAATGGTTGAAAACCCTAGCCGCCACCCAGATTGCAAACAAATCGTGGACAAATCATCACTCATCACTGAAGGTTGTGGTAGAAATACCAAAGGCAAAATCACGTGACAGAATTCGAAAAAATCACGTGCAAAAAACGCAGACAAAACATGAAAAAGGCGTCGAAACCCTAGTCGTGGCATAGGAAAAACACTCAACCCAAAAACCATGACATGGCGCCCAAAAAAATCCAACACTTCACGCAAAAAATCATGAAATACACAGTCGCGGCTGCACCACGAAATGAGATTGCAAAACGCAAAAATCCAATGAAATATCCGCGCCGAAAATGATGTGCCCTAGGCACGAAAACATGAAAAACCCAAAAACCTCCCTACAAAAGAAATTTGCCCATGAACTGCCAAATCGCCCAGAAACCTTGCAAAAACCCTTCGAATTTACAATCTGCAAAAAATCACCCAGATAACAGTGTGCCCTAGCTGCGTAGGCACAAAACACGAACACAACGGCAATTTTGATCAAAAATCTTGACAAAAACCCTAGCTTGCGATTCCCAGAAACCCAAAAGCACTAATGATTTTTTTCATAAAAAAAATTCATTTAATTTTTTTTTCTTGAAATAAATTCCAAGTTACACCATTGTGAATTTTTATTAAAAAATTTGCCAAACTCTAAAAAATCCCATTGACCCGCTCTGATACCATGAAAAATTGATTGCTCGAAATAATCGAATAAATTAATTACGAATATACAAGCATATATAAAGGAATAACAAGACGGTGTTCTAAAAGGAACAAACCGTTAATCTAAAGCTTAAAAAAGCTTAAAACTAAAAAGCAAACTATGCGTTCTTATAAAAGAAGCAATAGTTGACTAATGACTAACTAAATGACCATTAATAGAACCACAAAAGGAGGTAATTGACTAAAAGAATTAATTATTCTAATAGGTTTGCCTAGAGGTCTTGGATGAACCCAAGTTGAACCCATGTCCATATTTAGATTTGTTCCATTTAATATGCCAATGATTCTCAAAATAGAAGAACCTAGTAACTTAGCTTGTCTCTCATGTACATTAGTGAGAATCAAGGCATGATGATTCACAAGGGACACAAGCATCTCTAAAAGATTTAGAAAATAGTATTGAAGAAAAGCTAAGTTACTGATTCCGGTATGGTTACAAACGCACGCTTGCGCGCGTGTGTGCATTAATAAAATAATATTAATATACTAGAATAATAAAATGAACATATAATAATAAATAAAATAAATGAATAATAAAATATATATAAATAATAAACAATAAATAATAAAATATGTTTAAAAATTTAATTTTAAATCAAAATTTTATTAATATATTATAAAATTAATCTAATTAAAATTAAATTTTTTTAAAATATTAATTTTTAACGTATTGAATAAAAACAATAGTAAAACTGATGATAATAAATATTGTGTTTGTTGCCTATATACCTGAGGAAGAGATGTCTTGCTGAAGTTCTGCAAAAGAACATGTAGACACGACAAAGCCAAAGACACAGAGCCAAGACTAGACACGACATACAAGAAATTTGAAAAAAAATTCGAATTAGGAAAAAAAATTGAATCTACACCCAAGGTCGGATCCAGTGCAAACCCAGGTTTGCACTCGTATCAGATGCAAACCTGAGCGAAACCTGCACCCAGGCCTTGACCCCCGTACCCGTTAACTTAGAAGAAAAAGATGGATGTTAACAAATCCACCTTGAATCACAATTACTATTAATGTGGGATTTGATAATTGTCCATAAAGAATAACCTAGACTAAGTAAACCTTGGAGATGCAAAAAGAAGGTTTAGAAATTTCCCCGACATCCATGGAGTGTCAACAAGTTGATGCAAAACATGATCTCCTATGCCAAGTGTGATGGTTTTCTTGGACTCTTGTCAGCAATATGACACTTGTGTACAATAAAAATGATGTCCAACTTAGGATAGTGGCATATAATTTGACTCATTGAGAGTAGATTGAGCTCCATTCTCGGAACATAGTATACGTTGAGGAAAATAAGAGATTTCCCTTTAGAGTGTATTTGAACATTGTTTTTGCCAACAACTATATACTCCTCACCACACTGAAGATCACTGAATCTGATCAAGCTATATACTTAGTGAACCAATCCTTGTGTGAAAAATGTCTAGATGTTCCAGAATCAATGTACCACATAGAAGAATTGGAGTGATCTTCTGGTTGTTTGGCCATTAATGCATAGAAGGTTGGCTCCTCCTGCTCAGAATGCTCTACAACATGAGCCTTTGGTGGAGGCCCTCCCTAGTTGGATTTTTGATCAACCAACCTCTTTTTGCAGTGCTTCTTCATGGGTCAATTTTATCACAATAGTGAGATGTGATAGTCTTCAGATTCTTTGAAGTATCTTCCTTTTGTCCTTGACCTTTTTTCTGAGGCCACTTGCCCTTACTCTTGCTCTTGGCGAATCACTGCTGCTACAAAACTGCTTCTTCCATCTATTCTGCTACAAGAGTTTGTTGCATAATTCATCAAACTGTAGATCAACATTGGTAAATGTGATATTGACTGTTTCTATGAAATTCCCATAAGAGGAAGCCTTTCAACATAATGACCACTAGGGCTTTATCCATCATGCGACCGATAGTTGTTAATTGATCATGAATTGTCTTTGATCTTCATCAAATGATCTTGCAAAGACATCTTTTCATCCATCATGATCAAGAATAAAGTATTCTTCAACGAGAAGGCCCTCCCTTTATTTTATGTCTTGTGAAGATCTCAGAGATGTTTCCAAATCTCTAGAGAAGATTTGCTTGAAGGAATCTCTGAAAGCATTTCTTTTGTAACGGATAACTTAATGAGCATAACGATTTCATGTTATGCTTATTAAACTTGTCTTGGTCTTTACCAGTAGCCGTTGGTCATGTCTCTATTTCGAGGGCTATTTGATCAAGCATTTCTATGTGAAGATAGTGAGAATCCTCTATTTCCAATTTTTTTTAGTGAACCTTTGGTTGCCTTCCAACATGATGCTGGTCAATGAAGCTGGGTAACCTCGGGTGGGGCTGGGAGGCCGAATGGCGGGTGTCATTCCGTGCTTGGTTCAAGATTGAGTGATAGAGATTTTGCAATAATTGATTGATTGGGTTTGGTTGTCTACAATGTTCCTCTTGTTCCATGAGAGTATCTGTATGATTAGAGCTTGCTTGGTTTAATATCGAGTGATAGAAATTTTGGAATAATTAATTTATTGGGTTTGGTGGCTTGCAATTTCTCTAATTGGGAACCTTGGGAAATATATGCATTTTTTTTGTATTTTATTATTATAGAAGACTGAAAATAAATGCTAACATATGTAACTAAAACCTACACTAATTATGATTAGTAATAATAAATTTCAGTATTTATTTTAAACATCTGTAAAGAACAGTGATTAATGAGCAGATCCAATGATAAATGATGCCAAATTTATTACAGAAACCTTCAGATCTGATTGCTTATAATAATAATTAGAAATGACAGCCAAAATCACCTGTAATTAACCCTTGAACAGCATGAGATAGAGCAGTAATAACTCAGCTCAGTTACAAATAACAGAAAATTGATTTACAACTCACCATACAATCCATATGGTTGGCAGAAATCCTTGTAAAAATGACCCTTTCTGATGTTGTACAGTCTACACTAGGCGGTGCAGGCTGGAAACATTTAATAAAAGACAAAATTCATATCAAAATGTGTATGGCGCAGTCAAAAGGAGCTGTGAATCTTGTACAGCAGCCTAGGACAGTATGGGAGTGATTTATAGGGAATGGAATGTGCCAACAAATCCTTCTGATCTGGTAACAAATATCTGATTCCAAATGTGGATCAAGCTTAAACTAGGAGCAGCAGTGTATTGATTTCAAAATCTGACAAATAGTGATGATATGCTGATTTTCTTGCAAATATGAATCATTCCAACTGGAATGAATTGCCATGATAAGCTCAAATGCAATTTCTAGATAGAATTGCCACCAATAGACAAGATGGTTTTTGTCCTCAATTCTATAATGGAAATTGTTGTCACGTTTTCACACATCGCCCCATTGCAAATGGGGTGTGGAGTCTTTAGCTATTGGCCTTTCATTTGTAGGAGGTATGATGTCTTAGGTGGCCATGAGGTAATCAAGTCAAGTTTCTCTCTTTGGGATGAAGTGAGGTCAATTAGTTCTGAAGGCTTACGAAGTGAATGATTTATGATGATCATTCCATTTGATCATCTTTTGCTTGCAAAATCGGAGTTGAAGTGCTGAAATTTGGCTAAGGCAAATTTGTCTTAGGGGTCAAAATTTTAAGGAAAGATAGGCTAGAGTTTAAGCCACCATGAGAGGCTTGGAACAAAGGGATCAAGATAGCAAAGTTACCATTTTGGGATCACTTCTTTTGACACCTCAAATCAGTGAACTAAGGATTTCGACTTCCTTCGACCCCCCAAAAGCACAAATTAAGACTTCTAGTGGAGCCCTCAAAACATGAACTAAGCCTTGACTCTTCCTTGACCCCTCAAATCAGCGAACTAAGCCTTGTGCATTTCATTGCTTGAAAGGAGATCATGATCTTGTTAAGTGTGTTGTCAAGGAGTTGTTGCAAGCTTAATTGATAGCAAGTCAAGAAGAGGAATGTATAGCAGGCTGATCAATCTTTCAAGATGACTTCCAATGAAGGCCCAAAAGCACGACCTAAGGATTTTCACTTCCAATGAGACCTTGAAAGTCCAAACTAAGCATTTCCACTTCCAATGAAGCCTCCAATCAGAGAACTAGTGAATGATGACTTCCAATGAAGCCTCAAAAGAACGACCGAAGGATTGATCATTTCCAATGTGGCCTTGAAAGCATGACCTAAGGAATGATGACTTCCGATGAAGCCTCGAAAGCATGACCTAAGGATTTTCACTTCCAATGAGGCCTTCAAAGCACAAACTAAGCATTGAGGCTTCCAATGAAGCCTCCAATCCACGAACTAAGGATTTGATCACTTTCGATGAGCACCTCAATCCATGAACTAAGCATTTGTTACTTCTTGTCAGCACTCAAAAGTGCAACCTAAGGCATAAGCACTTCCTTCCACTTCCGCTTCCATTTCCTTCCTTCCACTTCCTTTGCCACTTGAAACCAATGCAAATCAGGCTTGTCCCACACCTGAAACCTATCAAATCAGGCATATAAAAGTGAGAAATCAAACATAAATCAGGCCTGAGACACAGAATCAGACTCAAATTGATGAGAATTAAGTCAAAAGGAGAGAAATCAGACTCAAAATCAGATGTTTCCATGGTCAGAAAATTCATATCCAGATTTAGAGAAGGTAGTAGGGAGCTTGATTAAGTACTTTTTGCAATGTCTTGATTCAAAATTATGTTTGTTCCAGGTTTGATGCAAGGGGGATAAACATGGAAAGGAATGTGAAGAGGGTCAAGACTTCAAGGTGCGGAAGGAACATCACTCACATGCATGAGGAACATCATCTCACATACAACATCAAGATTTCACCACATAAGCAAAGACAAGAGGCCAAAGAAGACATTGCAGCACTTCAAGTCTCAGGCTCATTCAAGGCAGCTGATGGGATCATCAAGCACACTACAAGGCAAGAGTGGGAGTCATCTAAATCAAGGGAAAGAACAAGAAAACTCCAAGCTTGGAATGAAGGATTTCCACCGCATGAAGAAGATAATATTATATGATGAAGATCAATTCATTCAAGGCAAGAAAGAAAGATCAAGCATAAGCATCACAAGGTCTACATCAAATACAACACTAAGGTGGAATTTCCAAACAAGAAGATGAAAGGTGAGATGATCAAGAAGAAGTACAACCACACCATTGTGATGAGTTACAAAGATTGAGAAAGTTGAGGTGGTGCCCTAGTCATCAATTATCCAATCATATTATTTCAAGCTAAGGTGTCCAAAATCAATGTACCCGATTTATCCAACAAAGAGATAACTACCACATGTGGGCACAAAGTTCGATGCACCTGTCATCATCTATTAGTCGAATAGTCAAGGAAGGCCATGTGTCCCATCAAATGTAATTGTGTCATTGGTCAAGCATTAAATGCTTTGTAATGGGTGTAACAAACCCTAATTAGGGTTTATATCTTTCAATCTTGGCCATTGATTGTGAATCAATCCGAGACCTTCATTGTAATGAGAGTACTATATAAGGTTCCACTCTTTCATTTGTAAAGGTTAATAGTGAATAGTTTATAGATAATAGTGAAAGTAGCTAATAGTTAGAGTAGTATAGGAAGAGAAGGCAAAGATTGTTGCCAAGACATTGTTATAAGAAACATGTAAACTTCATTGAAGATATGGTGGAATTCATATGTTGATTCAACAATTTGCCTGGTCTCTACTTCTCATTTAAATTTCATGTTGTTTAGATGAATGGAAGAACTTTGTGCATGATCAATGGTGAAATTTGTACATCCATACTACTAACACCTTGCTGGTTGTAAAGTGCCTTGCGTAGTCAACTGGATTCATCTTAGCCAAGCTTAACTTCAATTGCTACTCCTGCTTTGATATGCTTCACCTTGAGGGTGTCTATGCTTATAGCGGTGATTTGAAAATCATAAATCTATCCCAAGAAGATTGTACTAGCCTTGTGGAGATGTTCTCTACATGTCAAAGAAAAGCTTAGTTGAGTTCCACCAAAGATTGTCCATTGCGCTTACATTCCTAGGATTAGACTATCTTTCTCAACCCTTATCCTTTTGCTATTTTTTTTTCAATCAAGTTAATTTCCACGTTCCAATGACATTCAAGCATTCAAGATTCAATGTAAGTCCACGTTGTGATTTCAGCAATATCACATCAAACAATTGAGTCTATCCAAGAGCATGTCAAGGCTTGACATTCAAAACCTTGGAGTCATCCCATTTGATCACGCAACTTAGCATTTGGGAGGATTTTGTTCAAGAGAGGATAGAATACTTAGTATTTTATTTTGTGTTGCATAGTGCGTAAAAACTGTTAGGCTCGGACTTGTCATTGATGTCTACCATATTTGTCTTTGTCACAAAGAAACATACACAAATTCTTTTTTAGACACATTTGATGATAATAACAGTTAAAAGTATATCAAGAAATGATGATGATTATACCTTTAATCTGATTACATTCTAAATATGTCTGTCTCTGCACAAAACTGGGTTGGATGCTCACGCCAAACTGTCTATATCATACGGGAGTTATGTTTTTGTTCATTTTGATGATTGAGATCGGTTCAAACTACAACAATATGATCTTTTATGGAGCTTCAAGTTGATCTCGAGATTAATATTTGTTTTCATCATCCATATATATCAAATTATATAGATATAACTCTAGTGGAATAGTTAGAACCAGTGGTAACTATCATTGGTTACATGGTTTTAATAACAAACATTAAAAAGAAGTCGGTTCGATGGTTTCTAAGTTGGTTTGATGGTTAGTTTGCTAACTAAAACAGCTACAAACCAATTCCTAACCATACAACCGATGCATGGTCTTTTTAAGTTCGAGTTTGGCAAACGAAGATTGTGTTGAGTTTTGAAAGAATATTGTTCAAAAGCATTCGCAGAATTCTAAAGGAATGCGACTGTGTTAGTGGTTCGAATGGGATATATAGTCATCAAGGTAGAAGTTTGATAAAATGTTCATGTAACGTCTATACTATTGAAAATTTTAGAGATTATCATTTTGTAATCTGCAACTATGTTGAAGTAGATTTTCTGTTTTGTATTGTGTGGTTGATGCCACAAAAAATTGAAATTGTTGCTCTTATTCTGAAAGATTTGGTGGTTTGGTGCCCTAAAGAGGAGTTGCTCTTATTCTAAAAGATTTGGTAGGTTGGTGCCCTAAAGAGTTGTTGCTTTGAAAGATTTGGTGGGTTGGTGCCTATTGATGTGTTTTTTAGCACAATCGAACATAGAATAAAATGCCAAGGTATTTGATTCTCTCTCAAATGCTATGCTTCGTGATCAAATGAGACAACTCCAAGGTTTCTATTGTCAAGTCTTGACTCGTGGATAAGCTCAATGGTTGATGTAATTGTTGGTAATCCAAGGGGACTTATGTTGAATACTTGAATGTTGAACGTTTGGATATTACTGGAACTTGGATTCTAACTACTTCCTTGGAAAATAAAATGGCAAAAAAGATAGGGTTTAAGAAGTCTACGCTACTCCTAAGAATGTAGGAACGATGGACAATCTTTGGTGAAACTCGACTAAGCCTTGCTTTGACATGCAAAGCAACAACTCTGCAAATCTTAATGCAATCTTCTAAGGAAAGCAAGTGATGTTCAAATCACTATCAACAACAAGGATACCATCAAGGTGATGCATATCAAGGTATGAATAGCAATTGAAGTTAAGCTCATTTAAGGATTCTAGTTGACCACACAAGGCAAACTTACAATCAACAAATTGCTAGTGGTATGGATAAAAGAAATTCACCATTAATCATTCACAATTCCTATTATTCATCTAATCGACATGAAAGCAAATGAATTGAGAAGCAGAGGCCATGCAACTTGTTGAAATGACTCATTAATTCATCATAGCTTCAATGAAATCATATGCTCTTTACAACAAGATTTTGGCAACAATTTGCCTTCTCCTAATCTAACTTCTATTATGATTGCTCACTATTGATTGCTATCTATGAACTATTATCTACTACTCTACTCTTGTTATACTGCTATTATTAACCCTTTACAAATGAGAAAATTGAGCCTTTTATAGATAGCTCTTTGCAATGAATGGCTTAGATTGATTCACAATCAATGGTTGAGATCACATGATAGAAACCCTAATTAGGGTTTTTTACAATAAACTCCTTTGACCAATGAGAAAATTACATTTAGGTTTAATATTGAATGTGAACCAATGGAATATGATGGTAGGTAGCTCAAAGTTTGTGCCTCCATATGACGAGTCATGTGCATTGTATCTAGACATGCTGATGTAGAATTCCTTTGATTGGTGGAATGATGACGAGGATGCCATCTCAACTTGCTTGTAGACTTGATAGATCATCATGAAGGAATGTTGAGCAATATCTCTTGATACTGAACATTATTTAGTTTGCTGAATGTGATGATGATGGTTGATCTTCCCTTATTCATGATCAACTTGATGAATGATACACTTGGTTTGAATTAACTCCTCAATGTACTAACTTTAATTCTTGGATTCCCGAAGGGAATTCAAGATTGTAAAATGTTCCTTCGTCAAATAAGCTGTCTCCTTCATTCTCTTGACTTTGATCTTTGCTTTACATGACTTGAGCTTGATCTTAATGTTGACTTGTCTTTGATTCCTTACTTAATCACCTGCAAAGAAAACAAAAGGGTGTTAAATACATAGAATACATACTAATTTCACTTACCTTCCACTTTTATATGCCTGATTTTGTTCTTGGTATAAGTCTGATGTAATGTGAATCCTCACAGAATTCTGCCCTGATTTCCTTTTTTTAAAATGAATACAACTGCCTTCAATTTGACCTTGAAACCTTCTCTTCAATTGAAATCATCCTCTTCAAGAAAATTTTGATCAAATGCAATGATCGAAATAGTTGTCAAATCGCTACTTCCAAACAAAATACGCTGTGTCTCAGATCAGAACTGGAAATCACTTTGAATGATGTTTGAAATGAGTTTAAGGCATCTCCATTTACATGCGTTGCATTCTAAGAGTTAATCTTTTTACTTTAGCCTCATTAGGCTGACTTGCATTTTTAAATAAAACATTTTATTTTGTTCTTTGCTGAGCGCCTATACATCATTTAGGATGTGATAATCGACTTCTTCCCCTTGTGCTGTTTGTTATTCATTCACCTTAGTCAAAGGCAATTTACCTTTCAATTGCACAAGAATTTTGGTATTTGTTTAAAGATTTCGGTTTCAAGCCCTTGATTTGTCCAATCGACATTTTGATTTTTATTTGCATCACATAATTCTTTGCTTGATTACATTTCGGTCATTTTGTTGTCATCTTTGCTAGGCGGCAATTTCATGTTCATTTCTATTAACTTTACCTTGACCGGTGTTTAGCCTTTCATTTGCACAAGATCACTTTTGGCTTTATGAGCTTTATTTGCATAAGCAAATCGGTGTTTCCTTGTTCATTTGTACTTCGGGAGTTTTTATTTCAATTGCATCATGACTTTGCCTTTGTGAAATTCCTTAACTCAATTGGCCATCTCTCTTTCATTTGTATCACAAAACCTTGATCGGTATGTAGACCTTCATTCGTAGCACACAACATTGACTGGATTTAACCTTGCATTTGTAGTTCAATTGCATTAGCAAATTTGGGCGGCATTTTTGCTTCCATTTGTAGTTGATTTTGGTCTCAAGGGCTTCATTTGTAGCACTTTGCTAGCTGGGCGGTGTTTTACCTTTCATTTGTATTAGCAAACTTGTTTGATCAATTGTTGATCATCCTATTACATCAAGGATGAGTGGTTATTAGAGGGTCATTTGTAGTTGACACGTTGAGCAGCTTTTTGGGGTTCGTTTGTAGTAGGCCTGCCTTGGCGGAAATTTGGGGTTCATTTGTAGTAGACTTGCCTTGGCGGAAATTTGAGGTTCGTTTGCACTTTGAAACTTGGGTGGAAATTTGAGGCTCATTTGTAGTTGACATCCTTGGCGGAAATTTCAGTCTCCTTTGTACTTCGGCATTTGCAATTTCAATTGCACTTATAATCAAATCGGTCTTAGACTCTTCATTTGTACTTCAAGCCTTGATCGGTTTTTAGACCTTCATTTGTACTTAGTTGTTTTGCACTTCGTTTGCACCATTTTCATTTCACCCAAGTCAGACTTGATGTGGTAGCTTTTGAGGCTCCATTTGCACTAGATGATTGTGGTAGTCCTGCAAAATGACCTAGCAAAAATTTGATGTTCTTGGGAAAACTTTGGTCATTTTGAATTAATTATGCTCTGTTATTGCCCTCAAGCATAGGGTTTAGGGTTTATGCCTTTTTGAGTAAGTCCTATAGTTAAACCCCTTAAACCTGTTATAATTTTGCGTTACTTTATTAACTTAAGTCCAAGGGTCATCTTGTCGTTGAAGGGGCCATGTCTTTTTCCTAGGTATTAATTTGTTTGGTCAGCCCTTCATTATTTTTCCGAAGTCCAACGTGCTATATTTTATTAGCCCCATGATGGGTCCCCCTTTATTTCCTAACGTTATGTCTATCTCTATTGTCCTAGGCGAGTCCCTTTTGATTTTTATTAGTGAGCGCTTTAAATTTTTCCTAAGTCTGAGCCTTATATTATTTCTGCTGGTGTCTTGATGCTAAAGATTGAGCTACTAAAGATTCTTCTATTTGCACATGCATTAAATGGATGGTGATGTTTTAATCGCAATCAAAAAGGTGCTCTATGGTTAAGCGGCTAAAGTTGGCGATCACCGTGGCAGGAAGATAACGTTCGAGCATATCAGACGGTCCTCGCGACCCCGCGGTCGAAGATGTGAGGAGGATAATCACTGTGGCATCACGAGATGATGCCACGTCTCTAAGGCGGGCCGAGATAAGCCGATGGTGGGACCGATTTACCATGGTGAGATGGCAGTGAGATGGATGTGCTACGTCATACTTTTGATGGGCTCGCTTGCCACATATGATAGTCAATGTTAGATTGACCAGTATGGTTCGTACGATTTTCCAGTGTGGAAATGATCAACGATTGAGATTTAAATTTGATTCAAATGCAAATGGAGCTGTTTTCTACACTCACGCGAGCAGTAATGGCGGATAGGACGGTGAATCTTAGTTCCAGAAAGAAATTAAAGGCATTTTCTGAGTTATTTTGAGTCACCAAAGCATTCAGAGGAGACTGAAAAGCGATTCCAGAGCCAAAGGAGATTTGAATGATTTCTTGTAGTGCGAAATTAGGGTTTTTTGGTGCGTTTAAAGCAGTAAGTTTGTTTGAGCTTTTCTCATCCGTTTTAAATAAATTAAAGTTGTGAATTGCATGCAAATCGTAGGGAAAGAGTTATAAATTGTTCTAGGGCTAGAGATTAGACAGAAAGAGGTGAGAATTTTCCTGAATTGTTGTTGCAATTAAGTTTTCATGCTAGCCCTAGTCTTTTCCTTCCGGATTCAAAGAATTATACTAGAAACCCTAGTCTAAGAGATGGCACCTCGAAGAAATCATTCGAGACAAACAAAATACTTGAAAAGAAATCTTTATGATGATTTCTTGGATCAATTGAAACTTTTGACTAATGACAGATATCAAGGACAAAGATTGGTGATGGGTAAAACCCTAGGGGAGGGTTTGGTAGATAAGGCTTTTAACATTGCGGATGCCTGGGTGCCTATGTCTAGAGTTGACATGTTCAAATTGTGGTTCGGGCAAAGGAATTTAGCTTCTCCATTGTCTAGTGCATGGCAGTATGACTTAGGCAAATCGGTGGTGCCTAATGTGTTCATGGATGTTGATCTACTTAGAGAAGTTGCAGATAGACATGACCCAATTCTGAGGGTCATAAGAGGCAATGAGGGTGAAAATTTGTTGTCTATCACAAGAGAGGAATTTCAGGAGGTATTTGATTTATATGAGCCCTTTTCTCTCTTGGTACCTATAAATTTGGAGGAGTTGAAGGCAAAATACCAGAGAATGAAATTTTTTATCAGACCTAACCTTCTTCCAGCCCATTTGGCAAAGGTAGGTGAAACAAAATTTTATGTTGGCCCCAGTTTAGTCGAGTCATTTCCAATTGATGCCTTTGCCCCATATTTCAAAGCAACATTTTATTCACTATGTCAATTCTTAGGATTCCATCCTATTACAGTTATGCCTATGGAATTCATGCACATGGCAATTCAGATTCAACATCTTGATTTCATAGTGATTTTTGACTATGCCCAATACCTTGAAGACAAGATTCATGAGGGACTGCAGGACATTGAGAGTGGTGAGTTGGGCAACCATTTCTTCTAGTATTCATTGTTGATGCACATGTTCTTATACAGGAATGCAGATTATTTTGAAGACACCATGAATTTAAGAAGGACAGTTGGTGGTGAAGAAATGCCAATGCAACTTTGGAGTATGGACATGTCTTGGAATAGGCCAGAAGCTAGCTTTGTCAGATTTGACAACTATTTTGCATCTAGATTAAGGGGAAGATTGACAGTGAATCCACCTAGGATTCCAACACAGTTGCATGATTTTTTAAGACCTAAGGAAAGGTTGCCACTTTTGAGAATTGAGCACAATTGGGTGGATGTTATCCCTTACCCTGTCAGTACAATGATTAGAGTGTATGGTTTCCTTGGTGAGCCTCATGTGCTGCCTTTTCATGTGCCTTTTAGATTGGGATTTGCAAAGGTAATTTGGCAAATTGGATATATTCATGACAAAGAATTGAAAGGGAGAGGTAAAGGAACTATTTTCCATGATTACACAGTCATCCCATATTTTGTGATCACTAAGGGATGGTGGATTCATTTTGACAAATTATTTGCACCATATCATATGGGGGTCAACTCAGCAAGACACAGTGACCCTGAAGGTTTCTACATTTTGTTTAGGACTAGAATCAAAGGAGGTCCACTTCCCCATGAGCACAATTTCTCTGAGGATATAATCAGGAATGAATTTGATTTTATGGTTAAGGATGAAAAGAAGGAAAAGTGGGTTGCTTATAGGAAACTATGGAATATTGTTCAATGGATGGATCCAAGTTATGATCCATTAAAGATTTTAGCCCATTCTTTGCCAAAATTGATTTTTTGATGAATAACTTTGAGGAGGTAATGCTTGCCCTAAAAGATAAAAGAGCTAGGCTAGAAGAAATTCATGGCAAGCAAGTTGAGAGAAGAGTTCAACAGGCTCCAACACCACAAGAAGCAACCTTTCTACAACAAATGAGAAGAAGACCACCAGGCCCACCACCTCTGCTACCACATAGAACTGACGGATTAGGAAGAGGATAGACCTGTTTGCTCACCTTCAACCAGTAGGCCCTTTTTCAAGAGGGTAAGGAAGGAAACAGACAGTGAGGAAGAAAGCAGCAGTGAGAGTGATGAAATGTTGAAGAGAAAATGGAAGAAAATAATGAAGAAGGAACCACCCCCTAGAATGCAAGCAAAGCCACTTAAGGGGATTAAGATCATTGATCTTGAGGAACCAAATAGGAGCTCTTCACCACCACATGTGCCCCTTTCACCTCCAAGATAGGCAGAAGAACAAGTTGTTGAACAAATGGAGGAATCACATATAGAAGAACGACAAGAGGAGGATACCATTGTTGTAACATATGCAGATTTGCAGGTTGGTATCCCTCCTATGCCAAGGCCTTTGGAATTAGATTTAACTCCTTTGGATATCTAAGGCGGAGCTTTCAGAGATGCAAGAAAAGAGGCCTGTGATAAATTTATTGAAGATGAGGCTTTTGTACAAAGCCAATCTTTCTTGTAGCTAGTATGGAAGATGAAGATTGGTGAACACAAAAGGAGATATGAAGAAAGGAAAGCTCAAAAGCTAGATAAATCTGATCAGGAGAATCAGGATGAAGTAAAGGGTGAGATGATGGAAGAATTTAGAAGAATCACTGCTGAAGAAGGCATAAGAATCATCAGCCAAGCAGGGGTCCTAATTCTGCCTGAATGGGATATTGCTGATGCAATGGCCTTTGATGCCATCAAAAAATCAAAACAACCACCTTTCAATTCTGAAGAAGAAGCTAGGTTGGCATTAAAAGGATTTGAATTTGTGCAAGATTATGCCACACTAGCCATTTGGTCATTGGAACAAGGGCCTAGAAGACCTGATATTGGTGATATCAACCCTAATTCAAGGGGAAGCCTAATAATTAAGAGAGCTACAAATACTTCAAATGTGGAAGCTTCAATGTCAGCTATGGATGTGGCCCAATTGGCCCATGAGACCGCTAAGAGAAAAGAGATAGAGAAGTAGGAACTTATGAAGAAGTTTGAACACCTTTTTGGTGAATATAACAAGGTGCAACAAAGATGTATTGAGTTGCAGTCTAAGGTTCAATTTCTGGAACAGAAACAATTGGAAGCATCCCCTGCTGCCCCTATAACTACTTCAGCACCTTCAACATCAAGGTCTCCTCCTATTACCCTTGTTGATGCAGCAACTCAATGTTCTTCATTGGAGCCATTTGTTGAAGAACCAACTAGGTCAACTGATCCAACAAAGGCTCAACTGTTGGAGAAGATCACAAAATTGGAGAATAAACTGAAGGAATCAAAGGATCAGTTTGCCTTCGAGCAAAGAGAAATAGTTAGCTCTGTGTTAACTCATTTAAATGAAAAAGTTGACAACAAGTTGAATAGCATTCATTCTTTATATTCTTTTATGTTTAATATTCAAGGTTTTGATTAGGATAAAGAGGTGGCAATACCTCTGTTTACCAAATGGTTACAAAGGGCAAATGAGCTTAGACTAATGTCAATGGTTTCTAAATATCATGCTGAGAGGCCACCTACACTTCAGCCAACCTATTTGTTGGTGAAGTCAATGCAAGAAGCTCAAATCCAACCAGAAAGAATAGAGAGAAAAATAGGAGAGTTGATGAGGAGTTTCAATGAGTTAAATAATACAGTTTTGCCAGGGATTTTGGATGAGAATGGAGTTGTCAAGCCTTTGCAGCTATGGAAGGAAGAGGCAGAGAGAATCATCAACACTCAAGTGGAACTAATTTGTGAGGATTTGGATACTGATTTGTTGGAGAACAGTATGGATAAAATTGTATGCACAACGACATTCTTTGAGTCCTTTGAAAGAGAAGCAAATCAAGTTGCTGTAAAGTATACTCCGTATAGGGCAGAAGTTGACGAGGTCATGAGTTTTAGGTGGCCATCTGATGAAGAATACAACAAATGGAGCAAGAAATATTTGAACGAGGAATAAAGATTGCAAACAGCTAGCTAGCCAACTTATTGATGTGACAGTTTGGTAAACGGTTTTGTCTTCTTGTAGCGATTACCTTTTTGAACACGAGCAACAGTAAGGTGGGCCCGTATTAGGATCTTTTTCAGCAATAACAAGGAAGACAGAGTGCATGAAGTGTTATGATGAAGCAGTTAAAGATATTTGGTGTTGGTTGTGACATTCCTAAAAGGAATATTTTGTAACAAGAATCATGTATGTTCGATCATTTTGATGATAGGTGTCTCCTCTGGCCCGAAGCTTGTTTGCTCCCTTATTTTCTATAAAAGGGAATTCAAGGCCAAGAGACAAGGGTGCCAGTTTGAGCTCTATACCAAGTTTTCTAAAATCAAAGTCATAGGTTCCATTAGCAAGTTTTAGGTGCAAATGAGCAAAGTGTAAAGTCTTTTTTGTAGAGCAAAAATAGAATGAGTCTTATGTCATATTTTGTGCAAGTTTTGAAGGACTGAATTGTATATCCTCTTATGACAGATATAGCATTTGAGTTAATGAAATAGAATCCAAACCTATTTCTCTCCATTGTATAATTCTACTATCTTTTGAATGAAATATAATCAAGGGTTTCTTTCATTCATTGCATTGTTGTGATGTATGTGGTTTGTGTTTATGCTATGATCTAAGGGATCAATTAAATGCTTGAACAAAACTGTAGAGTGGTAGGGCTTGTGCAAAGATTTTGATAAGTAGTTCGGGTTTGGGTCATAGTTGAGATATATTGTAATGCAATATACTCTTAGCTCAACAATGCTATCAGATAAATTCTGTTGTAATTCATCTTACATTTCATGAATTTGACTCCCCAATGGAATAAGGCACTGGTTATAGCTTGTCTTAGTCTTTACAACCAGTTTTGTGCTTTGTTCATCTATATTTTCTATAAATTGTTGATTATCAGAATATATTTTATTTCATGTCTATTATTATATGTTTTCTCTATCTCATGCTCCAATAGATTGAGGATCGCTGAAGAATTTGTCATTCTTGAGCATTCTCCCTCTTTGTTGAGCTCATATATGAGATTATCTGCTTTGTTTTAGTGCAATTTGTGAGTATGGCGCAGAGATTATAAATTCACTAAGGGATCACCCTGCCGGATCTTGCAGAGCCCAAAGTGTAGAAGGATCTATTGAATCCTTGTCAGTTGGTCCAAGTTCTAGAGGATATTGATAGTTAGAGTTGGCTTCTCCATAGATATTTGAAGAATCAACTTGGTTTCTGCCTTTTGCAGTGTAAACCCTTTGGGGAACCAACAGATTGGATTTATCAAGCTTTAGTTGCCCCTTTCTCAATTGATCAAATCCGCTTTCAAAGGTTCATCTGCACTAATATGGTTGGATTGATCAACTATGATCACTGAGTTGTCCTTTAGGTGAATCAGCCTTAAAGACTTGATTCGCACTAATTGATATGCTTGATCAAGTTCGATCCTTTTGTTGCCCCTCATCAAATCGGCTCTTAAGGCTTGGTTTGCACAAAACCAAAGTTTGATGAACACATTACTTATCTCCTCAAGATCTGAATACATTACTTATCTTCTCAAGATCTGATTCCTTCATTGCTAATCAGTATTTCTGCCCTCATTTGTATGAGCAGGTTGGATCTTTTGGTCACTTTGCAGCGACTTATTCAAATCGGTCTTAAGGGCTTCATTGATGTAATCTGAAATGTGCATCCTGTTGTTTCTATTTACTTCTGCTATGTTGAAATCATTCTCTGCCCTTGGAATTTGCCTTAGGCCATGTTCTGATTTGGGTTTGATCTTCAATATCTTAGGCCTGGTTACTTGTTTTCTCAGATCTGAAACCCTTACTCAAAGTTTGATTTACATGCCTTTTCACTTAATTTTCACTTCCTAAGTCTGGTTTTAATCTCGTGTAGGTCTGAACTTACATCTTCCAGGTCTGATTTGATTGCTTTTAGGCCCGAGTTCAGCATTGCAGGTCTGATTTTGTATCTCCTCAAGATCTGATTGCTATGCTTACTTCTGATTCTGAGCATTAATCTCTTCCAGATCTGTTTGACATATTTGGAAACCTGATTTTATATGTTACCTTGGTCTTATCAGATTTCTGCTTCTGATTCACCTTATTTCAAATATGAATTTGCACCTTTGTATTGTTATTTGCTTTTGCTCTTTTATAAGCTGATTTTGAATTTAAATCCTCAATTTTCTTGTCTAAGTGACACGTCTTTTATTTCAAAGGCCAGCTTCCTACTTATTTAGAGCTACACCTTGCCTAATGGTTCAACGTGGATTAAAGGGGCTTATGCATGTGCTGGGGATGGTGAGGTGGATGCTCTCCTTTTTGTTTAAAATGCCTTAAACAACTTTTTCTTTCATTCCAAAGTTTTGGTGGGGCCCAAGCATAAGTGAAGAGTGGTAGGGAAAGTGCCACATGAGGAAGGGAAGAAGAGGATGTTGGGGAAAAGGGAGACATAAGGGATATGGATGATGAACGTAGGAGATACGTGGGGTAAGGTAGATTTAGGATGTGGGAGGCATAAGGGGTAATGAAAGGAGTTAGGATATGTTGGGAGTAAAGTGGAGTGGGAGGTATAAGGAGTAGTGGAAGGGTAAGGGGGTGTAGGTTAGGATGGGATGGAGCTTAGGCTAAGGGAAGGAAGGTGGGTTAGGATAGGATAGGGGTAGGGGTGGTGTGGAAAGGGAGTGTGGGTAATGTAGGAGATGGGATAGGATGGAAGGTAAGCTTATGGAAATAAGGGAGGTAAAGGCCATGAGGTGTTGGTTAGGATAGGTAAGTTTAGGGGTGTGAGGTATAAGTTAGAAAATGTAGGGAATGGAGGGTATGAGGTATTTAGGGAAGGGAAGTTAGGAAATGGAAGGAGATGGGAGTGAAGGGTATAAACTATAAAGTAAAAGGTGTAGGTTAGGAAAATGGGAGTTGGGGAATGAAGGTAGGAGATGAGGATAGGATGGGGTATAAGGGGTAATGAAGTTTAGGATATGTTGTAGGTAATGGAAGGGTAGTGGTAGGTAGGAATTTGAGGGTAGTGGGGTGGGGGTATGAAAGGTAGATGGAGGATAGGAAGGCATGTGGGTTAGAAGATATGGTAAATGGAAGTTGGGAGGTGCAAGGGTTGGAATAAAAGTAGGTAGTGGGGTGAGATGGAAGGAAGGGTGTAGGGATGAAATGTTAGGAAGGTGAGGTGGAGAGGGATGAATGATGGAGAGGTAGTGAAAGGAGACGGGAGGGAAGCGATCAGGCTTGGGCATCCACTGGTAGTGTTGGGAAAGGCAGGTTGGAAGCTTTGGAGCGCAAAGGATGTGTTGAACCACATTTCATCCTAAAGAAAGAGACTTGATCAGCTCTTGAGCAACTACAAATAAAAGGCTAATAGCAAAGACTTGACAACCACCAATGGCTAAGCAAAGACAACTAACCTAGAAAGCTAAAAAGTGGGGGTCCCCATTTGCAATGGGGTGATGTGTGAAAACATCACAACAGTGCCCTCAGAGAATTGTAATCAGTTTACTTGTGTTGATGCATAGTAGCTTCATTCAGATATAAGGGTGACCATTAATATTGATTATACATATATAAGCATGTATGTATGTATGTCAGTCCACTATATACACACATACTCCTTCCTTGTGTTTATAAGAATAATCACTTTGAATACTTTGAAAGCCGTCATCCTTATGTCTGATCGAAACTCTACATTAGTCTGTGTGTGATCAAATTCTATTCTTCTCTTGCCTTGTATCGTGTAATGATCATTAAGGCATCATTGTATATAACAAGATCAAAGTTTACATGATCGTATTCATTAGATCGAACTTATACGTTTGTATTTGATAAATCGAACTTGATAATGTGTTTTGCACAGATTGACGACTTTAATTGGTTAAGAGTTAAGTTAACTAACATAAATAAAGTTCGCATCCCTTGGTATGTAAGGGACACATTATGAGTGGACATGCCTCCACATTGTGGAGACATGTCCCCTCATAACATGTCCCACTAAACATATATATATATATATATATATTCGCCGATTTCAAGAGAGAAGAATATAGAAATCAATAAATGCTCTCTCTCCCTTGATCGACGAATTTCAGACTTGAAGAAAACCCCTGCACTGTCCTTGATACATTATCATTGTTGACATTCATATTTTGGAAGGATTAAATTCTGAATACTCCGAATTGAAAGGGAAATCTGCACATTGAATGAATTGCATCAGTCTGATATAAATTTAATTTCTTAACAACTTGTGAGGCCGGATTAGGATAGTAGATCCTAGGCATTTCTCCCCGTGTTTTTCCCACATTGGGTTTCCATGTAAAATCTTGTGTGTTGTGCTCTTGATGTTGCATCTTTTTCAGTTTTTGCTGTTGCATCTTTCAAATCTTTCATTTTCAGATTAAAGTTTGATAAAATCTTAAGTATTGAGTTTTATCTTGTACTACTAATTCACCCCACCCTCCCTCTCAGTAGTAGTACTGTGTTCTACAAAAACACCATCAACAGAAACCAAGAGGGTTTTTATCATATTTGGATCTCACACACCAAGGGTTTTTGTCCTTGAATGCTAAAATTTGAAAATTGAATTCAATACAATGAAAAATAGATAATTTGCTTTGAGCAACTGCCTTCCGTTTTTTGTGCCCTCAATTTAATTACTACTTTTTCCCTCTTAAGTGTTTTAAAAACACTTGTTAAATAGAGTATTATAGAGGCCTTGTAATGTCTCATTTAGATGGTCGCCATAATAATAATATTCAATTTTCCTTTTTGAAGAGATGATTGGGCCAACTTAAGATACTATTATTAAATGAGTTCCTTTATTTTGCCTCTTAGCCTATGAGATATAAAATAGGCTACAAGTCTTCAATGTATTCCTTCATTTTTGAGAAGCAGGCATGACATTATCCACATCTGGATTATCAATTTGACTACTTTGTTTTGGTCATCTTAAGTGTCTACAAATTCACTTGTGTTCACATGTTTCTCTTTTGATTCTTGTCTCTTGGCATTTGTGGCTCATAGATCTTGAGGCTCTGGGGTTTTAAATCTTATAATGAGGGTGGTTGTTGTTGCCATTCAAATTTATCCTTGTAATGGGCATAAACTGATTTTGAGATGGTTGTAAATTTCAGTACTTCCATAGTATTTTTGTTGGATTTTGAACCTGCTTATGTTTCTAGAAGGATTGGATTGGGTTCTTTCTTCTTCTTGTTTCCTTTCAGGCTTTTTGTGTTAAGATTTTTGGAATTCATTTTCATTATTGCTGCTCTGACCTTGTGTTTGTAGGTGTGTGCAGTCATTTTCTCCATTCACAAGCTCTTCCTCTTTTCTGTTTGCTAGGTTTCATGCAATACAAGTGTTTCCTAGTGGTCTTGACTTCGACATGTCTCTAAGAGAGAGTTGTGCTCATGACCGGTTTGGCATCTAGAAGGGATGTTCTTAGAGTCAAGCAGTTGCAGTCATTAGGAGTTCCATTTCTAGAATGAACCTCTTCAATGACAATGATTGATCTAGGTTGGCATTGATGCATAAGTGAGAATAGCTTAGTATTCCTACGTTTCTCATGAGTTTAGAGGCCACTATGTATTCCTTAATTTCATTGCCAAACTTTTCTAGTGAGGAATTTTACCACAATTCATTGGTAGGGAGACAAAAGAAGACCCAGTACTAAATCATTGAAGTGCTGAACATCTCTCTAGCAGACTTCATCTTGGAGATAGATGACACAATATGGTCTTTGACGGAATCAATGATCAACCTTCGAGCTTGAAAGTCCTCCTTCCATTCTTCCTTTTCTTTTTCATCAGTAGGTTCTTCAGCATCCTTGCTAACGTATTCAGCAAGATCATTCAAGGCCATCATCATACGAACCTTCCAAGAGGTGTAATTCGTAGAACCTTCCAACCTGTCTTCAACCATAAGAGAAGAAGCCATGTAGTCTAAGCTTTGAACAGTAAGTTAGACTGAAAGACAATTAAAGATTGACAAATCTGATCACAACTATTTACGAACCAAGCTCTGCTTAGTGATCAGAATTAATTAAACTCAGAAAGTAAATGAAACGAACATACACATAGCACAAAGGACACCAAAAATACCCTGGGAAAACCTCCCTCCTGGAGGAAAAACCCAGCATCAAAGATCCAGATCAACCTTTCTATTCATGAGCAAATTACAAGCATTATTTAGATCAGATTACTTATCTGATTTAGTCATCCAACTAGGGCAAAATTCATCCAAGACAAATTGTTGTAGTACAGGTCCAAATTCGATGATTGTGTTATCCGAGTTTCAGTCTTGTAAGGAATAGAGATCACTATCTCAAATGACTGGAAGTCGCTCAACACAATGATTATAAGTTCTCCAAGCTTTCGCTGTGCTAGAAGACCACTTCGCTCAGCTAGAAGACCAGATGACAAATTCGCTATAGGAAGTCGCTGAAATGCTTGAAGAAGAATTCGCTTGAGAAAGGATTTTTGCTTGTAATTGATATGTTTGAGATCTAGGACGAATCTTGTTTATATACAAGATTCATCCTTATAATTTCTTCAAGTTGGCTACTTATTTTAAATTACATTTTTACAATTTAGCTTTTTAGTGCTCAATTTAGAGCCTACCTTAATTTTACAAGTTACAATATTGTCCAATTTGGGCCCTATTGTGAAGTTTCCACGCATCACCCCATTGCAAATGGGGACCCCCTACTTTTTAGGCCCTTCCGGTCTTTTGGCTTTGTTTTTTGGGTCTTTTCGCAGCAGTCTTGTCAATCTCTCTGCTTTGCAAGTGTTTGGGGGTCATATTGATTAAGTTTGCTTTTCGTTTGAGCAAATTTGGTGAAGTCTAGGGCCTGTTTTGTCTTTTTTAGGGTTTCTACCTTTAGTCCTAGATTTTAGGGGTTTCTGTTAGGGTTTTGAAGGAAATAAACATACAACTGGAATCAGGACCCTTCAAGGAACCTCCCAGTAAAATTTGAGCCAAAACAAAGCAACTTTCTATTTTTAGAAAGTTCCTATTTTTTAGGGATTTTGCTGAGTCCCGAAATGTCGTCATTTTGCCAAAAATCAAACTTACTATTTTTAGTAAGTTTCTATTTGTAGTAAGTCATTCATGTGTCCTGTCTAGGGATCTAACGCTGACGTTCTAAAGGTTTCTATATTTGGAAAGTTTGTTCTAACCGGACCATTCGGGCAAGGTGATGAAGATCAAGCATTCGTAACTACTTCTAATTCCGGAAAGTCAGAAAGTAGACAGGGGGAATCAGAAAATGGTTAAGTGCTGGAAGCCCATTCCTAAAGTGGAAAGCCTGAGAAATTTGTCTCTGTCTGGGAAATCACCCCCCAAATTCATATATGGTGCCCTAATCCGAAAGAAGCTAAAAAATCCATCCAAGTCCACGAAGACACTTCTAAATCACAAGGAGTTCAAAATGTTCTAAGATTGAATGATGAATTTCCATGCCAGGGAGAAATCCACACATGAACTCGGAACAAGGCGCCAAATCCAATTAAGTCCGGAATTCATAAAATAATGAAGAATCCTCCATCATATGAGTTTAGAGCTCAGATGTGCAGATGGGCGCTAAATCTAGGTGCACTTGGAAAGTTTGAAAAACGAGTGAATCCTTCCACAGGGTGAAATGGCGCCATGAAATGGAGTTGGGCGCTAAAGTTCATTTGCCTTGGAATTCACAAAAGAATCAAATTCCTCCTCTGAGGCAAATTTGCGCCCTAGACCAAGGATGGGCACTAGAATGGAAGAGTCATGGAAGGAGAAAAAACTGTTGAATTCCTTCCTTAGGGTGAAATAGTGCCCAAGAGAGGGAATGAGCGCCAAATTCACATGATCTGGAATTCATAGTGAATTAAGGAATTTCCTGCCTAAGTCAAAATTGCGCCTAAGCACTAAGGAGGGCGCCAGATTGGGGGATGCAAGAAATCCATGGAAATGTTAAAATTCCCCACCAAGTGCAAAATGCCGCCTAGGAACAAGGGAGGGCGCCAAAGTGGTATGCTCATGGACAATGGACAAAATGATGAAATCCTCCTCCATGGTGAAATTCCGCCCTACTCCTCAGGTCAGGAGGGCGCTAAAACACCCAAGGCATGGAATGCGCAGAGAAGTTAATGAATCCTTGAGCAAGTCAAAATACCGCGTGGGAGTGAAGAAAGGCGCCAAATTGAGGAATGCTTGGAAGGAAGGAAAAATGTTGAATTCCTCCTCCATGGTGAAAATCTGCCTAACACTCAGGGAGGGCGCTAGAGAGGGATAATGAAGGAAAATCCTCTAAATCATGAATTCCTCCCCATGAAGAAATTCCGCGACGAGACAAGGAAGGGCGCCAAAAAGAGATGTGCATGGAGAGATGGAAAAAGGAGTGAATTCCATGCCAAAGATGAAATAACACCCTAGATTGGAGGAAGGCACTAAAATCAAGATGCCTTGGAAATGGAGAAAATGTTGAAATTCCATGACAAATGCAAGATTGCGCCTAGCAAAGATGAAGGCGCTAAAGATGGGGTCCCGTGGAAAACTCATGAATTCCTTCGCAATTGAGAATTGCACTCTGGCCAAAGAAAGAATGTTGAAATGACTAAGTCAAGGAGAATCAGGGAAGTGATGAATTTCACCATGAAGAGTGAATTCCATGCTCAGGATTGAAAACTCAAAAAAATTGGCTAAGACATGAAGAATTTCCTTCCTCAGGGGTAAGGAACAAATTTCTTTCCAAAGGAGAATTCCTTCACAGCATAAATTCCATGTCGGGATGAATTGAAGGTAAAAAAACAATTTCTAAGGCAAGGAATAAATCAAGGATGAATCGAACAAGAAATTTTCCCCCGGGAAATTTCTTGAAAAATCCATTTTCGAGCATAAAAAATCATACAAGTTTCAAAATGATGATAAATTTGGAGTCGTGAGGGAATTTCCTCTCTCTTGGACCATGGAACCCTAATTTGAAAATTTTCCTAAAAAATAGGAAATGTGCAGAATTGATGAAAGATCTTCTCCAAGGCAAGGAAAATTCAAAATCTTAGGAAAATTCTTCCCATATAAAATTCTTTCTCTCCAAGGGTTTCTCGCTAAGTGATGGTCCGGTCAATGCATGTTGAATGCATGAGGAATCTTCTTGCATGTAGCCGTCTTATTAATGATTCTATGACAGATTCTCCGTGCATGATGGGCATTTATTTATTCCATTTTGGGCTCATGGAATAATTGTATATGGGCTTTATGGGGTATTTATTGCTGATTCCCACCTTGTTGCATCTTGAGTGGGAATCTTCTAGGGTGAAACCCTAATTAGGGTTGGCACGGTCTGAGGCCTATATAAAGGGGTGACCCCCCTTATTTGTAAGGGAGGGAGATTTGTATGAAATTGTTGCGATAAGTTTTTGAAATAATAACAGTGAAACATTGTTCTCTGATGGTGTCCACTTAAGTTATTTTTCAAAACTTGCTCGGTTTCACCTTCCTCACTTAGAGTAGAATTTTATTTTCTCAGTTGTTAGATAAAGTGCTTTGATTTCAATGGAGAATGTAATGGTGTTTGTTGAATTTCCATGGTTCATACTTTTTGCATCTTGCTGATTGTAAGTTGCAGTGTAAAGTTAGCCCGAGCCACCAAATTTGTGCTAAGTTCGATTGTGAATGGTCGTTTGGATTGCACCGTGTTGGGTATTCAAATGCACCTTCTCAATATGAAAATCCTTCATCATCCTCAGAAGATTGCACCGGTTCTTGCGGAGTTGTAGTTTATCTTGGTGAAGCAAAGCTTGGTTTGTTTGGAATTTATGCACCAAAGCATTAGTTGTTGATATCACTGCCCTTAGGAGTAGATTTAGATCCTTCTAACCCTTTACCCCTTTATTTTCAGTTCATTTCAGTCGTTCAAAGCAAAAGCACCACCAAATTGCTTTATCTGATGATGAAGTTCCACACCATGTCAAAGAAGTGAAAGAATGATGCAAACGTAAGGCCCCTCGGATTACCAACAATCACATCAGCCAACTAAGTCACGCCCGTAGCATAAAGGAACCTTGGAGTCGATTGTTTGAACTTCTTGCAATCTTAGCATGCAATCGCACTTTGATCAAGAGAGAGTGAAGTGACCGTTAGGCAACTTTATTCTGTGTTCGATGTAGTCATAAAAAACACGTCAACAATCCCAGCCCAATAACACATGTAATCGCTCAAGTTATTACAATATGTATTTAAATTTTAATTGCCACTAGGCAACATTAGAATTTAATCAAGTATAATCCGAACTGGCTATTTATTTTCAATAGTGTGCAGTCATTTTCTCCATTCACAAGCTCTTCCTCTTTTCTGTTTGCTAGGTTTCATGCAATACAAGTGTTTCCTAGTGGTCTTGAGTTCGACATGTTTGTGAGAGAGAGTTTTGCTTGTGACAGGTTTGGCATCTAGAAGGGATGTTCTCAGAGTCAAGCAGTTGTAGTCATTAGGAGTTCCATTTCTAGAATGAACCTCTTCAATGACAATGATTGATCTAGGTTGGCATTGATGCATAAGTGAGAATAGCTTAGTATTCCTACGTTTCTCATGAGTTTAGAGGCCACTATGTATTCCTTAATTTCATTGCCAAACTTTTTTAGTGAGGAATCCTACCACAATTCATTGGCAGGGAGACGAAAGCACACCCAGTACTAAATCATTCTTGGAAGATCTTTTAATGGGTTGACAGCTAGCGGCTATTGTTTCATGAAAATGACATTCTTTCATAAATTAGGGGTCTCCTTGAAAAATGAGTTATGTTGTGACCACATCATACATCGCCCCATCAAGATGGGGACCCCCTTCTTTTTAGGTTTTGCCCTCTCTAGGAGTAGTCTCTCTTTCTCTCTATGCTCTTTTCTAGTGAGTGGAGTAGAATAGATTCTCAAGCATCAGGATTCAAAGATTGAGCAAGTCAAGCAAAGTTAGGTGAAAGCGTCAAGTCAAGAGTTAGTCATGAGGCCGCCTACCTTGCCCCAATTTGAGAATCAAGCATCCGTCAAAACCGTCACGGGACTCAAATTCACTTAAATGCCTTGACCCTTACCTTGCTCACATCCTAGAGCGAGATTTTGTTTTAGGTCTTGTCCTTTCGAAGGTCACAGAGCGAATTTCCAATATAGGTGTTCTTAGGGGGCCGAATTGATGATGCTTTCACATG
Organism: Cryptomeria japonica; assembly: GCF_030272615.1. Classification (NCBI taxonomy): domain Eukaryota; kingdom Viridiplantae; phylum Streptophyta; class Pinopsida; order Cupressales; family Cupressaceae; genus Cryptomeria; species Cryptomeria japonica. The sequence goes on along the minus strand of NC_081411.1, from coordinate 289,531,728 downwards.
AAGGGTTGAAAAACTCAAGATGAGGTAAAAGGAAGTGGTGAGTTTCATGTCCTTGTAAAAGTCATAAGGCGAGCTGCCAAATCTTGTCATTTAGGCCCTGTCCTTGGAAAGGAGGGTGAGCGAAATTTTACCTATCTTGACCTTGTCCTTGGAAGGGACGGTGAGCGAATTGCACTTTAAGTCTCGTCCTTACCAAGGGCATAGAGCGAAATTCCATCAAGGACATTGAGCGAGCTTCTTCACTTAATCATGTATCTTGCATCAACTTAGACCTTGTTCTTGGATAGAGCATGAAGTGAATTTTGACATAGGGCCTGTCCTTAGAAGGGTCATAGAGCGAAATTAACACTATAGGTCCTGTCCCTGCCAAGGACACAGAGCGAAATTTTTTTATAGAACCTATCCTTCCAAAGGACATGGAGTGAAACATTTATCTTGACCTTGACCGCCCAATAGACATGAAGCAAATTGATGAGAGCGTACCTTGCAAAGGTCAGCCAACGAATTTTGATATAGGTCTTGTCCTTACCAAGGACAAAGAGCGAAAAATTTCATTTATGTCTTGTCCTTCCAAATGACAAAGGGCAAAATTTTGACTTGAGTCTTGTACTCTCAAAGGACGATGAACGAGCTTCATTATAGGTCCTGTCCCTGGGAAGGACAAAGAGCGAATTTGTGATATAAGTCCTGTCCCTAGCAAGGACATAAAGCAAAGTCACTACATCAAGCAAATTACACGTACCTTGCATGAGACATAGAGCGAAATTTAATAAGGCAAGCATTTGAGCGCCAAAACTAATTCAAAAATCCGAATTGATGGAATGGAGAGCATGATTTACCAAGCCGGCCAGCATCAAGAAGGATAATTTATATTCTGTTTACACTAGATCAAGTCGGCCTTGCATCCCGAAAGACATGTCTCTACCCTAGGCTGCATATATACGGGAGCTCATTAGATCATTTCAACATCAACCCAAAACATTATTTCTCCATCAGTGAATTTTGTTAGCAGGTTGAGCAAACTTTTCCAGCAGTCAGCGAATTTCAAATTCAAGGAAGAAGAATTCAATCGTTAGCAAGGCGAGTTTATTAAAGAAGCAGCAACAGCAAAGGCGAATTCTAGCAGATTGGAAGGCAAAATTCATCATTTGAGCAGTAAAAGACTAAGGAGACAGCGAATGCTTGAGCATTAGCAGTCACACCATTAATCAGATTTTGAGGTTAAAGTTCTCAAATCTGAGGTGAAGTATAGCATTTTGCTTGATAGAAAAGTCATCTTAGGTCTGATTATAGTTAAATTTTGATTGAATTGCATTGAATCAGATCTACATTAACCACAAAATCAATCTTGTTCAGTCATTAAGCTCATATTCATTAAGAAGATTGATTTGAAATTTTCATTTCACCTACCTTTCACCACGAGTCTAACTTAAGCATCTCTTATAGGTAAACAATGGCAGCGCCTAAGACAAGTGGATCGTTCTCAAGGCAGGCCCTCATCAAAGAAGATCAGAAGAGTGATGACTTGGAGACCAAGATTACGTCCCGGTGGAGCAACATTGGAGATACAAATCTTGGGAATTTCAATGTGAAGAAGTTTCGTGAGGCACCATACATTGGCAAACCATCACCCATAGCCAAGAGGATAATAGAGAGCGGCATCATCAAGGCAGCCGACTTTTCCCCTGTAGTTAGATGTCATGAACTGATGATCGAATGTGCCAAGCACTATGATTCACACTCAAGGACAATTGTGGCCGAGGTTGGAACTGTTCTTGGCTACCTATCAGAAAGAGCCATGAGTGAAGCTTTCCATCTACCAGAACAGAGGGATATGATTTATAGAAGCCTAGAAGGAGCCAAATCAATTTATGAAGATCATCCTAATGCATGCCTATCGATCATCAACAGGGATTGGTTGCAAAAGAGTAGACCTCACCTGAACAAGATACCTAATGGGCCACATCAAATTGACTTTCAAGAAGAGTTTAGGGACTTAATCACCTTGCTTGGCCGAGTTGTAGGTGCTCCTCAAGCCTTTTGTTTTGACAAATGGATGTTCTTTTTCATTCAAATAATTATTCAAGGAAAAGGAATGATTAATTGGGGAAGAATCATTAGTAATTGCCTAGATGTACAATTGAGAAGATTGATTCCTACCAAGTCATTCCACATGAGCTCATATATCATATATTCTCTAGCAAGGAGCTATGAATATGCAGGGCTACCACATAGAGGTAGAGTTGGAAGAGGACCAGGAGAGATAAGGGTTTGTGATTCTTATGAAATAGTGCACCACCCACCTAAACAACACTAAAGATTGGTCAATGATACTTTCACGATGCACATCACCAGGACTCTACAAGGTGGGATCCATCAAAGATTGTCTCGGGAGGCACAAGAACTTGTCAAACAATATGGTGCATGGTTTATTCAATTTCCCAAATTCACATATATAAGGATCCAAGGATGTCCTACTCCTCCCTATATGTTGCCATGTTATCCCATAGACAGGATGGTACTTCTCGAAGTGGCAAGACAATTGTTAGCATGTACCAGATCCTTGAGGTACAAACATGGAGCTGTCATCACTAATTCCATTTCACTTGGGAATTCAATAGAAGTTTTCCCTTCCCTTCAAATAGCTGAAAGTGTCAAGCTAGAGTTATCTCTCTATTTGTTTACATCATTTGCTTCTAGAGATAACTTTGATCCCTATGGCAATGTAGAAGAAATGGCTGGAAGGAAGCATAGGCATGTGTTTCAAGTAGAAGATTTTTGGATGAATGCATAGGATGACTTCGAGATAAAGAAGAAGATGCACTCCCGGTTGCCTCTTGATCTCATTAGGAAATGCAAAATCTATGAAGTGGTCAATCAAGTGCATGATAGTCGCCGATATATCCAATCTACCTATGAGAAGGAAGATAAAGAAATAAAGATTGATTGGAACGAAAAGGAAGTCACAGATTTGAGATAATTAATGAATCAAGTTTTAACTTGCACAAGAAGATGGGTAGATATTCAACATCAGAAATCGAAGGAGCTAGATGTGACAATGACATTCAATTTGGAAACAAGGACATAAGAAGAAGAAAGGGCAATTGTCAATGAAAACACTTCTCACTCTAAAGGATCAAAAAGGAAGAATGAGCAAGGAAAGAAGGAGACTTCCAAGAAGAAACAAAAGACAAATTCTGATCAGCCTCCTAGTGCTTCTTCTAGACATGAGAAGGAAAATCAAGGCAAAGATCAAAGAATAGATGAAGGCATGGTCCACGAAGTAGATGAATCAATGGAGTCTACAATACAAAATGACAAGAATGATAGGCAAGACCAAGGGAAAATGCCACAAGAATCATCAAATCCAGCCCTTCATATCCAGATTTGTGATGATGAGGAACAAGGAGATAATAATGAAGCAACTTCCCCTCCCAGGAATGAACTATTGTTCCAAGAAGTGCAAGTACGAGAAGGAAGATCCTCTATCCCCAAATGGCTTAAAGAGAAGCTTACTAAACAAGTAATAAAGGAAGAAGATGAACAAGCATTTGATTTAGAAAGTCTTCTAAACGGACCTCAAGAAGTCACTGAGAGAAGGAAAGATCCAAAGATGTCTAAAATAATAAGAGATGATGCAGGTTCTAGAAAGATACAGATTGCCACTCTAACGGTAGATAAATATGAAGATGAGATTATGGCAGAAGAATATGATTTGGAGACATTTGACTTAGGTCCACTCACTTTTGAGCAAGCCATGGAAGAAGCAACACTCAGTAAAGGCAGTCAATGAGAAGCGAAAGGCCGAAATAGAGAAGAACAAAAGGTTAGAAAAGGTGGTGAATGCATGGAGGAACTATGTTCAACAATTTTCCTTTTTTATGGGGAAATTATGTCACTCAAAGCCTATTTTGCGTGATAATTGTTGTGGCTTAGTTTCTTTGTCTTGGACTTGGGGGCATTGGAGACTTTAAGGAGGGCATGGTGTCCTCACTAGGCTATATTTTTTTCATGTTGAAAGAAGGAAATTTACAAAGAATAGAAGCTACTAGGCTATTAGGTATTGAAAATCAACTAAAAGTAATTTTGGTGAAGAGTGGACGGGAGGTAATGGTTTGGCTGGTACTGATGAAAGGAATTTTCAATTTTCTATCATGTAAGACAAATCCATGTATTACGAACATAACAGAATAGCTACCTCTTCACTAAATATTTAGTTGAATCAACCTGCAAAATATTTACACCACAAGAAAACCACACATATCAAGAAATACAACTACTCTGTCACCAATTTGATCCATACATAGAATATCTATTCTATAGCTAATTCAGAAAAAACCTAAAATGTATGAGAATATGATTTAGTTGATTGTTCTTGTTGTCTTAGCATTTTTCATGTGAATATGCTATTTTCCTAGAATTGATCATAGGCAGTTGTTTACATAAAATAAAACAAGAAATAACTGAAACATGCTGACTGTGAAATTTGATGAGCATACCTTGGAGAAACCCAATATACAATATTTCAAGAAATATGACTACTCTGCCACCAATTTGATCTATTCATAGAAAAGATATTCTGTAGCTAATCCAGAAAAGCTAATTTTAATGTATGAGAATTTGATTTAGTTGATTATTGTTGTTGTCTTAGCATTTATCATGAGAATATGCTATTGTCCTAGAATTGATCATAGGCAGTTGTTCTTCTAAAATAATACAAGAAAGAACTGAAGCATGCTGACAGTGAAAGATCGAGAGAAGATCATACCCTGGAGAAACCCAATGTATGATATTTTTAGAAGAGTAAGGTTATGCCTTCTCCTTCAACATTTCTTGCAACATTGCAAGCCAGTTTACCTTCTTTCTGGTCCAACAATATTTTCCTAGCTTTCCCTGGTTTGTGTCTTGTTTCTATGCACTCTCCAATACTCTACTTGCATATTACAACTCCAAAACATTCAGTCAAGAAAAATTACATGACCCCCAAGGGGTTTACACACACAAACTAAGTGAATGGACTGAATGGAAATGCCAAATGGTATCAACCTTTGAAAGGATGCAACCTCAAGATTTTAAGCTTCCTTGGATCCATAAATGTCTGCCATTCTAACTTTTTTTTTTCTGAAGGTTCAGCGATGCATGATTAATATAGTTGTTATTTTTTATACTGTATTGCTACATTTCAAGCCTAACCAATTGTCAACTTTTTTCATCTGCTTATTCCCTTAATTTCCTCATATTGCCTTAGAACTTCATGCATTTGCTTTATTCAATACTTGCACTAATCTACATGTTCAATAATTTTTCATAATATAATATTGGGAGTGTCTCAATCTTCCTTAATCATTTTGATTAGAAGCGAGATTAGCATTGTAATTGAACTGAATTTAACTTACATTCAGATCACAACACTTAAATTGACTATGAAACTTAATGTCATATTCAACCTGAATTTTCCAATTCTTTCTTGTCCATTCATCAGACCATTTGCTGAAAATTTCATGTCAAGGAAATAATAGAGCAACCCCTAGTACACACCCTGCAAATATTGTTTTCTAACTACTTCATCTCTATTTCAAGAACTGGGCTATAATCCTTTGTCTCAAGGAAAACACCCTGAATTTTCTGTATTGGCACCTTCAGCATTTCTGCTGATTGTATATCAGTTGAAATATGCTTCTGGGAGATGCCTGATCTCCTTGAAGTCCCTGTTGTCACCATGTTTCCGAATTTCCCCCTGCATTGCTATATTAATCATACATGTATTTTAGCAGAAATAAATCTTGAATTCATTTCTGAATTTTGGAGGACTCGAGTCTATTTTTTGAAGCAGAAGTCTCTTGCCTTAGGGTTCACTGAGGGGAGAGATTTGTTGAAGCAGCAATTTGATGAACCAAAGAATTTCAAAGCTAGGAGTAAATTTATGAGGTACCAATGTGCTGTATACAAACACCAACTTAGAAATAATAAAATTAACTCAATCTAGATATGAAGCCTAACACTAGCAGGAAATGTTAAGTGCCTGAAAGTAAATATAAGGTAGGAAGGAAAATTTAGAAGGAAAAACAGTTTGATCCATGTTCTTCTAAAGAGAATATTCCCTCTGATGAGGGTTTTGAGGGATAGAAGGATCTTGACATGGAGATTGTGTCTCCTTAAAAAATGGTTGGACAACAATAGATAACAGTAAAGAAAAATCAAAGAAAAATGCCTCTTCTCAAAAGATTTTAAGATCTGGTATAAAATAGGTAAAAATATGTAGTGTTGCTTGGATTGTTTTTTCAAGGGTGGAGGCCTCATTAGATCCCCCAAGTAATTAATCTAGAAATGATAATAAAACTGTAAAACCATTTTACAGTGTGACAAGGAGTTCCCCAAGGAGGTTGTCCGTGTTGTATACTATTTGTTATGCCATATTCTCCTTTCTCGATTGATGCAAATTTCTTTTTCCTTTTTGCTACATCAATATAGATTCCAAAAAGAAGAAAGTTATGGAGGGTTAGGAAATCCAAGTCTAATCCTTTGGTGCCTCATTAAGCATCTTGAAATGCTAAATTTTATGTTAACACAATGTAGTTTAATGCATATTTGACAGTGTAGTCAATTTGACCCGACAAGACTAAAATTGATTTATTTATGAATCCTTTCTTACATGCCACTGAAGCAACATTTTTTCATTTCCAGTTAAACCAAAGACTCTAGCTGGGATAAACTTTTTGAAGATCCTTGCAGGTACGTATGAAAGCATTTGGAGACTTACATCATGAATTATTGGCCAGAGAAATATCTTGAAACAGATTGAGCTGAATGGTATCTGTGGCTGTTCAACTTATGGATATCTTCACTTTTATAACTTCTTCTAGATATGATGTTTTGCAGAAGAGGAGATGGCTTTTGATTTACTTTATTGTGTAGCATTCGAGATGATTGATGCTCAATGGCTTGCTATGTGTGCTTCATACATGGAATTTAATGTACAGTTTCTCTTCTCTTTTCTTGTATAATTGGCATGCATTTTAAAAGTTAGATGATCAGTACATGACTTTCTGGATTTGGATACCTTTTACTGCAGGAGGTTCTGAAAGCTGCACGGAGACAACTAGAACGAGAACTCTCTTTAGATGATATTAATCAAATTCAAGATCTGCCAGCATACAATCTCTTGTATCAGTAGCACATTCCATTTTTTTTTTGTCAATGATATATAAGAAACTTGTTAGAATAGAGTAATGACTTCACTTATGTTTGTGGATGTTTTGCTCACCATCTTGTATTTAGATTTAAATTCAACCTAGTCCAAGATGATTAGGATTACTTCTTACCTCAATGTTTCTGTCAGAACCTTATATAGGTTTAGGGCATGTATATCATGTGATTGATTTCATAAAATGTAGAACTTACCATATTTGTTATCTGTTTCTATCATGTAATATTTAATGATTGTACATAAATTCTTCTCCTTTTTAAGGAGGATAGTCTGACATTCTAGTCTTGTTCCGATTGCAAATTCTTTCTATTTTGAATTCACTGAACTGTACTTGTAGGAAGATGCTTCTGATTTCTCTCTTGTTTTTCAGTATGATAGAAAAAACTTCTTGGCACTACGTGTCATGTTATGACCAAATTACAATAGTTGATCTTTTTCTGTCAAATTCTCGGATATAAAATTGTTGAATTTTAGGACACCTAATAATCTTAATTTTCTCAGAACAATCTTGAAAACTGACAATTTCTGTGCGTTTACTCATAAGATGGTATAGCAGCAGAGATAGAACACTGAGTGGAAACAGATGAAAAATTATTTAGTTTTTATTTTTAAATTTCCTAAACAATTTGCCACATTCATGTGGTCTGTGACTCTGTACAACTCTTTAACTACATATTTATTTAGTTAATTTTTCTTTACAAAGAAATAAGCATTAGGTAAGCTTTCCAGTGTATCAGAAAAAAGGCTAATTAATTGCACGTATTACAATATCTTGTTAAATGAGTTTTTTCTGAGAAATAAAAATTAGAAGAAAGGCTTTCCAGTAGTTGTATATGGTCTTCGGGAGACTCTGCAAGCTTCTGGATTATGCATAAGCCCTTTAGTTTGTCGAATACTCATGCTAAGTCTTACCATTCCATTGTTAGCCATTTGAAAGCCAACAGGCTTTTGTATAAGGTTGCCGGGAAAAATGCATGTAACCCATCACTAAAACTTGTATGAAGTACTTTCCCCTGCAACAAGTTCTTTAGAATGCAGGAGATTTCTGTCTAACTGAAATGTGTTGTGATGGATAAATAATGAATAAGAATTTTCAAATACTGGGTTTCTCCATTTTATATTTGAGGTTAGTAATGTGAACCCTCTCACAGTATACATTTGGAGTGTATTAGTAACGTTTCTAACTCGTTCAAGGAAGTTGGCCTCTTAAATAAATACCCAGGGCCACAACTTCATTAGAAAACTGCGAGTTTATATTAAAAATCAACTCATTTCAATAAATTTTGTTTACATAACAATTTTGTTCAGGCACAATGGATCCACAGATGTGCTAAGAATTACAACTGTCTTGCATACACGGTTTAATTTCTATACCACTATGCATAATCCATAAGCTAGATCAAAATGCATGTTCCATAAGCTAGATCAAAATGCATGTTCCATGTTATACATAGTCCATGCAGAAACAATTGAAGTATAAACATTCATTAGCATCCACCTGTTCTAATTTTTTCCTATTTCATACACACTCAATTATTGTGAGCTGCGATTATAATACCACTTAAGACATGGTTGCATCATAGTCTTCTTAAAACCACGAGCAATTTGTAAGGCAAGACTTTCTATTATATAATAATATTACTTAGGACAGGGTGGCATGTTTGGATATCAGGGTTATGCTTATAGCCCTGTTTATTGACTGTCTTACGCAATATATTAGTTCTTAAATGGGCAATGAACAGACTTTAATTTAGAACCAAGGAAAATCAAACTTGTTATTGTCCAAAAACCTCCACGACAATACCTAATGGTCCCAACGAGCTTTGAAATGAGGCTTGCACTGAGGATCTCTTATATCAGCAGTGAGCTGTCTATACTTCACTGAATATTCATTTTGTGCCTTATGATCCCCACTCCACCATATGATATGAAGATGTATCACAAATTTCTATGTAAAGAAAGGTTATAAGAATGCCTTGCCATTCCATTAGGCCTTAGAATTGTTGTTGTGACATTCTTGAGGTTTATTAATGATGTTTTTGATTAACTATAGGGGAAAACAAGGGATACCTAGCCTTACAAGAGTCAAACGACAAAGTCAAAACAGGTCCCAAAAAGGATATCACCAAAAGAGACCATTAAGCAAACAACAAAAGAAGAAAAACACTAACAACCAATACTAGGAATGTACCACATCACAAAATCAACACCAACCACTAGAACCACAAAAACAAGGTAAGTGAGAACAACCTGACCCTTCAAGATTAAGGGCTAACTCCCTTTCTTCAAAAAGTTGATGTAGAGCATCCTCGAGAAAGTCAATATCGCTACTAGAATCACAAGCAACCATGGCCATATTCACTTTGGCTTTGGCCATCTTTTCTAAAAGGGTTTTCATGCTAGAAGTGGTGTTCTTTAAGCATTGTTTGCTCAACTTGAGAACACTAGCAATTGACCCTTTAGTTCTCAACTTTCTTTTTGAGTGGGACCATCTTGTTTTGCATATAGCATTTATTATCTTGTAGCTGGAATAGTAAGTACTATAGACAAAATGTTCTTTGTTAACTTTATCAAACACATTGCTTTCATTGTCTTTTACTAGATAGAATTAATAGTTTGATTTTCATCTTTCTCTAGCTCCTTCCTCTCCTTTTTATTTTGCTTCTAGGGGAGATGCTTAACCTTGTCTCTTTTCTCTTTCGTATGAGCCTCTTCTTTCTTCTCAACAACAACAAAGTCTTTCTTCTTCTTATTCTCCCTATTGTCAATACTCCTAGGGATAGTAGACTACTACACATATAATCTTCACTTGAATCCATGATATTAACCTTTTCACTAGGAGGGGGGTATAGATAGTATGACATTTTCGGGAAACAATAGGGAATCTTCACTTTCTAGTAGTAGCAAAATTCTCACAAACTCTCTTTGTGTGACCTTGGGTTCTAGGACTGCTAGCAGTCACATTACATTTCTTTCTCTTTTTGGTCAATTCCAGTCTTCCCTTCTAAGATGGGGTGGAAAGTGGAGCTAAGAAGTCATAATTTGAAGGTTTCACATTCCCTTGTTGAAGCTTGGGAATCTTGGAAGGAGAGGGGATCTTAAAGGTCAATGAAGGGGAAGGGATAGTTTTTTTTCTCTCCTTCCCCATGGGGCTAGGGCTATTCACCTCACGTTGATGACAAAACTGGAGGGTTATTAAGACAATAGTGATGAAGACAAAAAATGAGACTTTGATGTAGCAACAATCTCACCATATTGCACTTTACTTCATTGGAATTTTTTTCAATAGAGGACGAGATCAAATGGAAAACTCACAAATTGTGATGAAGTTGGCACAATAGAGGAAAATGTGTGTAGATGCATTAGAACAACCTTTTCAAGGATGATACTCAGTTAAAAATGGGCTCACTTCATTCTAGCGAAGAGATCTTTTCTTTTAAAACTATTTTGGTGTTGAGTGAGTCATTTATCACTAAGGAAGGAATTAATATAGTCCCTCACCTTGCTCTTGAGTGCGACTTCTCACCATCAAACCATTGGTGCCCAATCCTATAGCATCACTTGCCAATCTTTCAATGACTTCACACTCTACGCTAACAATTTTCACCTTCCAAAAGATCCAAGCTTGAGAAAACTAAATGGAAAGAATTAGGTTAAGACCTTGCATAGACTCAAAATATATAGCAATACTCCCCTTACTAAAAAATTCCAAATCTCTTGGTTCAAATTAATATCTTCACAAGAAGAGGGCTCAATGTTCGCTTTATCTCCCATTGATGGTATAGAAAACTATAGCAATAGCTTCAAAATATAATATCATCCAAGTTATAGAATGGAGAATGAGGAAAACAAAATGGATAATTGTGATGGATAATTGTGAGGTTAACTATTAGTTCTATGGGAAGGACAATCATTGTTAGCCTATTATTGCCAACTTCAATAATCATATGATCAACAACACACAATACATGCCATAGAGTAATGACTATATGAATACTCCCTTGGGACTTTAGGTTCTTTTTTCCCTTGTGAAGAAAACACCCAAACCCAACTTTCAAAGTTATGATGGTTTCAAAATAAGGGGAAGGATCAACTAATTCAATCAATGCCATAGGGTGCTTAGTGTCGCTAGATTATAGCTATCAAGGTACATGATGAGCTTGAAAAGTCCATTAGCCACCCATAAAGTCTTCATCATGATTTGTCCTTGCGGTATACTATTTGTAATATGTACACAATTTTTAGGATGCCTCCCATAGGGACAAATAATATGTATACATTTTTTATGATGCTTTATGTATACACCTAAAAATGGTCTGAAGATAATTAATTAAATACACGACTATTTAATTAATCTCCCTTCCCAATTAATTGAATTCACAAGCAGTTTGATTAATTTCCCTATTCATCTACTAATAAATAAATTTACATGATTTATTTATATAGTTCATTTCATATTCCTTTTGATTAACTAATTCTAAATTAATTAATTCCCCCCCACCGGTTTCATTCTTCTAATCCCATAATTAGTTAAAACAAATCAAATCATGATTTGTTGAAATTAATTACTTTGTCTTATTATTTGAATTTCTAAATTCAAATAGGAGCTCCCTAACCTAACCCATTCTATCTAATCTTGGGTTTAACTAACCCTATCCCATCTTGCACATCCTAACCTCTTTTATCCTAACCTCTTATGGTTTGGATATTCTCCCCTTGAGACACATGGCACTTTTGCCACATGTCTCCTCCTTTGGACACTTGCCCTCTCATGAGAAAAGGTTCCTTGACACTTGTCACCACAGAGATGACAAGTGTCCCTTCCTCCAACCTCTTTTCCAACTTCCTCAATCTTAGCCCTTGATATTTTCAGATCAAATCTGGACCGTCAATTCCTGCAACCTCAACTTTGGCCTTGGAATTCCTATAAATACCCCTCACTTTGGAGCAATAAAGATCCCTTGCATCCTAGATTTTAACATCATTATTATAGGCATTTTTATCTCAATCATCTAGCATAATTAGAATTTTAGATTAATCATGCATACAATTATGCTTCTCATATCATTTTAGATTATTCTAGCTTAATTTGCTTAATCTTGCATTCATTTAGTTTGCATTCATATAGATTAAATCATTCGTCTTGGTGTAGTCTAGTCATTGGTATTGCTTAGATAAATCTGAGAGCAAATCTATACTTGCATCCTTTAGGAGGCAATAGGTCGATTTGTTATGGTTTTTAAATTTATTGATTTTGATCAACTAACTATGCATGCAATGATTTATTGAGTGTTTGTGTTTCAGATACAGATTCCAATTTTCACACATACATTAATTGGCGCCCACTGTGGAGCCAAAAACTCAATTTTCAGCCTCACAGATCATCAAATTCTCATCTTTCGGATTTTGTCTGTATATTCTTTGCAAAATCTCATATGGCATTCTATTCATTACAGTACGATATTCTATCTTCAGTCGTATGTGTAGGTGAGAATTCTCGTATGGTCAGGTGAGAAAGTTCGTACGTTTTTCTGCTTTTTCACATGAAAAACAAAGTACTTTTAGGGGTTATTATGATTTGATTTTTTTGGCACTAATGCTAACCTTGATCTGTTTTTTGTCTATTTAAGTGATTTTCACAACCTGACAAGTTTCTGCAGAACGTTTGTCCAAGAATACGTTTGTATCGCTCAAAAACAATATGATTACTAATTTGTTGTTTTTGCAAGTTGCCTAAGGAGATTCAAGCAAACTTTGTGTATTCTTAATTGTTTTCTAGGCATTTAAATTGCGATGTGGTAAATAAACAAATTTGTTTTTCGTGTTTGAGAAAAGCCTAAAAGGTAGGAGAGTACGCTCTTGTTTGCATAGACAATCAAAAATACCGATACATGAAGCTTTTCTAGTTTGAGATTTGTGTTCCTTTAGCAGGCCTGTCACAGTGGGAAAAAATAATCACCCTGTGAGAATGATCCAAGAGAGTACAACTAGACCCAAGCATCACTATAATAAATAGGCCTTCTTGAGATTAAAGTCTCAGAGAACGGAGTTATTTGAGTTTTCTCTTTGAGATTTCTCATATCAGGCATTCTGTAGGGCCTCGCGGTCTCAATCACACTTGCGTGACTACATCTTGCTTAGTACCTTGTCGGGCTATAGGCCTCAATCGTGCTTGCGTGATTTCAAGGGGTAACTTCGAATGAAAACCTTTACTAAGAACTCTAGGATATAAGCTACATGGTTCACCTTCAAAAGGGGGATAATCTTTATGCAAGAGAGATAGTAACTCTCCTAAGATACTTGTCATATCGTGCCCCCATTAGTGTTTGGAGTTGGCTAATATGACGTTGAGAATCCATTGCGTGAGACTTAGTGATTATATTCTGATTAGTTATTGGGTGTGTACCTAAGTCTGCAAACAAAGGTTTTCTCTCTCAGCCAACTTCCTTAGGATTAGAATGTTGTGCTTGAATTCACTTTGCATCTTGTGTGTCTGTTGTGTCTTTATCCTTGAACTATCTGAAACTATCACTGAACAACTTGAAACTGAAACTGGAAAACCTGAATAATCAACTGAAGCATCAAACTCAGTGGTCAAAACCATGTTTATTGTCAAAACTCATTTCTTATCTGATCTTATTCTGTACAAGTCAAGACCTCAATTGCCCAGTTTGTCGTACTGCTATTTGAGAATTGTCATATGAGCCTCTGTATATTGTTGTACGAGCTTGAAACTTTCACTGCGTGCTTTGAACAACTTTTGAACACTTAGAACATCTCGTACGAGTAAAACCTAGTTTGTCATCTGGTTACCTTAGAATTGTCGTATGAGCCTCTGTGTATTGTCGTACGAGCTTGCAACTTTCAATGTCTGCTTTGAACAACTTTTGAACACTTATAACAACATCTTGTACGAGTAACCTAGTTTGTCGTCTGGTTACCTATAGTTTGTCATATGGTCTTAGGCATTTTGTTGTACAAAAATTTGTCTTCCTGAGTCCAGAAAACTTTGTTTGCATGATTCTGATATCTTTTACAGACCTTTGTCATACTTTCCTGGTCAGTCCTGATACATCACATGACAACATATACCTGGTATTTTTCATCTTGATAGCATGCCTCTGCCGTTGTGATACATGATTTTGTTGATTATATCCTAGTTGGTTCAATCAATCATCCATCAATCTGATCCGCTTAGATCACGTCTTATACATGATAGATCGTTCTTGAAGCTGGACTTGATCTCAAATCATCACCGCAAACAAACATCTATTTTCGATTTAATCTTGACATCTGTATCACTTCTAGCTCTCGGTCACATCAATTGTACATGCCCGTTTTAACCAGGGCTCAGAGACGAAAGATCAAAGAAACAAAAATAGAAACACTTGAAATGACAGAAAATTATGAGGAAATGAAATACAAGAAGAAGAGATAATTGATCAACACATCATAAAAATCCAACAAGATCCTAAATTTGATAAATTCATGGAGAAAATATTGGAGGGTGCAAAAGAAAAATACTTCCTAATGTTAGCAAAATCTGGTGCTAAACTTTCCCAAGATTTTGACGTAAACAATTTAAGACAAAGGGGAAGATCAAGTGACACTTACAATGACAATGAACAAAATGAAGAAATTTTCAGTCACACAAAGGATGACACAAGAATACTTGATGATACAAGAAATCATGAAGACACACGAAGAACTAAGGATGACACAAGAATTCCTGATGATACAAGAAATCATGAAGACACACGAAGAACTAAGGATGACACAAGAACTCATGAAGGCACATGACGAACTAATGATGACACAAGAAGGAATCATGATGATACAAGAAGAGATCATGATCACACAAGAACTCATGATGATACGCAGAGAAATCATGTTGACGATCCTCTCCTAGCTCTCACGCAACATATACAAACTCTTCAAATGCAAATTCAAGATATACAAAGGGAAACTACTAAGAGATATTCACTTTAAAAAAATTATCCTTATCCATTTGACATAAGTCTCAACATGATACCTTTTCCTCCAAATTGTGAAACTCCTAGATATGACAAATATAATGGAAGAATTGATCCCCAAGATCATATAAGAGAATTTTGCATAATGAGCAAGGAATTCGCACATGAGGACACATAATGAGTTTATTTCCAAAGAGCTTAAGTGGACAAACTATGGAATGGTTCTCGAAACTTCCACCCAGAATTAGATCATTTGCAAAATTGGTGGACAAGTTTGTTTCACAATATGCGTACAACATACAACATGAGATCACAATGCTAGATTTGTGTCACACCAAGTAAAAGAGTGGAGAACCTTTCATGATGTTTCTACAAAGGTGGAGATGATTAGTTGCACAATATCCTCGTACGATGCCAGAATATGAAAAGATGGACATATTCATTGACAATCTAAATGAACAAATGAGTTATAACCTAAAAAATGCAATGTCATCCAAGTTTCAAAAAGATGATTGATAATGGAATCAGGATTGAGGGAGCTATGGTAAAGAAAGGAGAATTGAAGATACACAAAGGAGTTAATCCTCCTCCCAGCAACACTACTAATAATAACAACAATGATAAGCCCAAATGTTGAAACAGAAATAAAAACATCATTAATGATGGGATAGTGAATAATAATAATGTGAAACCAAAGCAACCGGTTTTCAATTTATCAAATCACACAACAATGATTCAACAAGATAACAATAAACCAAAATCATCATTTAATAATTTCTTTCGTAAGAAATTTACCAACACTGGTGTATCACTTGGGTTAGCATTAAAGACACTTCTTGCAAACAAGTTGATTACCTTGCTAGAAGCAAGAAACTTTGAGCCCAAGGTAAAACCTGCTTGGTGGAACGACAACCATTATTGTGATTTTCATCGAAACTAAGGACACCAAATAGATGATTGTTAGTGGTTAAAACATGTCATCCAAGATTTGATTGACAATGGCGTAATAAATGTGGATGGGCATAAGACAAACAAATTGCACACAACTTTCAAAACTCCGCTTCCTAATTATGAGAAGGGTGAGTAATCAGCAACGCAAAATGGCAAGGGTAAAGAAAAAGTGAACTATACTCATACTTATGATAACGTGGTTAATGTGATTGTGGTCAAAGAGAAACAACAACAAGAACCCGCTCATGTTATCACAAGAAGCAAAGCCAATGTTACTTTTTCGGGTTCTACGATTGACACATAATCCACTTTAAAACAATATAGTATAGTGGATCAACTACAGAAAACTCCCGCCCAAATATCAATTTTAGAACTTTAAAACTTTCACTCACACATAAAGAAATTTTAGAAAAAGCGTTAGTAGATCCGACGGTATCCAAATATCTTGGTGTAGATCAATTCCAAACTATGGTGGGACACCTCACAATGCCTTAATGATTATCATTCACATAAGTAGATGACATGTCTTTGCAACATCCCCATAACACTCCATTGCATATTGAAGTCCTTATTCATAAAATGCGTGTTAAACATGTCCTAATAGATGGAGGAGCTAGCTTGAATATTTGCTCATTAAGTCTTGTTTGTGCTTTAGGTTATTCTGAAGATGCAGTTGATCCCCATAAAAAGATCAGAATCAAAGCACATGATGAAGAAGAGTGTTCCTCCAAAGGAATTGTGGTGTTACCAATCAGAGTAGGACCCTTGCAGAAAGATACAACATGCCAAATTCTAGACTTGGATTTATCACACAACATACTTTTGGAAAGACCATGGATTCATGACATACAAGCTATTCCCTCAACTTATCACCAGTGCTTGAAGTTTCCGTACAATGGGCAGGAAATCACAATTTCAGCAGACTCAAATCCATTCTAATATTGTAGTAATTTGAAACTGGCACAAGAGGTCATTGTTCCACGCAATAGAGAGGCATCACCTTCAAGCACACAATCAAAGGAAATTTTTTTTTCCTCAATCTTGTCAAGTTTTGAAAAGAAGCTATAACTGAGAGATCAAGGGAAGGAGAATAGTCACTGTCACAATTACCTCTTTCTCCCAAATCTTATGGCAAACCATCAAACTCAAAACCTCAACCAGTTGTAAAACCTCTTCCAATATTTGATGGAGCATTTGTTAGTGCTGAGACATTATCTGAAGAAACGTAAGACAAAGATGTGCTACAATGGCTATACAAGGATGAATAAGTTCAACAAAAAATTAATAATGTCAAAATACCCACAGAGAAATATGGAAAATGATTTAACATCCTTCAGAAAATGGGATACACTGGAATAGGTCCTGTAGGAAAAAGAAAAGAAGGTATCTTAGAACCCATACAACCTCATACTCAACACGCTATAGACAAATCAGACTTAGGGTATGGACAAGTTACTCCACAAGAAGAAACATCTTCTAGGCAACAAAAAGATAAACATGACAAAAGACATGAACAACCTGCAATCGAAAGAGAGGAAGCATCTTCCAAACAACAAGAACAAGAAAACATAAGATCACAAAAAGAGAGAGCTTCTAATCAACAAGAAAGACAAAATAATGGCACTTCCCAAGTAGAGTCAACTTCTAATCAAAACAGAGAAGAAGCCGATATAAAGCAACGAGAACTAATAGCAAGACTAACAAAACTAAATATCATCCCAGAGGAAGCTAAATATGAGAGAAGAAAAGAGATAGCGAGGAGAACATAAGAAACAAACCAAAAGCTATATGAACAAATCTGCATATTGCAAGTTGTTAGTGAGATAGATTCCAATGAATGGGAATTGGGATTCCTATCATTCTGAACATTCAGTTGAAGAAAAATGCTATGAAGAAGATGTGGGTGTCGATGTAGTTCATGCATACGCAGGATGAATGTTAGGAACTAGATCACTTGAATTAGAATCACATTTGGTCAACCTGGATTTAATCGAGGACGATCAAGAACTACTTGTGAGAGGTCATTCTGACAAGAGTATCGTCCTATATATTGAAATACATATTAAAGACTTTAACGTTTCTATCATGACTCTTAATGCCTTTGAAACATCTCACACTGAGGATCCCTTACCTTTAATGCATCTTGAACTTATTGATTGTGATAATGAAGGACATACTGAAATTGATACTTGTTCTAATGACCACACTATTGCCTTATACCTCAATGCAATTGAGCCCACAACAACTTCCACCAGGGATTTCACCAACGCATCTTCCAGTCAAGTGGGTGCCAAATCTCCTAGTTGCAAAAGTAAAAATAAAGAAAAAAATATCAGGTCTAATGTTGAAAACCATTTATTGGCAACATTAGACCAAGAAAAAGTAAAAAGAAAGGACACATCTAATGGTGAAAACCTCCTTGAGGTGCTGAAACATGGGAGATTTGACACCTTACCTGAATATTATCAAGAGAGATCATCTATACTGATTGAACTAACAGAAGAAGTCAACATTGGAACAACAGATTAACCAAACATTCTACATCCGACAACCTCTCTACCAAAACAAGAAAAGCAGAAATATCTCGAATTTTTCAAAAGATGACAAATCAATTTCGCCTAGTCATATGCAGACATGATAGGGTTAGATCCAGATCTTATAATGCATCACCTAAATGTCACTCTAGGAGCCAAACCAGTAAAATAGAAATTGAGAAAGATGCATCCTCATATAGCTCTCCTTGTCAAAGCAGAACTGAAGAAATTACTGGACGTGGAATTCATCAGACCTGTGGCATATCCTTAATGAGTATCAAACATAGTTCTTGTTTCTAATCTAGATAAAAGTATCAGAGTATGCACAGACTTCAGAGATCTGAATAATGCATGTCCAAAGGATGACTTTCCTTTGCCTGATATTGACATCATTGTAGATTTAACTACTAGACATTCCATGTTTTCTCTAATGGATGGATTCTCAGGATATAATTAGATTAAAATAGCTCTAGAAGATCAAGAAAAGACGGCTTTCACATGTCCATGGGGTACTTTCTGCTAGAATGTAATGCCATAAAGAATGCAGGTGCTACCTATCAGAGAGCTATGACAACAATATTCCATGACATGATGCATACATTCATGGAAGACTATGTAGATGACATATTGGCAAAATCATACAACAAAGATGAACATCTAGAAATACTGGAAAAGATCTTTGACCGGTTAGAAAAATACAGGCTAAGGCTCAATCCCAAGAAATGTGCCTTTGGTGTCACTTCAGGTAAGCTATTGGGATACATTGTTTCAGCTAGAGGTATAGAAGTAGATTCGGATAAAGTTAAAGCAATCATGAAAATGGCATATCCCCAAAATATCAGTCAACTCAGATCACTTCAAGGAAGATTGGAGTCAATTAGAAGATTTGTTGCTCAGTTGACAAATAAGTGTCAACCATTTACTCATCTGTTGCACAAGAATGTTCATTTCAAATGGGACAATCAATGTGAAGAATCATTCAACAAAATCAAGGAATATCTCATGCAACCACTAGTCTAATGTCACCAATTCAAGGTAAGTTGTTGTTATTATATGTATCAACCACAAAAGTATCATTAGGAGTTCTTCTCTCACAACAAGATAATGAAGGAAAAGAACAAGCTATTTACTACATCAACAAAACATTAGCGGGATACAAGCTCAATTATTCACCAATAGAAAAATCATGCTTAGAAATAGTATTCGCTTCTCAAAAATTGTGACACTATCTACTCTCCCACTCAATCAAATTGATTGCTAAAATAGATCCATTAAAGTATTTGCACGACAAGGCGACATTAATAGGAAGATTAGCAAAATGGGTCATGATCCTGAGCGGATTTGATATTGAATATGTGGACAAAAAAGCTATCAAGGGACAAGTCATTGCAGAGCAGCTGACAGAAGCACCACTTCAAGATGATCATCCCTTAAACATTGAATTTCCAGATGCTGATATACTCACAGTCACCTAATAGACATGTCAGTTGTACTTTGATGGTTCATATACCCAACATGGATCAGGAGGACGCATTTTCTTCATCACACCACAAGGTCACACAATTCCAAAGGCATATAAATTGAGTTTTTCATGCACCAATAGTACAACATAATATGAAGCTTTGGTCACAGGAATCAAAATGGCCATACAATGGAACATCACACAACTACAGGTTTTTGGAGACTCTTAGCTCATCATTAATATAATTAATGATGATTATCAAATAAAATATGACAAACTAATGCCTTATAAAAATATGGTAGATGATTTCAAAAAGTATTTTATAGAAATCACTTTTGAGTAGATTCCAAGAAATGACAACAAAGCAGCAGACGCCATGGCAACAATTGCTTCTCTACTTCAGACATAGGAAAATCAAGAGCGTTACGAATTCCTGGTGGAAGAGTTGTTTTACCATGCCCATAATTGTCCTAATTGCCAAATTATTTCACTTTGTTGGGCATGATTCCTCCTGCTATGGCCAAATTTATACATACTTGAAAGATAATACCCTCCCTTCTAATTTGTCAAAGAGCCACAAGTGAAATTTCATCTGCCAATGATAGTTCTGATACTAAATGTTTAGTACAGATGCCAAGCTAACAAGATGAGAGGGGGGGGGGGGTGAATCATACACACTTAATCTTCCATAAAAACAATAGATTCAACCTTGGTAACCTTATCAAAAAAATAGTAAAGCATGCAGACTCATAAACAGATAAGATTACAAAACATATAACACCAGATTTAACGTGGAAACTCAAATAGGGAAAAACCACTGTGGGATTTCAGACCCGCTAAGAAATATACTCTTCTAGAGTATGCTCGGTTAAAAGCAAATCTTGTTAAAGATTACAAACACATTGCTAGATGTGACCCTGTTAAGGGATTTCCCTCAGATCTGTTAGGATCTTCACCTTGTTAGAAGTGACCTTGTTAAAGGATTTCAAACACTCACTCAGAATGTCACCTTGCTAGAGGGTTTTACAAATAAGACTGTTAAGTCCACTCGGTTAAGAGATTTTCTGTTACTTCACAAAATAACAGTAGTAAAAATATATCTGCAACTTCACATCTAAAAATGCTAAAGCAGATTCTTATTTGCTCAATACAATCTGGTCATAGGACTTATCTTGTCCCTCTACTGGGCTCTATACTCTGTTAATCAAACAGGTCTTCAAGCTTCTGTGCTCGGTAATCACTATGTAGTATCCCTGTGCTTACATTTGCCCGCATGCATTGTTTATCAACAGTTCCTTATTTATAAACAATTTGCTAACCACTTAATCTCCTTGATCACATTTCCCATGATCAATCATAGCCATCAGATCTTGAAACTTGACCAGGTTCAATGTATCCTTCGATCTGAAAATGTTTTACCTTACCTTGGAACTTGCATACATTTCTTGGAACTTGTGCTAAGGTATTGCGGTTCAATCTGAGCTGTAGATCTTCCTGCCGATCTTTCATTGCCATAGATTCTTAACAAACTTCATACACGTTGTATCAATCATTTAACCATAACCAGCTCATCAGCTTCCATCATTAAATAACGCTTTTATTCATTCAATGCATTCTGTTATTACTCGGTTGCAACTCGGTGAATACTAAACTTCACTCGGTAGACATTCCGCCTTCATTAACCGATAGCGATAACCTTAGGGTTTATCGACTAGGTTCCTTAGGGTTTACCGACTAGGTTCTTTGCTCAGTAACATAGTATAGTATTAACCTTACAATCAACAACATATGTAGGATATCAAAACAATCTAATCATCATGATCTCATCATTGTCTAACTCGGTAATAGTTGCCCATTGAATAACTTATTCCTCCCCTTATTTATCACATTCTCTCTATGTATTTTACCGACATCTTAATTCTCTTCAAAACATACTTCTTAAGATATGGCAACATCATACTGAATTACAAAATCAATTTCTTGACATCAATGACAAAATAATAATATTAAGACAGTAAACATCCTTAATCAGTTATATCCATAATCATCAACAACCTTCTCAATATCCTTATTGAAATGCCAACAATCTCTTATTGTAATTGGAATGCCAACAATCTCCCTTTGTCTGTTATAATGCCAACAGCCAATCCTCTCATTATACTCTTGTGACAGATACCCTTTTTGAATGAGGTTTGGACAATACTCTCTTAAGATGTCTCAAGCAAGAAGAATTAGAAAAAGGCCTTAAACGAAGTCCATAATGACATTTGTGGCACTCATTCAAATGGTCTTACCCTTTCAAAAAAACTCATATGCTTGGGCTATTATTGGCCAACTATGGAACAAGATTCTTTTAAGATAGCTAAAACATGCAAGCAATGTCAGATCCATGGTAATTTAATTCATGCACCAACACAAGAGCTTCATGCTTTGGCAACATCTTGGCCTTTCTTCTAATGGGGTCTTGTTCTAGTAGGAAAGATAAATCCTCCTTCATCCAATGGTCACCAATTCATCCTTGTAGCTACAAAATATTTTACAAAATGGATAGAGGCAGTACCTCTCACAAATATCACAGGAAAACAAATTTCTTCATTTATCTTGAACTACATCATATGTCAATATGACATACCCATGACCATTATCATTGCTAATGGGCAACTGTTCAAGAACTAGGACGTACAGGAGCTTTATGAGAAATTTCAAATCCAACACAGGTTCTCCACACCCTACTATCCACAAGGGAATGGAAAAGTAGAAGCATCAAACAAAACAATTTTGAAGATCCTAAAAAAGATAGTGAATGATGCTGGCAAAGATCGACATGTTCAATTGAACCCTTCTCTATGGGCCTACTGTACCAGTATCCACACTCCTATAGGAGCCACACCTTTCTCTCTTGACTATGAATCAAAAGAAATACTGCCAATAGAAGTAGAGATACCTTCTCTATGACTATCGTTAAAAGGCCTTATCCTAGATGAAGAGCAACGAGTATCTAGACTGCAAGAGCTCGAATTGATCCATGAATGATGACAAAATGCATTTGATCATTTGAAGGTGTATCAACAAAGAATGTGCTGAAGTTATAATCACAAGGTCAAACCAAGAGCATTTCAAGTTGGAGAACTAGTGCTAAAGGAAAATCCACGCAATGAGTCATATCGAGAAAAGAAAGGAAAGTTTGAACCAAACTGGTTGGGTCCGTTTGTGGTCACAACAACATTTGGGTCAGGAGCCTATTGGTTATCAACACTAGATGGGGATTAGTTCAAGGAACCTATCAATAGCATGCATTTGAAATTTTTTTATGTCTAAAAGCAGAAAAATCCAAAAACAGTGAAAAAACAGAAAATCCACAAAAAAGTGAAAAAACAAAAAATAGTGAAAAAGAAGAAAATCCCCAAAAACAGTGAAAAAGCAAAAAAATCCAAAAAAAGTGAAAAAGCAAAAAATTCAAAAATAGTGAAAAAACAGAAAATACAAAAACAATAAAAACAATAAAATAAAAATTCAAATATGAGAAAAAGTGCAATAAAAACAGATGGTGAAAACCTGGCAACATGCACTATCTGTCAGCTAGCTCTTCCATCTAATAGTTCATGCATCCATCCGCTTGCATTAATTTTCATCAATGATGTTCATATCCATAATAATGTCTTTGTACATACACAGACATCGTAGGTGATTTCTCACCATGGTTTGGATCATTGTCTATACCATAATAAAGTTTGTTTCTAGACTGGGGACAAAATCCTGAACCTAGCTAGGAGCAAAATTTCGTTGAGCTTAATCAAATAAGTAGAACAACAATTAGGCAACACTTGTCAAGTGAAAATTGAGACACATCCAACGTTGAACACAAGATCAAATTATCTACCATCAACTATCAACTATCAGTCTAAACATGGCAAACACATATCAATGGATGATATCTTTTGACTAATGGTTTTAAAATGTTAATTAACAATGGTTCAACTTTTATATCTTGATTTTCGCTATCAGGATTCATGAGTGACTCAAGGATGTCTCCGACTAGAGGAACAATGAAGGAACATGATATTGTCTTTGTCTACTGTCTGTAAATTAATTAATATGTGCAAATTTGTCTCAAGACATGATCATTGGAGTATCATCGAAGATATTTTGGATTTGCATATAGAAATGGTTAATACTGCTTGTTTTATGCAAGCAACACTCAGGTCATCTTGGTTCAATTATACCTCGATGTTGTACTCACTTAATATATCAAAACCCAGTAAAGTAGTGCTCGGGTCATTATGGTTCAATTATACCATCGATGTTTGCACTCACTTCCCACATTCTAAAGGTTCAATGATGACAAAAAGAAATGACCAAGTGACTGATCTGATCGCAACATTTCATTTGCATTGGCATATTTAAAGTAGATTGCATTTCATTTTGCATGGGATCACAAAAGCTCATCTTTTCCAAGGCCAAATGCTTCAACATGTGTTATCAATGATCAATCTCTCATATCAATGTCAACTAGGATGATTACCAAAATTTTCTCTATATGTTCTCAGCCTAAACGAATCTCATGCTCCTCCCTCGAATGCACCAACATTAGCACATCTAAATCTTCCTGCAATAGGCTATCAACAAAATGTCAGTTCTTTATCCAATCAATCGCTTTGCTCAATTGATCTGTTATCCTATCTACTCACTGGAGATTTCCATCAATCTCTTTGAGCACCCATCAGTGATGCTCATTCATCATGAGGTCACGTATCTAGTCTATCCAATCTTGATTTTACATCATTGACGCTCATCAATCATGAAGTCAATCAAACTCATCCTATCAGATCATCCAATCTTGAGTTTACATCATTGACCCTCACCAATGATGAGGTCAATCAAATTCTACCAATCATCAATTCAGGCAAAACATCAAAGTAATTGGAGAACTGACACTTTCATCAACCAAAGGTATAGGAATCAAATAAATTTTGTCAAGAAATCAATTTCGCAAAAATCCAAACAATCTAATCGTCAATTCTCTCAATTGATCTCCCGAGAGGGCATCATCGCATCATAATCTATCAGTCAGTGTCTGGAGCATCATATCAAGATTTATCATCTCAAAATCGAAACCACATCATATTAAATCAAATCCGCATCATATCGAGATTTATCATCTCGAATCAAATCAATATCATATTGAAACCAAACCCGCATCGAAATCAAGATTGAATCCGCATCGAATCATATCATCAACATCATCAAATCAAGTTTTCTTTGAACCAATGCGTCGTCACACATCACTTCAAAGAGGGGCAAAATGCATACACCTAAAAATGGTCTAAAGATAATTAATTAAATACGTAATTATTTAATTAATCCCCCTTCCCAATTAATTGAATTCACAAGCAATTTGATTAATTTCCCTATTCATCTACTAGTAAATAAATCTACATGACTTATTTATATAATTCATTTCATATCCCTTTTGATTAATTAATTTCTCCCCATCAGTTTCATTCTTCTAATCCCATAATTAGTTAAAACAAATCGAATCATGATTTGTTGAAATTAATTATCTTTTCCTATTATTTGAATTTCTAAATTCAAATATGAGCACATGGCTCCTAACTTCTAACCACCTAACCTAGCCTCCCCCTAACCTAACCCATTCTATCTAATATTGGGTTTAACTTACCCTATCCTATCTTGCACACCCTAACCTCTTTATCGTAGCCTCTTATGGGTTGGATATTCTCCCCTTGAGACACATGGCACTTTTGCCACATGTCTCCTCCCTTGGACCTTGCCCTCTCATGAGAAAAGTTCCTTGACACTTTTCACCACAAAGATGACAAGTGTCCCTTCCTCCAACCTCTTCTCCAACTTCCTCAATCTTAGCCCTTGATATCTTCAGATCAAATCTGGACCATTGATTCCTACCACCTCAACTTTGGCCTTGGAATTCCTATAAATACCCCTCATTTTGGAGCAATAAAGATCCCTTGCATCCTAGATGTTAGCATCAATACTATAGGCATTTTTATCTCAATCATCTAGCATAATTAGCATTTTAGATTAATCATGCATGCAATCATGCTTCTCATATCATTTTAGATTAATATAGCTTAATTTTCTTAATCCTACATTCATTTAGTTTGCATTCATATAGATTAAATCCTTCATTTTGGTGTAGTCTAGTCACTGGTATTGCTTAGATAAATCTGAGAGAAAATCTATACTCGCATATTTTAGGAGGTAATAGGTCAATTTGTTATGTTTTTTACATTTATTGATTTTGATCAACTATCCATGCAGGCAATGATTTATTGAGTGTTTGTGTTTTAGATACAGATTCAAAATTTCACACACACACACTTTACACCGATCTCCAACACTACCAACACTCCAACCTTAAGCCTTCATTTGCAAGTCCATCCAACATGATACTACCTCTTTTAAAGGAATTTCCAACAAGGAAGTGAGGAATCATTTAGTAGCTGTCTAACATAAAAAATGAACTTACCTAACTTCCAACTAGGCTTAGGGACATTGTTCATGCAATCAATAATTAATTTTGGAGTCATCCTCAACCAATAGAAGAGGCAAGATGAAGGCTTCAACAAAATCTTAACCTTAGTTTCATTATTGTTTATGACCCCTTGTCTTCTAACAAAATAAACAATACACTCTCCTTTGTCATTTTTTGATAGCCCTCCTCCATTGGTGTCACTAGGCTTTCCTTTGGAAGCCCCATGGACGTTCAATTTTGTCCAATTAGTTAGGGGAGGCAACCATTTTGTGTTTCTCTACATCCTTTATTTAACAAAGTCAACATTATCAATCTCTCTCATTACTCCCCAATCCCTTATGATTTTGGATTCATGTTGGGAGGCCAAGAAAGTGATTTTTCTAACACCAAACTCCATAAATTTTTCAAAATAGCCTTCTTGATCAATTGAAAGAAATTTTCATAAATAAGCACCTTATCAATATCTAGGTGTAGAGTTGTACATAGGAATCTTGGGTATGTCACACAAGCCTAGAAGCTATTTAATTTTTTTTTAAATATGTAGGGAAAATGGTGCGATGGTGGTGCACTCATAACTTTTGGGGTTGACATGGTCATGTACATACCATGCTAGTAGTGAAGAATTTGACAATCATGTTGGTAGGGACATGCCTAGTTTAATTAGTTTGTTTTTAGCTTTGTATGACTCATCAAACATGTGGAGGGGGGCAAAAAGTGGAATTTGTTTTTGAGTGGCTCAAAATTATGGTAGACCAAAGGTGATACATGTGGAGCCTCGATTGTAGAACACCAAACCCACCACACGTTCACCTTGGCTTGTTTTTGGCATGAAACTAAACATGTTATAATCAAATGTAAATGAATTAAACTAATGTGACTCCACATTTAAATCCCATGCAACCACATTTAATAATTGCATCTCCATACTTGTGTGTATGATATGGCCTAGAGATACAAAAGGACACCATCTTGAATGGTACACTGTACAATGTTAAATAATGCATAAGTGTTCAACACCATCTTCTACCCTAATTCTTATCACATTTTCAACCCATAGTTGTTTAATTTTTCTTTGCTTTCCTGATGGCCTTTAAGGGATTGGATGGAAAGAATGTGGAGGTTTGTGATAGAGGATGTGGAGGTTTTCTTAGTGCTCATTCTCAATGCCCTTGTTTGTTTTGTTTTGGATGGAAGGTGAGGTCATCATACCCTACTGTAATGAACTGATGCATTCTTTTTGTTGTTGCTAGTTTCTTCCTTGTTATGTATTGTTTAGGTAGATTTTTATGTATTATTTAGTGTTTGTGATGATGTTTGTCAATTCATCCCATCTAGATTAAAATGGAGGACAAGGTCATCATACCTCACTAAGGAAATGATCCACTACATTTTTTAATTTCCATTTTGAAAATTTTGAATATTTTACTATCGATTATTTATAAAGTTGTAATCAGATAATTGATGGTTTTAGTGTCTGTGAAACACACTATGAAGTTCAAAAGAGTGTCAAATATCTCTAAAGACATAATAATGGTTAATACATTATTGAGTTGAATGACTATTTCATTAGCCTTTACTTGAATACATATATAGTCGTCATTTTTTATTTTTTGATTGGCTACTTTCTTGCAACATATAATTTTTAATAAATTATAGTCCATTTTGTTGTGTTTATGAACATAGTATGCACCCCCTTTTTTTTGGCAATAGAACATTCATTACTTATAGAAATTTAAATCTTCTATTTAACCGTCACTATTACTTGTTTTGATTAGATAAGAATGGAAAGGGCACATACACATTATATATCAGCCATCAAGGCAAAAGAAGCAATACTCACAATATGTGTGATTGGAAAAACAACAAACTAGAAAATATAAATCTTTTGATTAGAGCCAAGAACTAGAGGGAAAAAAATTATTGACCCTAAACTAAATACTTCTCTATCACATCACACGAAAGAGGTAGAGAGAGAATAAAAAGAACCTTTCCTCCTCCTACAGACCACAATCCAAGAAATTCTATCGTCTTGGAACCCATTACCATGGGGAACAAGAGGAGACCCCTCACTAGAGAATCAACAACCACCTAATGAGGGACAAGAAGAAGTCAAATTGGAGGATAGCTGACAACCACATGAGAAGATTGAATCAGAGAGGAAGCAATAGGAGCAACAAGAGTCAAACATGTAGTAGAGGCATTTGAATATGAAACATGAGGAACCACATTAGGAGCATTATGACACCACAAGGGCTCATCAACAACAAGGCATTGATTAGATTTATGGGAGGAGTTATCCTTTGAAGAGGCAAGAACCTTGATAGTAAAGTGGCAATTACTTTTTGATGTAAATGAGAGCAATCTGAAGCCTACAACTGATAGCGAAGCAATGACAACATTTAAAGGGAAGCCACCTATAATCTAGAAGCTATGTCCAAGGCCTATCCACTACCATTAGAACCACATCTCTATGAAGGTATTTGGAGATTTCAATATCAACCAAGATGTTAGTGTAGGTGGAATGCCCCATGTGTGAAGTAGAATTGTTAACCTTTAGAAAATGACCAATTGAGTTGTATTGAGATTAAGGTGTCTCAACCTTTGCAAATACTAACATTGATTTTGCATTTATTTATTTATTATTTTACTTGTTATTTTCTTACAAATGTCTAGTCATCTAGTGGGAGCCACATGCTTGGTGGCATCCTACTTGATGATGATTGTATGCCATATATGTTGCATATGTGGAGGTAGGCTTCCCACTTTGATGGTCTTGACAAATGCTAGCCTATGAAAGATTCTATTACATATTAGACAAGTAGCAAGAGATACATTTTGCATGAGGAAGGTGGGTGCCCAAGTTGGGTTATGACAAGTTGTAAGAGAATAAGCTAATATTATTTATTTATGAGGGATTATCTTATACATAAGTGTTGTAAGTTATGATGGTTGTAAGATATATGAGAGCATCAGTCATGCCTCCAAATAATAAATTTAGGGTGCCCAACTTAGGAGGTTTGAATGGGGAGTCATTTGGAGATGTACATGTATCATTTGCATGCTTTTTGGTGGCCAAAAAATAGGGTCAAATTCTTTGCAAGATCCCATCTTGTTGCTTCATCTAGAAGCTTCCTTCTTGGATTTATTTCTCTATAACAAGTATCCTTGGAGAGTAGTAGAACATATGTGAAGTTTGCAGGTGAAGTGTTATGCTATTGGAATTAATCTAGATTGTCGGTTGTAGTTGTAGGATCTTGTTGAAAAAGCTAATTGCTGGTTTTGTAGTGTAAGAATTTGATTACTAGAATACAAAGTATTGTGCTTTTGGAGTGTGGGGGTTTTCACCTGAAAGGGTTTTCCCCACAATATATCTTGTGTTCATTGTGTTTATCTTTATGTATGTTTATTATTTACTTGTGAAAGTGTTTTTTATTATGTAATAGAAGATTTATAACAAAAATTTGCACACTCTCCCCCACTAGATTAGTGTTAGGAAGCATTTTCTACACCTTAAATTCCTTTCAATTGGTATCAAATCCTGAATAGTTTTGGTTTCGTTGTTGGGTAGCGGTTTTTGTACGGATCTCAGTTTGAGTGGGAGTTTTTGTGGGGTATTTAAAAAAATATTGTTTCAAGAAAAAGAGATAAAGAACATCAACAAAAGTTGATATGGAGAAGTTTAATAGCACCAAATTCAAACTTTGGAAGTTGAAAATGGAGGATACACTCATGGACTGATATCTATGGGCAACAATATCTAGAACAAAAACCCATAACACAGTGCAAGATGTTTGGAGTATGATGGATAAAAAAGCTAAGGGCCTCATAAGGATATGTTTAATGCAATCTGTTTTGTTGAATGTCCATGAAGAGAAGACTATGAAAGATCTTTGGAAGAAGCTTGAAGATGTTTATCAAGCTAAATCCCTGGTACACAAGCTTTTTTTAGAAATAAGATGCATTCTTTGAAGATGGAAGATGGAGGATCCATTGCTGATCATCTCAATGCATTCAATATGATTGTTGCTCAGTTGAGTTCTATTGGTGATAAGATTGAGGAGGAGGATCGTTGCATGCTTCTATTGTGTTCTTTGCTTGACTCATAGGAACATCTTGTTATGGCAATTGGGAGTACAACCACCAAGTTTAAGATGGATGAGGTGGTAGCATCATTACTTTCTAAGAGATCCAGAGGAAGAATTTTGAGTCATCTAAGGAGGCTCTTGCAGTCCGTGGTAGATCAAAAGAGAAAAGCAAGAAAAAGGAGAAGAAAGATGAAAGAGGCATATCCAAATCTCGTGGGAGATCTAAGTCTCTTGGAAAGTCCAAGGCAAAGTGTTGGAACTACGACAAAAATAGTCATTTCTGTAAAGAATGTAAGGAGGAGAAAAAGAAGAAGAGACACTTTGATTCAAATTTAGACAAATCCTCTCAAGATGATGGTGAAGTATTTGTCGCAGCCTTGGGAACACATGCATTTGAATATGTGTGGTTGATTGATTTGGGTACATCTTTTCACATGACCTCTCTGTTGAACTCACACCGAATGCTAAGAGGGGTGGGGGGGGTGGTAAATCAACATTAAACTAAATTCTGAACCTCAAGTTAACAATTAACAACTTTATTCCAGACATGAACATTATCAAGCATTAAAAAATCCATCATAAACAATCACACAAGAACACCAATATTTTATATGTGGAAAATCTGAATTGGAAAAAACCATGGTGAGCACTTGCTCATAGAAATGATCGACTATATAAAATGATTTATAGAAAAGGGAGGTCACTACTATAGACTTGCAGACCAAGGCTAACTGCTCTTGCGGTAAGATAGAAAAGAGGACTTGCAAACCTGCAGCTAACCACAATAGGGCAAGATATTGATTCACAAATTTCAACAAAATAATTGTATGAATAAGAGCATCTTGGTATGTTGATTAAAGTCATTGTTATAGCATAATCACTGACCTTCTTGAAAAATTGGAACCACCTGATCTTCTGGATCACTGCATCTACATCCACTGTTACTTCTGCACTACAATACCATCTGGCACTGGAACTCAAATCACATCGTCATCCTTACATCAAGTTGCACATACTCACTGCCAAATTCCACACACATGTCTCACATATTCATTATCATCAAACTGCTCACATCTCTCTCATATATTCTTTTCAACAAATCATCATGTATATATAGAAAACCAGAACAAAAATATTCTCATCAAGTTGACCAAAAGATAGATTGTAATATGTATGCACATTTTTGACTCAACTTATACAACTAGACCAAAATATAAAATATGGAACATAAACCGGATCTAAACCAACATCCAACATGCAACATCGGACTTCACATGCAATCACTAGACCAAAAGTATATGTTACATCTAACTCCAAACACATGTATCAATTAGACAACACCTAGACCACGTAGATAAAGCTCCCAACTCTCCTTACCATAAAAACCAAGTTGATATCAATTAGATCAATTGCCAACACAGCTTGTTTACATCCAAACCATAGAACCAGTCAAAGTAACCTGCAAATACATCAAAACCATATTCAAATCAACTAATGTCTAGACTAGAACCCATCCAGACCACACTATTTGACATCAATGACAACAAAGCATACATCTGTAACAATCTCCCCCTTTATCATTGATCACAAACAATCAAAAATGTTTTCACAACAAGCATTTGAATAACAACCAATAATAACTCCCCCTAACAACAAAATCTCCAAAACAAATATAAAACATTTTTTAGTATCTTTCTCCCCCTTTTCCATCAAAGACAAAGGCCAAAACACAAAAAAATATGAATATTGAAATCATTCAGAGTTACTCGGCCAAATATCTTTGAACTATTTCTTCAATCTGATTACCAAAGCATCCCAAGCATGAATAGTAGTAGCTAGAATTCTACTTTGGCATTCATAGTCAATACACTTATTTACCGCATCATCAAAATAATTATCTCCTTAGCAACCTTCTCAACACACTCTGCATCAACCAACATCCTTATTTAAGAGGAAAGATTTAATTCAATGTTGGCTCTTAGTTCTTCAAACATTCTCATATACTCATCTCTTTGACTTCTTATCAACGCTAACCGCACATGCGATTCTTGAGCCTTATCTCTTTTCTTGCCATAAACATCTTCATAGATTTTGTAATTCTTTGCCATTTCCACCAACTAAGACTCAATCCGGTCAATTTAATCTTTGAACTTTTGTGTGGCAGTAGGCCACCTCAAGAAAAAAATTGTATATCATTTCAACTACTTCCATAGACTTCCTAAAATTCATCAAATTACGAATTAGCACCTGATATCCTATCTTGCATTTCTCTGTAATCTTCTCTTGCGAATTTAATTTTGTAAAACCTTCTTTAGGACCACTGCCTTCACCTTCAACCATTCTTTCTATAAGTGTTTCTATAAGCTCCTCTAGAAGATGATCAACAACTAGCAGCAACCAAATTATTCTGAACAAAATATTTCACAAACGCTTTCTCAATGGCATATTGTTCATAAGAAACATAATTATGATACAAATCATCAACAGACTACACACTGCCATACTTCCTAATAATTTCAATCACTTTTCCCTCTGTAAGCTCATCATCATCAAATACTTCTTTAGAATCATATTGCTCCTTTTCTACTTCCTCAATTTGAGCAACTTTCTTTTCCAGTTTCATCTCTTCTTCTTCATCATCACTAACTAAAGTCACTAGTTCAATATCCTTCTTCTCCAAAAATTGTTTTCCTTTCTTCTAAACCTTAGAATAGGAGGCATTTGCCTCTACAGATAGCCTTCTATATTTCTTTACTTTCTTCTCCAACTTCATCATTCTAGACCTTCCAAGAATCTATCCCTTTGTCCAAAAACTCTCTGTATTTTGATCCTTAGGCATCTTCAAAAGTTTTTCTACTAACCTCATATATTCATCTTTTGAAACTTTATAGGATAAGAGAGTTACCCAAGAAACTCTGGAAACAACAACTTCTAAAGAGCAATTATTTTTATCTACCAAAAACACAAAGTCATTCTAATACCAATCTAAAAACTTAGGAGGAATCTTGTTCCTCAAGATCAAAACACTTCTTAGCTTCTCAAATAAATTTCTACACATTTTAGAGCTATCATCCAATCCATCTAGGTAACCCTTAATTTGACATCCAATAATCGTATCACCTCTCCATGCAATATTCTCAACACCAGACAAAGCACTCAAAAAATAGAAAACTAAACAAACAATTAGAGAACCATAGCAGAATGAATACATATCACTCTTTGTCATCTTGATATTGTTGAATAATTGCCACCTCAAAATCTCACATAGATCATATTCCACATTTTCTTCAACCATCCTATAAGCCACATATACTACGATAGACACACAACAACCTTCTCTATTCTTATAACAAACTTTGTATGGTATTCCCATTGTTGCATACCTATCATCCACATACCTAATAGAATCAATTCTTAATGCTCTCCCATCTGAAACTACTTCGCGCAATCAATTCACTTCAACATTCTTTACAAACTTTAACATTAGTACTTCTCCAATTGCACATAACCCTATCACAACCTGCAACACTTCCTTCAAAATCAAGTATGGTTTATCAAGTCGAATATATTCCCCATTAATTTTTCTAAGAACAATTTTGATAATTTCTTCAACTTCAAACATCGGAAAATAATTCCAAGTATCCAAAATGTTGTTCCCTAGGCTACCAAAATCACTTTTCAACCTCTGTAAACTGTTAGCCAAATTATTTTTCCTGAAAGCCCTAATCTTCCCATGATCATACTCTTCTAGAAAAACATGAATATACTAACAAACATCTTCCTTATGAAGAATACGATCATTGATTCCAAAAAATGATCTAAACAAATATATATCTAACGGAATGAAAGGTTTCAACTTATATTTAGGTCTGGGTTCATCAAATTAATACTTACAATTTTTGCCATTTTGCCAAATCACTTCTCTGCAATCCTTTCTCACACACTTTTTCTTGAATTCTCTCCTTCTCTCTCCTTTGCTTTCCAAATCGCAAGTGCACAAATGATCATAATTGTCAAAATAAATACTCACGGATAAGGTTTTTAAAAAGTTGATACACTATTTGTTGAATCTTCAAGAATTATATCCGGACCACAAGATATGCTCAAAACCTCTAAAAAATCACCACACACATCTTCCATGCAAAGAGGAAACCCAACATCAAACTAGGAGGGCTCAAACAATGTTTCCATTAAAGCTCCCCCTTAGACCCTACTATTTGAGTCAATTACCCAAAGAGGGAATTGCATCCACAATGAATGTTGAACCACCTTCAAAACTTCCTTCAATCTTCTCTTCTGATTTCTTTCCAGACAACTTCTTTTCTTTTTCATTAGAGTCCATTGCATTCTCCGGACTGACATTCATTCCTTTATTGATTTTAATTTTTTTTGTAATATGACCAACAATATTACAATTATAACATATTGGACCATTCTACATCGTACCCCCATTCACATTTCTTTTGAGATTCCTACTCATCCCACATTCAACAACTTTGTGACCATATCCATTGCAAACATAACAACATCCATTGAAAGATCTGACACTTCTGTTCATATTCATTTTGCTTTTACATTCACTAGACTTGTGCACAAACTTATTGCAATAATGACAATTTACATTGAAAGAAATTCCTTATCTGATTTTACATCAACCCACTTTGTGTCTTACTTGATTATATGAAAACAAATTTCCTTTGAAAGATAAATACCCAGACAAAATAGAAGGAGGTCTTCGGTCCATCATAGACTTCTACAAATTTTGATTAGGTATAAAAATCTTCTTATCCTCGATAGCATTCTTCATTCCTTTGTCTTTTCCTTCATTGATCTTCAAGCACTCACCAAACTCTCCATTATTCTGAAATTGCAAAAAAAATTCCCACGTCTTTTTTCCACCTTTCAAACTTAAGCCATTGTTGGTGTAATTATCTCTTCATGTTGGATATAATTATAGTTTACTTAGGTACATGCATAACATTGTAGTTTTCATATGAGACACTTAGGGAGATGTGCATACATTGGGAGTGTGTATGTAGGAGAATTTCCACCTTTTATGGTGTGATATGATTGTTACTTTATCATATCCACTTACTGTGGAGTGATAATTCCACCTTCGGTGGGTGATCCACCTCATGTGTAATATTTTAATATTTCTCTTACCTACTCCTACCTAGCCTTGCATCTCATTGAGCCACATGTCATGATTGTGAGTATGTAGGAGAATTTCCACCTCTTATGGTGTGATCTTGTTGTTACTTTATCATATCCACTTAATGTGGAGTGATAATTCCACCTTTGGTGGGTGATCCAACTCATGTGGAATATTTTACTATTTCTCCTAGCTAATCCTACCTACCCTTGCATATCATTGATCTACATGTCATGATTGTGTGCTCTCTTGTCTCTTAGCCTTGCCTTTATAAGCAGGCTCATCTACATTATATGTAATTCTTGATGATCCAGTTGATCAGTATTTTGCATCATGATTAGAATATAATTTATTCTTATCAAATATTTTGTCTCTCTCTTGTGATATTCAATGTGCTCTTGATCTTGGCTATTTTCAAAAAATTCTTACATGGTATCAGAGCCATTGGGGCTTCATTGATTAGTTTTCATTGAGAGATTTAAGAGCTTTCTATTTTTGGATTTGGGGAGCTGCTCATTTTAGGTGCATCCTATGATGATTTCAACCTCACCATTGTGTCTGGGAGGTTGTTTCCATGAATTTTGAGTATAAATTTGGCCAATTTTGGTGGAAATTGATTTCGGGGCTTTGGAGGAAAAAAATCAGCCTATTAGGCTGTACGGTACGATTTTTGTAAAAAAATAATAATTTTTTTTCTGTGAAAATTTTAATTAATTTTAGTATTTTTTGATTCGTAGTTTTTTTTTTATTGTTAAAGTTATTTATCGGGGGCATTGTAAAAGTTTTTATTAAAAAAAAATAAAAAATTATGTATTTTTCGGGAGGGGGGTTTATTCACTCCTGCCCTCGTAGCCCACCGTACCTTGCGTCAAATTTTGCAGGGTCCCTGCGATCGACATCAACCGTACTGGTCAACGCCGACAGCTACAACCTTTCTTGGCTATGCCCACAACTTCTTTGGTGCCGCCTGTGCTCCTCCC
This sequence comes from Cryptomeria japonica, assembly GCF_030272615.1. Classification (NCBI taxonomy): domain Eukaryota; kingdom Viridiplantae; phylum Streptophyta; class Pinopsida; order Cupressales; family Cupressaceae; genus Cryptomeria; species Cryptomeria japonica. The sequence continues at coordinate 289,494,870 of NC_081411.1, read as the reverse complement.
AGCTCCCTCGTGTCGACACTGCTACACCTTACCTGCACCTCCCTCTAGCTATTGTCCATCCTGCGACTGTGTCTCATCTTTGGCTCCCAGCTCACAGTGATTCTCTAGCCTCCGACTCCGACTCTGACATTGTTTCTCTTTGGCCGCCCACAGTCACTACCAGCCCCCCACAAGTAACCCTCACTGACACCCACAGACCCCATTAGCACCTCAACATCCTTGTTCGCTAACTTTTTTGGGCAGCCATATTCCTCTTTTAGCTTCTCTGTCAACCGTTGTTCAGTCGTCGACTTCCCTTCCGCCACTGATCCTCCCTGTTCCAGCTAGTATGCCACCTACACACGACGACCTTCGACTCCGACATTGTTTTCTCTCCGACTGCCCACAGTCACTGCCGGGTGTAAAAGATGTTCAATTTACATTCAATATGTAGGTTATATTTCTATTATCTAATGTGTATTATTATGTTCTAATTGTATATGTCTAACTATCTTCTTGCTTGTGGCAGATGAGAGGAGCATTTAATATTTTTCTATGTCCTATCTCAAGAATGCCACTTACTATAAGTATATGACAAAGGAGGTACGATCAAGTAATGTCTTGATCGGTCTTAATATTTTTCTATGTCCTATCTCAAGAATGCCACTTACTATAAGTATATGACAAAGGAGGCACGATCAAGCAATGCCTTGATCGGTCATGACCGATCAAGACATTACTTGATCGTACCTTTTTGTTTATACTAACAAAGGCATGTTACGGTAAATGCAAATTGGTGATCACAACCAAAGTTTATCGGTGTATTTAACCCAACGCTAATGATCGATAGTATATCGGTGGTTGTCAATGCTAACAGCTGATAGTTATCGGTGTGTTAGCCTTGAGAACCGATAACTATTGGTGTAGACTAACACACCGATAACTATCGGTGATTAGTTTATTGCCACCCGATATATATTACAGTATACTTTATATGCAACCCGATAATATAACATGCAACCCGATATAATATATAACATGCAACCCAATATAATATATATTCAATTCGGTATATATTAATCGGTGTGATCATTATTTATGTTTAGTTGTTATTCATCTAAATACATAATTCATTAGATAGATGAATATGTGATTATCCATAGATTGCTCATATGCAAATATAGAATCGCTATCAAGGATGAATTAATTGCTTGATGATTTTATCATAGTTAGCGATATGATAAATGATTGAATGAGAGACTTCATTTATCTCTCATTCAATCATTTATCTTACCGAAACTATTATGTATTAACACTCCCTCCTAGCTAGGTAAGATGAATGTAGACAATATATTCAAGCATCATTATTTAATTGATAGTAATCATTTTAGTCATTCATGAGAATCATACCATCTAATCATTTGGTATGTAGTATCACCTAAACACGTGATACTGAAGTTCATCACATCAATCTTGCGATTGATAGGATATCACATAAGCATGTGATATCAGTATTGCCTACACGCAATACTTAAGGATAATCATATGAGAAAGCTTAATTTCTCACCTTATCCTAGTTGTGATAAGTGCACTAACACTTTATACAAATGTTTTATCACAACACAATCATGGCACATCCATGACATACCAGAGATCCAACATGATAACTGGTTTGGACATTATAAGATCATCACCTTATAATATCCTCATACAAGTGTTCACTATCTTGAAAGATTGTCACCTCCTAGATGTGAACCCAGGGGATATAATCCAAAAAATTGTCCTAACATGACAAAGAGGTTTACACATTAAACATCTTATAGGTATGCAAATATAGATTACAAAGAAATTTACCTTGTTATCATACCTAAACCTTTTCTAAAGTGATCAACCTTCACTCTGGAAAGGGGTTTGGTCAAAATGTCTGCAGTTTGATCTCCTATACAAACATATTCTAGTTGGATTGCATTCCTATCTACCATATCTCACACATAGTGGTAGGGAATCTCTATATGTTTGGATCTGTCATGAAACACTGGGTTTACTAAAAATTTTATGCAACTCTGATTGTCATAGTGTATAACAGTGGGTTTCATAGGTTCTCCAAATAGTCCTACAAGCAACTTCCTGAGCCATACTGCCTCTCGGGCAGCCATAGAAGCTGCAATGTATTCTGCATCAGTGGAACTTTGAGCTACAGAAGACTGCTTCCTGCTGATCCAAGATATCATAGCTGAACCTAGACTGAAGCAACACCCCGAAGTGCTTTTCCTATCTGTTACACTTCCAGCCCAATCTGAATCTGTAAATCCATGTAAGTCTATCTCAACCTTCTTGTATTTGAGACCAAGGTTTAGAGTACCTTGTAGGTACCTCATAATGTGCTTCACTGCAACTAGGTGTATCTCCTTTGGTTCACACATAAACTGACTTAGAGAATTGACTGCATAACAGATATTTGGTCTTGTATTTACTAGGTACATCAGGGACCCAATCATCTGTCTGTATTGAGTAGGATCGGTGGGTTGTGACTCTGCTGCTGCTTCTTTAAGTTTATGTAAGTTGGTTTCCATAGGAGAGGTCATGGGTGTACAATTTAGCATTCCGAATCTCTTCAAAATATCCAAAGTGTACTTTCCTTGGTTTAGTATGATGTTGTCGGAATTCTGCCATACTTCTAACCCTAGGAAGTAATGAAGGAATCTTAAGTCCTTCATATTAAATTCTTTAGATAGACCATTTTTGCATTGTTTTATAAGTTGATTACTTCCTGTGATTAATAAGTCATCAACATATAAAATCAATATTAGCATATCATCTTTATTTCTTTTGTAGTAGAGATTAGGGTTTGCATCATTTTTGGAAAAACCTAGTCCTGAGAGATAGGTGTCTATTCTTTTATACCATGTCTTGGGAGCCTGTTTGAGCCCATAGAGGGCTTTCTTGAGTCTACACACATGAGACTCTGTGTCATGAATTTCAAAGCCTTCAGGTTTCTCTAGGTAGACTTCTTCTGAGATCTCGCCATTTAGGAAAGTTGTCTTAACATCCATTTGGTGCACCTTCCATCCCATTGCTGCTGCAATGGCTAATACAGTTCTTACTGAGGTATACCTGGCAACTGGTGCAAAGGTTTCTTCATAATCTATTCCTTCCTTTTGTGAGAAGCCTCTAGCTACAAATCTGGCTTTGTGTTTTTCAATATTGCCATCTGCAGCATGTTTGATTTTGAACAACCATTTAGATGAAACCACAGATTTCTTGGTTGGTCTAGGAACAATCTCCCAAACATCGTTCTTCATAATGGATTGATACTCTTCAGAAATGTCATCCTTCCATACTTGATGTTGAAGTGCATCTGATACATTGCTTGGTTCATCTTTAGAGAGGTCATTCATAAGGGCAACATAGCTAGTAAATTTATTAGGCCTTTTGCTTTCTCTGAAGGTTCCCAAGGGAGCAAAAAACTTCTGAGCTTCTTCTATAGTTTTGGTAGCCCATAGTGGTCTTTTCTTGAGGTTTTCTCTAGGTGGACTTAAGTGTCACTCATAGTTTCCTCAGGATTCTCCCTCTGAAGCTCAGGAGTAGGATCTCTTTCTAACCTGGGGTTAGGAATATGGATTTCAGGATCTAGAGAGCTTTGGGCTCTTTTGAAGGCTAATTTTTCCTCAAAAATCACATCCCTACTTAGTATAATATTCTTTTGGCCGGGTATATATATTTTGTAGGCTTTGGAGGTTTCACTGTATCCTACAAAGGTTCCTTTCTTTCCAGAGGGTTCTAATTTTAATATTTTCTCCTTAGGTACATGAATATATATTGGACATCCAAAGATCCTTAGGTGGCTTATATCTAGTTTTGATTTTGTAAAGACTTCTTTAGGGGTCTTGTCTTCAAGGTGAGAGTGAGGACATCTGTTTTGAATGTATACTGCAGTGCTGGTTGCTTCTACCCAAAGATTGATATTTAGATTCTGATCAAGAATCAGAGCTTTGGCAGCTTCAATGATTGTCCTATTTTTCCTTTTTGCTATCCCATTTTGTTGGGGGTTGTAAGGTATTGTTAACTCCCTCTTAATCCCTGAATTTTTACAAAACTCTTTAAATAATTTTGATGTGTATTCCCCCCCATTATCAATTCTAAGTGTTTTAATTTTGTTTCCTGAGTAGTTTTCTGTTAATGATTTGAATTCTTTAAACCTATTAAGGATCTCTTCTGATTCTTTGCATTTCAAACAGTAGATCTAGGTTTTCCTAGAGTAGTCATCGACAAATATCACATAATACAAAAATCCCCCCAATGAATTTACAGACATAGGTCCACATACATCAGAATGAATTAATTCTAAGACTTTACTTGTTTTCCTAGTACTACTCTGGAAAGCACCCTTAGTATTTTTGCCTAGGGCACATCCTGTGCATGCCCTTGAATGATATTGCTTTAGGTTAGGTAGACCTATGACAAGGCCTCCCATTGATGATAAAGCTCAAAAATTTAGGTGGCCTAGTCTTCTATGCCAGATTTCATTGGCATCTGTAGTTTCATGAATTAGGTTTTCCTTGAGTAGTCATCAACAAATATCACATAATACAAAAATCCCCCCAATGAATTTACAGACATAGGTCCACATACATCATAATGAATTAATTCTAAGACTTTACTTGTTTTCCTAGTACTACTCTGGAAAGCACCCTTAGTATTTTTGCCTAGGGCACATCCTGTGCATGCCCCTGAATGATATTGCTCTAGGTTAGGTAGACTTATGACAAGGCCTCCCATTGATGATAAAGCTCAAAAATTTAGGTGGCCTAGTCTTCTATGCCAGATTTCATTGGCATCTGTAGTTTCATGAATTAGGGCTGAATTGGGCTCTGTACATAGTTAATATAGGTAGCCTTGTCTTTGACCAATTGTACTAGCTTTCTTAATAGATGAGTTCTTTGGCCAAGCCAGCACTTTGTTGTCCATGAATGTCACTCTGTATCCATTGTCCTCCAGTGTTGATATTGAGACAAGATACCTCTTAATGCCTGGAACATATAGCACTCCTTCAAGTTGTAATGATATGCCTAACTTCAGTTTGATGGTGCAGTTTCCAACTCCTTTGATAGGGTGTGTGGAGTCATCTCCGATGGTTACATCTTCATCATTTTCCTCTTTCATAAAGTCTAGTACTTCTCTGAATCCTGTGATGTGTCTGGATGAGCCACTATCGATTACCCAGGAATTCACTTTGTTTGACATTTGATGTGTGAGTGCTGAATAGAGCATATACTTCTCGAAGTCCTCTTCCCTTTTCGATTTTCTTGATTTGGCAAATGTGGCTTGTTTAGCTCTTTCTGGACATTTGGCAACATAGTGCCCAAATTTGTCACATCTGTAACACTGAATTTGAGAGAGATCCTTTTTGAAAGAGTTCTTGCTATGACGACTCTTTCTCTTCCTGAATTGCTTCTTCTTGCCCTTTCTATCTGAGTTCATAGTTAGAACTTGAAGATCTTCATCTATATTCTTTTATTTGATTCCTTTCTTATTTTACCTTGATTCCTCTTGGAGACAGTCAGCCTTTAGTCTATCAAATTTTGGAAAGTTGTCCCTTGCACTGATTTCTTGGACAAACGTTTCCTAGATACTAGGCAACCCATCTAAAGAAATGAGGGTTAATTCTTTTCTTTGGATCTCATATCCAAGGGTTGCTAGTTCATGCTTTAAGTTCGATATCCGCATGAAGTAGGCATTGACTAATTCTCCTTTCATCATGGTTATATGATTTATCTCTCTTTTTAGAGTCAATGTTCTACTGGCATTGGATATCTCAAAAGCGTCTTGAAGTGTTTTGAACATTTTGAAAGCTGATTTGTGTTTCTTTATAATGGGCATAATATTGTTCCTTACCCCATCGACTATTATTTTGATAGCCTTATCATTTCCTTCTCTCCAAATTGCTTGATCAGGTTCAGTCTCAGGTTCTTTGGATTCAGTCTTTATGAATGTTTCAACTTTGTTATCTTTTAGTATCATTTGAATTCTAAATTTCCATGCAGAGAAATCGTCACCTCTTGCAAGTCTGTCTTCAAATTTGATAGTGCTGGCCATTGATAGAATTGTGATGTTGAATATATACTTGATTTGAGTTTTATGTAAAATTGAACAGCCTCAGGTTCGATTTAACTTGGCTCTGATACCATGTAAAAGATGTTCAATTTACATTCAATATGCAAGTTATATTTCTATTATCTGATATGTATTATTGCGTTCTAATTGTATATGTCTAACTATCTTCTTGCTTGTGGCAGATGAGAGGAGCATTTAATTATTTTCTATGTCCTATCTCAAGAATGCCACTTACTATAAGTATATGAAAAAGGAGGCACGATCAAGCAATGCCTTGATCGGTCATGACTGATCAAGACATTACTTGATCATACCTTTTTGTTTATACTAACAAAGGCATGTTACGTTAAATGCAAATCGGTGATCACAACTGAAGTTTATCGGTGTATTTAACCCAATGCTAATGACCGATAGTATATCGGTGGCTGTCAATGCTAACAACCGATAGTTATCGGTGTGTTAGCCTTGACAACCGATAACTATCAGTGTAGACTAACACACTGATAAGTATCGGTGATTAATTCATTGCCACCCGATATATATTACAGTATACTTTATATGCAACCTGATAATATAACATGCAACCCGATATAATATATAACATGCAACCCGATATAATATATAATCAATTCGGTATATATTAATTGGTGTGATCATTATTTATGTTTAGTTGTTACTCATCTAAATACATAATTCATTAGATAGATGAATATGTGATTATCCATAGATTGCTCATATGCAAATATAGAATCGCTATCAAGGATGAATTAATTGCTTGATGATTTTATCATAGTTAACGATATCATAAATGATTGAATGAGAGACTTCATTTATCTCTCATTCAATCATTTATCTTACCGAAGCTATTATGTATTAACACCGACCCCCCATAGGTAACCCTCGCTAACACCCACAGATCCTGTTGGCACCTTAACATCCTTGTCCGCCGACTTTTTTGGGCGGCCATGTTCCTCTTTCGACTGCTTTGTCAACCGTTGTTCCGATGCCGACTTCCCTTCCACAACCAATCCTCCCCGTTCCAGCTAGTATGCCACCTACACACAATGATAACGCCAGGTGACATGTATTCACTTGCTTGTTGACAGATTAGAAGGACATGTGGCATACAACTATTCATCCATATTTCTACCCACTAAGTGTCCAGTTGTTGCCAAATCACTGTTCATGCAAGCTGAAATGATAGTGCCACGTAGTCTATCTATACAACCACGTGTGCAGCCCAGTCAACGCATCCGTACTGCCACATCATTGTTGAGATCATCATCCATACCTGCAACTTCATCAACTAGTCAGCACATACAGTCAGCATTCCGTACAACCATATGACATGTGGCATAATCTCATTTGACCACGTCATCATGTCCGTATAGTACAAACAACCATGTAGGGTGTGTGAATTTCTCATGATGGCCAGACGGGAGCCAAATTTAAGCTCATCGAATGCTAAAGTCATCATTGCGTCAACATTTGTTTGAAAATTTGGAGCCCCCTCTCATTTGCCTTTTTGATTTTGCAGTCCAACTTCAAGAGGCCATAACTTACTCATTTTAGCTCCTTTTTGGGTGCAATTATTTTTTTAGTTGGGCTAATTTTTTGTGCTCTTCACAGTTGTGGAGGAATTTTATGATTTTGATGGATAAAGTTTTCACAATTTGTAGTTTTTGATGACTATACCTATCCAATCCTCAATTTTGCAACTTTAGAAGCTTCGTTTGGAGTCATACGACCTCCTTTTCAGGTGTCATTTTTTTTTAAAGTGCATGATTTTTCGTCTACTTTCATAATTTGCCATTATTTTGTAGTGATTTTGAGTAGAAATTATACTTCCAATATTTGGTCATTTTTGGCCTATTTGGTACTTGTATTTTTCTTGGATCTTAGTTTATATCACTTGCAGTATTTTTTGGGGTCTCTTATAGCCTATTTTAGGTAGTTGTAAATTTGAAATCAAAAGTCCACCTTGCCTTGTTTTGCAAGTGGCCATTGTACACACACTAAGTATAAAGTGCCAAATCATCATTTTTTTTAAATTTTTTTTTTTTTTTTTTGGGGGGGGTGTTCTTGATTGTGTGATTTGGGGGGGGGGGGTGTCTTGTGTGATTGTGCCTCTCTCTATCTTGTGTTTTTTTATTTTGGTGCTATGGGTTCTCCTAAATTTCCACTTTTAACTCCACATAATTATGCATCATGGAAAATTAAAGCATGAAGTTAATGGAAAAATGACCCATTCATTATGTAAATGGAGCAATAACAAGACCACTTGATCCTAAGGATGATCCTACTACTCAAGTTGAATGACTCACTAAAAATTCTATGGAACTTGGAATATTGAGAAAGTATGTATCAGATGACCTCATTTTTCACATTGAGAAGTGTACAACAATTAAAGAGGCTTGGGATATTTATGCCAAATTGTATGGTCAAGTTGATGAGATTAGAGGCTACAAGATTGATAGTGAACTAACAAAATTGGATCCCAAGGATTTTGATACAATCCAAGATTATGTCACGAAAGCAAATGAGCTAAGAGCAAAGCTAAAGGATTGTGGCATTGACAAAAAGGACGCACAATTGGTTTACAACTTGTTGGACAAGCTTCCGTCAATGTATGAAGCCTTTGTTTCTAGCTTTCACACCCATTGGTTGGCTCAAGGTGCCTCATACACTTCACCATGATTTGATGCATTCATGGAGATGTTGATTCTTGAGCAATCTAAGTTGACCAAGAAGGGGATTCTCAAATCTTCAAAGTCACAAGCTTTGGTGGCTAATAAAACGAATCAAAGCAATCAAGGAAAAGGTAAGAACCAAAAGCAGTCTAAGCCAAAGCCATAACAAGATGGAGCACAATCCTCCTCTCCACAACAAGGTGATTCTACATCCTCACCTAAGAGGAAATCATATAAGGACAATATTTTTTGTGCATATTGCAAGAAGTCGGGACAAGATGATGAATGTTGTTACAAGAAGGATATTGATGAATTGAAACATCTTCTTGAGAAGAACAAAATCAGTTTGCCTTCTAGAATGTCTACTTTGACTTCTTCTTCTAAAGAAAAGGATAAAGGAAAGGATCAAAATTTTGAGTCAAAAGGAAAGGGACAAGGTCTTTGTGCTACTGGAAGTCATGATTCGGGGAGATGGCCTCTAGATTTAAGGGCTTCTCATCATATGGCATCTTCGCAGTCTATGTTCTCTTCATTTCAGCCTTTCCACATGCCACCAATTTTTATGGGAAACCATACATACATGGATGTGATTGGGAAAGGATTTATTACCATTGGGGATTACTCCTTCAATGATGTGTTGTATGTACCCCATTTTACAAATAATCTTCTTTCCATCTATCAGATCACTCATGGGGAAACAAAGAAAATTGTGGAGTTCACATCTGATTCAGTTATCATTAGAGACTTGGAGACAAGAGAAATCATTATAATTGAGGTGGTTGATCATGCATCTCGATTGTACTCTTTTTCACATTTTGGTCCTATTGATGAGGTTGATTCTTCACATGATGATTCAGATTTTGAGGAGAACTTTGGGTACTTGAACTTACATGTTCTCACATGTGAACCTATTCTTGAGACTTGAATTTTATCTCCTCCTATTGATATCATACCTCCTATTGCACTTGATGATGCATATGTTGGGACAACTTTTCCTTCTTTTGATTTAGTACAATAGGATATTCCTTGTCTTTTAGCTTCAGTTAATTGGGATGATTATTTCATAGATATTGCAGGTTTTTTTGTGGAGTCCTACATTGCAAATTTGGGAGACATCATTGATGATATTCATCTTCTCTTTGATGAAGATGATATTTCTTCGATTATTGTGAGGGAACACTCTGACCCTCTTGTCCATTCTCTATATGATCATTCTTTCGAGGTTGACATGATTGTGGATACTTATGTACAACATTTGGAGGAGGTCTCTTTATCTTTATAGGAGACATGTGAGTCTTTGGATATTGTTCTACAATCATCTCCACTAGATCTTTGAGTTCATTGTTCAGCAGTGTAGATCAATACACCACCTTTGGAGGGGGTAACTTTCAACATCAACATGGGGACACTTGAGAAGTTTTTAGAGACTCCATTCACCATGAGTTTTTTTCCTACATCTTCCCTTCATGATTGGGGAGACTTCATGGATACACCTTTCATTTTGTTTCTTCTTAAGGGGAGGAAAATTGTTTGACATTCGTGGAACAATTTTTTCATTCAGCTTCAAGATTGTACCATTGGTATGAATTTTACATTGAGGGGGGGATACTTGGTCTCTCTTCTTCTCTCATATGGGGGGGACTTTTTACTCACTTGGGGTTTTGTCGTTCTCATAGTTCTTTGAGAGTTCCTTTGTATATAGTTTTCATCTCTCTTTTGTGGGAGGGTTTTTTCCCATTGGGTTTGTCTCTATTTCCTCTCTTTATGGGAGATTGCATTTGCATTTATACATGGGTACCTAACATGGCCTTGTAGCCGGGACCCATATTGCATTGCTTAGATGCATTGTAGAATAAAGTGCATTCCCCTAAGTTGCACTTAAGGGGGGGTGTTGGTGTAATTATTTATTCATGTTGGATATAATTACACTTTACTTAAGTTTACTTAAGTACATGCATAACATTGTAGTTTGAATATGAGACACTTAGGGAGATGAACATACATTGGGAGTGTGTATGTAGGAGAATTTCCCCCTCTTATGGTGTGATTTTTTTGTTACTTTATCATATCCACTTATTGTGGAGTGATAGTTCCACCTTCAGTGGGTGATCCACCTCATGCGAAATATTTTACTATTTCTCTTACCTACTCCTATCTACCCTTACATCTCATTGAGCTACATGTCATGATTGTGTTCTCTCTTGTCTCTTAGCCTTTCCTTTAGAAGAAGGCTCATCTAAATTGTATGTAATTCTTGATGATCCCACTGATTAGTATTTTACATCTTGAATATAATACAGTTTATTCTTATCAAATATTTTATCTCTCTCTTGTGCTATTCAATGTGCTCTTGATCTTGGCTATTTTCAACAAATTCTTACAGTCATTACTAATCTGATCTTTAACATCTTTGAGTTCCTTTTTCAGATTTGTCACTTCTTTTTCTAATTTTAAACATTCTTTAGTCTTCTCATCAAGCTTCATTTCATATTCATCAATGGTCTTCTTTCCTTTATCTAATAATCCCCTTAAGAAAGTAATCTTCTCAACTGCCTTCTTATATGTCTGTCCACTCATCCCGATCAGCCAATGTAGATATTAGTTCTCCTTCTATGTCAACAACTCCTTCAACATTATCCCAATCAACTTGATCAAAAGCATCCATATCATCCAACTCTTCTTCAAACATAGTCTTCAAGACTCTCGATCTACCTCAAGCGGTTAAGCTTACTCAAGAGGAACCTTGCTTTGATACCAATTGTTGAACACACACCATATTTTGAGAGGGGGGTGAATCAACATTAAACTAAATTCTGGACCTCAAGATAACAATTAATAACTTTATTCCAAACATCCACATTATGAAGCACTAAGCAAAGCCATCATAAATACTCAGACAAGAACACCAATATTTTATATGTGGAAAACCCAAATTGGAAAAAACCACAACAAACACTTTCTCATAGAAATGATCCACTATATAAAATGATTTACAAAAAATGGAGCTCACTGATCCAAACTTGCAGACCAAGACTAACTACTCTTGGGGCAAGATACAAAACAGGACTTGTGAACTTGAAGCTAACTGCAATAGGGTGAGATATAGATTCACATCTTTCAAAAAAAGAATTGTATGAATAAGAGCATCTTGGTATGCTGATTGTAGTCACTATTATAGCACAATCTCTAACCTTATTGAAAAATCCAGACCACCCGATCTTTTGGATCATTGCATTTACATCCACAGTTACTCCTGCATTGCAATACCATCAAACACTGCAACTCAAATCACATCGTCATCCTTATATCAAGTCGCACATAATCATTGCTGAATTCCTCATCAAACTTACTCACATCTTTCTCATATATTATTTTCAATAAATCATCATGCATATATGTACCAAACCAGAACAAAAACATTCTCATTAAATCAGCCAAAAGATAGATTGTAACATGTATGCACATTTCTGACCCAAGTTATACAACCATACCAAAATATAAAATATGGAACATAAACCAGACCTAAACTAACATCCAACATGCAACACTAGACCAAAAGAATGCTTCACACACAATCACCGAACCAAAAAATATATGTCATATCAAACTCCAAACACATGTACCAATCAAAAAACACTTGTACCACACGAATATAGTTTCCAACTATCCTTACCATAAAAAATAAGTTGATATTAGTTAGATCAACCACCAACACAACCTGTTTACATCCAAACCATATAACTAGTGAAAACAACCTACAAATACATCAACACTATATCCAACTTAGCTGATGTCTAGACCAAAAACCATCCGGACCACACTATTTGACATCAATGGTCCAACAAAACATATATTTGTAACACTCTCATTGGGGTTAGTTTTCAAAGCATGAAGAATATAATGGTGGAAAGGTGTATCTGGTGATGACTCTTATCTAAAGGTTGTTGGTTGTGGAGGAGTCAAGATTAGATTCCCTAATGACAAAGTGAAGAGGATCAATGGTGTAATGGACATCTTGAGTTTGGAATGAAATATACTCTCTATAATTAAGTTGAGTGATGTGGGTGTGCAAGTTGTTTCCTCACAAGGTGGATGTTAGATGACTAGAGGTTCTATGATGCTTTCTAAGGGTGTTCAGATAGGAACCTTCTTTAAGATAGATGCATGCACTGTATAGTGTAATAGTGCTTCTATGGCATCCAAGAAGAGGGCTCTATATTCTTCATCCTTACTATCAGATTGAGCTATGAAGAGGACTGTTGCTTCTACATCTAATGGTCATGCATTTTGGGTACCTAAGGGTGCTAATTATTTGGAGATGAAACTCTTAGTGGAGAAGACAATGTTATGGCACCAAAGATTTGGTCATATTGGTGAGAAGATTTTCAAAACCTTGAAAAATAAATGCCTCGTAGAGGGGCTTGATGATTGTAATATTGAGTTTGATTTCTGCGAACACAACATTTATGGTAAACAAAACTTGTTTAGTTTTACTCTAGTTCTCACAAATCTTCTAGGATGTTGGACTTGATACATTTTGATGTTTTTGGTCATGTAAAATGTTCCTTCAATTTCAAAATCTGCATATTTTGTATCATTCATTAATGACTATAGTAGAAGGACATTTGTTTATTTTCTCAGAAGTAAATTTAAACTCTTTAGTCAGTTTAAGGCTCTTGTTGAGAATCAGACTAGTAGAAAGTTCAAGTGTTCGAGGACTGAAAATGGTGGTCAATTTTGCTTGGTATATTTTGACAAGTTCTGTAAGGACCATGGGATTGAGAAGCATAAGAAAAATCCATACACCCCTTATCATAATGGAGTTTCAAAGAGGATGAATAGGATGTTGATGGAGAGAGCTAGGAGTATGCTTAGTGGTGTTGGCCTCAAAAAAAAGTCTTAAGTTGAAATTGTAGCCACTGCCTACTATCTAGTAAATAGATCTCCTACATCATCATTTGTTCATAAGACCCTTATGGAGGTGTGGTCAAGAAAGAAGCCCTCAATGAGACGTCTCACAGTAATTGGTTGTGAAGCTTATGCTCATGTTTTGAGTGAAAAGAGATCTAAGTTGGATAACAAGTTAGTGAAATGTATCTTTATCGGTTGTGGTGTTAGTATAAAAGGGTACAAACTTTGGGATCTAGTGATAAAGAAGGTTCTCTATAGTAGAAGTGATATTTTCAAATAGATGAAACCTTCCATTGTTGAGCTATAGCTAGGGAAGGAGGATAAACAAAATAAGGAGGTAGCTCAAATTCCTTCTACCCCTGAGAAAAAAGAACTACGAGCTCGTGGTGGACCTAATGATGAGGAGAGCTCAAGCAGATTTGAAAGTTAAAAAGAAGATGAAAAACCTCAACCTCATCCTTTGAGGAGGTCTACTCGTGATGGACGACAACCTAATAGATATGGGTATTCACCAAATCGGTTTGTATATTTGTTGTTAGATTCTAGTTGTATTTATGCTTTGATTGCTAACATTGATGAGCCTAGGGCTATTAGAGAGACTATGGGTATGCATGATGCAGATTCCTGGAGGGAAGGCATAAATGATGAGATGACATCTTTGAAGAAGAACAATACTTGGGATCTAGTACCTTTTCTTAAAGGATGAAGCCCATGAGATGCAAATGGGTGTTCAAGAAAAATTTAGGCCCTGATAACAGTGTTGAGAAGCATAAAGCACAGTTGGTCGAAGGGGTATTCCTAGGTTGAGAGAATAGACTATGCTGAAATTTTCTCTCATGTTGCAAAGATGACACCCATTTAGTTCTTGTTATCACTTGCTACAGTTCATGATTGGAAAATTGAGAAAATGTATGTGAAGACAACATTCTTTCATGGTGATTTGAAGGAAGAAATCTATATGGCACAAACAAAGCATTTCGTAGTGAAAGGTAAAGATAATTTGGTTTGCAAGTTGAAAAAGACTTTGTATGGTTTGAAACAATCTCCTAGGATGTGGTACCAAAAGTTTGATACCTATGTGTTGAGTTTGGGATTTCAGAGGTCTAAATCTTATCATTGTATTTAATTCAAAACTGATAATGATCACATTCTCATTATTACATTACATGTGGATGATAAGTTGCTATTTAGGAATGTATATTTAATTTCAAACTTGAAGTCTCAGTTGTCAACAAAGTTTGAGATGAAAGATTTAGGTACAGCTAGGTACATTTTGGGGATGGAGATCAAAAGAGATCTAGATCTAATAGAAATATTTGGCTAAGATAGAGTAAGTATGTGAATTCAATGTTGGAGAGATTCAACATGACAACTTGTAGCTAGATCTATGATAGTTCTTGTTGTATTGATAATGAAATATCTATGGAGGATTGTCTAAAATCTCCTTTTGAGGTGGAGGACATGGCTAATGTACAATATGCCAGTGTAGTTGGTAGTCACATGTATGCTATGGCTTGTACAAGACTAGACATTACCCAAGCAGTGGGAGTCCTGAGTCAATATAGGGCTAATCCTTGATGGGTGGATTGGGATGTAGTTAAGAGAGTGTTCAGATATTTGAGGGGTACTTTCAAGTATTCCTTGTGCTATCATGGTTATCCTACTATATCTAAACATTTCATAAGTATTCATGGATATATGGATTTAGATATGGAAGGAGACATTGACAATAGAAGATCCACCAGTGGCTATGTATTGACCATGAATGGTGGTGCTACTAGCTAGATAAGTGACAAGTTGTAGTCGCTTTGTTGACGATAGAAGAAGAGTATATGGTAGCTAATCATGCTTGTAAGGAATCCATTTGGCTTAGAAAATTGTGTTCAAATATTGGGTTTGATGTAGGATTTATTGCCATCTATTGTGATGGTCAGAGTGCTATTTTCTTAGCAAAGAATCTGAATTTTCATGCTAGAACAAAGCACATTGATGTTTAGTTTCATTTTTTTTGAGATATGGTAGAAGATGGGAATGTAAAATTGGAAAAGGTTGACACTTTGATGAATGTTGCAGATGGATTGACAAACCAATTAGCACAGAAAAGTTCATATGATACTCTAGTTCTATGGGCCTCTCGGTACCCTGTAGTTGCTCTATCATGGGCTATTTGAAAGGTCTTCAACAAGTAGGAGAATGTACAGATTAAGGTGTCTCAACCTTTGCAAATCCTAATAATGATTTGTATTTATTTATTTATTATTTTATTTTTTATTTGCCTACAAATGTTTAGTCCTCTAGTGGGATACAAAGGCTTTGTGGCATCCTACTTGGTGATGACTATATTACACATATGTTGCACGTGGAGGTAGGCTTCTCACTTTTAGGATCTTGACAAGTGTCAACCTATGAAAGATTCAATGACATATTGGATGTGACAGGAGATACCTTTTGCATGGGGAAGGTGGGTGCCCAAGTTGGGTTATGAGAAGTTGTAAGAGAGTAAACTAATATTAGTTATTTATGACAGATTCTCTTATAGTTGTAAGTGTTGTAATTTATGATGGTTGTAAGATGTGTAAGAGAATCTGTCATACCTCCAAATAGTAAATTCAGGTGCCCAACTTAGGAGTTTTGAATGGGGAGTCATTTGGAGATGTACATATGTCATTTGCATTCTTTTTGGTGGCCAAAAAATAGGGTCAAATGCTTTGCATGACCCCATCTTGTTGCTTCATCTAGAAGCTTCCTTCTTTGATATGTTTTTCTAGAAAAGGTAAACTTGAAAAGTAGTAGTTATATGAAATTTGTAGGTGAAGTTTTATGCTACTATAATTAATCTATATTGTGGGTTGTAGTTGTATCCTCTTGTTGAAGAAACTAAGTGTTGATATTGTATTGTAAGAATTTGTTTATTAGAATACAAAGTATTGTGCTTTTGGAATGTGGGTTTTTTTCGCCCGAAAGGGTTCTCTATGATATATCTTGCGTTCATTGTGTTTATCTTTATGCATGTTTATTTTCTACTTGTGAATGTATTATCTACTGGTGAATGTGTTTCTAATTCTTTAATAGAAAATTTATAAAGAAAATTTGCACTATCTCCCCCACTAGATCAGTGTTAGGAAGTGTTTTACTCACCTTAGCTTCCTTTCAAATTGTTGATGGCCTCATAACAAGAATCCTCCAAAAACTAAAGGGGAAGATTCAAGATTTTGACCAAAACTAGGTACACATATAGTAGTTTAGAGAGTTGGTTAAAGGAAGGAGACCAAGGCTTGACTGAGAGAAAATGTTCTCCCCAAGCCCAATGCGCACCAAGCACCCAATTTCTATACTTAGAAGAGAGAAAAGAAGTAATGAAAAAATCATTAGCATGAAGGAAGAGCTTAAGCATACCAATACCATTAGGCTTCAAAGAAACCGAGACCCAAATATGTAGATTGAGAAGAGAAGGCAAGAAGGCCAAAGGTTGGAGAAATGACAAACCAAGACTATGTTGGAAGAGATCCTCATTTTTAGCAATATCCACACCACAAAAAACCACAAGAGATGGTTTGGCATAGGAGAGAGGTTGGTTTACTCTCTGGGTGAATAGGACCAGACCTAATATCTTGGGCAAAACTATGAGTACCAACCAAAGAATGCCCAACAGGGACACCAACCTCAACACTAGGGACATGGCAGACTATAGAAATACCAACACTAGGGCCAACAGAAGAAAAAAGGCCAACATCCTTAGAGAAAATGAGGGTGACCAAGAGAAACTCCAAATAAATAAGGCACCCGAACAGGGGTTTCCACTTTCTTAGCCATAAAAAGCATGAACGAAAAGCACCAAGGTTAGAGGAGACCATAGGTAGAAGTGTAGAAAGCTCATATGGACCTTCAGGAAGTCCTCCCCCAGAGAAATAATGGAGAGTACCAAGGTAAGGGTCAACCCTAAATCCATGACAGAATTTGATGCATGAACATTGCCCTTGATTTAAATAGGGTCACACACTTAACCAAAGGGAGAATTGGCATTGACTCCTAGCTAGGCAAAGCCAAAGGATGAGGAGGAGCCGCAACAAACATGTCACACACATGGACCTCATTTGCTAGGGCGACGTGAGTGAGAGCAACAACCATTCAAAATATTCAATCATCACAATGACTTGCTAAACATGAGTTACAAATCTAGATATTAAGTTCTTTTAATTGTTACAATACATTGACCCATTTTCTCATAATGAGTGATCAAAGTTCTGATTTAAAAAAATAAATGCAAAGTTGGATTTGCTAGTGATTGCTACATTTGATTCAACTATATTACTTTAATTTACATTATATATTCAACATTCTTTACTTCTTCCAAAAGTAAATCTCTTTATTATAAAATATGTATAAGTTTTGGAATTATCTTTCAAATTTTTCTATGTTCTGGTTGAAGTGGGTTGTAATCTATAATGTTAGTAAAATTAGAAATAACTTTTGGAACCACATAATTTTTTAAAAGGTCAAATTATTCTAGTTTCACAATTAAATTTGTTCTTTGTCATTCATATGCATATACATATATACACATGCATATGTGTTTACATAACGTATATATATACATATATGTATATGTATATAAACATTAATAACTCTTGATTCAAATACTACTACCACCCCCTCCATAGCCTGAGTTCCTGCCACACTGAGCTCTTTTTATACCATCGTCAACTTCCTATGAATGTGAATTTATTTCATCTAGGTCGCTAGAACTAGAGTACATACATATCTACGAGTCATCATATCAAACCTATGCCCACATGATATGGGAGTCTATCCAGGGTTATTCATGGCGGCAACCTCACTCTTTATCAACACATTTGCAGTCCACAACTCAAAATATGTTAGCACAATCTTTAGCAAATTAAGTGGCACTCTCCTATCAATTAAAGTAACACTTGGGTATCTATATCATGGACATCTCTCCAATAAATAAACACATTGCATTACTGATACCAAATGGAGAAATCCTGGAGTCAAGTGAGTATACTCAAGCCATGCTTTTTCCTATGCAATGGCATAAAGTAGAGAGGGCCATTAGAGTTGTGGTTAAGGTCAACATACTAGATGCATATCCCTGTCTGTTGTACCCTACCCAGGTAGTTAGTGTCTTTTTGTCAAACTCTATGGACCTTCTGCACTCTTATCAAGTATGGTGACCGAATTGGCTACAAAATTCTAAAGGGAAATAATTTTCCCCCAAAACGCCTGGGCTTCTGGTATTAAAGGGTTTGATTTACATTCGGGAAAAGAATTAGTGGGTGGGATTTTTTGCAGAAAAGACTCAGCTAAAAACTTTAGCTTTCTTTGTGTGTATTTAGCCCTTAAGAGGTCCCTGAATTCTAGGGACGATGGGCTCCTAACAGATGCTATTTCAGCTCATAAAATAGAGCTGGGAGAATGTCTATGCAACAAAGTCTTTGACAAATATGAATCCTTTTTTCTCATTATTACTCACAGTAACCACCCCCAACCCGACCTTACAATCTACTATATGGGGATTAAGAAAATGTTCTACAAAATGATCATGACCAACAAAGAATGTAAGAAAATAATATGTATCCAAGAGTTTTATGGACAAGTTTATGAAACTAAGTGACATTAGTTACATGATATATATTTTAAGATATATAATATGTAATTTCTATATTTATTTTTGGTTGAACTTCTATGTTAGGAGTTACAGGATGAGTTACACATTCAAATCTTAATTGTAGATATGTAAGAAACCATTTCACATTTTTTAAATATAGAAGTTATACAAGATTCCATATAATTGCAGCATTCCCACAAAATTAATCCACATGAATACTAACTCCTCTCCCCTATGTTGAATGATTTCCATGCTTCTAACATAACAAATGTACAGTTGGTCATAAGGTTTCTGCTCTCAGTCTTGTTTTAGTGAGGGTGTTAGATATAGTTTGGATGGTTTATGTAGAGGAACAAGAGGCTAGAGGAAATGAAAACTGCTTTTGTTAGTGATGGACTTGAAAAGCACCGAGAGGGGGGGGGGGGTGTGAATCAGTGACACCAAATAAAACACTACTTCGAACACTAACCAATAGATGAACTTAACCAAGCATTTAAACAAAATACATGCTATCCAGAATGATATAGCAACATCCACAAAAAAGTAAAGCATCCACCATAACACAAGTGTTTTATACGTGGAAAACCCAAATAGGTAAAAACCATGGTGAGATGGAACTCACAAGTTAACTATCTGTAACAATAGATAACTGACCGGTTAAGGTCTACAAAGTGCTCTGCTAGGAGTGAATCTTGTTAGAGAACCCAAAGCTTGATTAGAAGCTTATACCCTGTTAAGAGTACTAACCTATTAGGAGTAACCTCATTGGAGGTTTTGAGAATCTAAACTAGTGGATCACCTTGTTAGAGGATTTGTACAATGAAGCTTGTTAGAGCTTACCCGGTTAGGGGATTTGATTCTATTGTAATGATTAGAAAACAACAAGAATGGTTTGATCTATTCTGAGTAGCACAATACTTGCTCGATCAAATCCTTTTAAGTACATTCAACACTGCTCTTCATCTTAACACTTATCTCTCTTCAACAAAATCTTTCACTCTTGATGCATATTAGTATTCGCATAACATCCTCTTGTAAATGATTCACTAAGATGTCTTTAAATAGACATTCAAATCTTATGTCAGCCTAAGGAAATCAAAACACAATTTCCTAGGTGCAGTGTATCTAGACAAGTGATCAAAACTCATCACAAAAGTGATCGCCAAGAAATCGGTGCTTGTAACTCATCACAAAATCAGATACCGGTTAGAACAGTCAATACCAGTTGGAACAAAACATGTGAACCGTTGTCTTGGAATCTTTTGCTTGATCTCCATTTTCATCTTCATCTTCATCTTCATTTTGATGAGTGTAGCCACATGTTGTCTCTTATGCACATACCGGTTGACACAAATTACTAGTTAGAGATAAACCTTAAACACACCGGTTGACAGTGTAAACCAATTGAAGTTACACCAGTAGTCAATGCAATCATATGTGTGTGAGCGAGTGTTTCATCAATGACAACAAGTGATAAATACATTACAATCATCATCAAGCCAACAATCTCCCCCTTTGGCATTGATGGCAACACTTAGAAAATTTTAGAGTAATACAATACCGCTAAGTGTGCATACACAACAAATTTACACATATACTCATACTTCCCCTTAATGCATGCATAAATACAAAATTTTCAAAAACACACATACATATTATTACTCCCCCTTTGACAACAATGCCAAAATAAAAAAGTAAAATATATACAGATATATAGAAAATCCGTATCAAAGTGTTCAACATATATTAACAACTTAAACAAAGTTCATGCATTGGCTAATCTCATAAAAATATCATTGAATTTATGCTTCATCTGTGATAAAGCATTTTCCTATAATTCCGATATGTTAGCAGTATACTCAAATGTAGACATCGGCCAGGAATGAAATTCTTCCATTGAGTCCAACGTGCAGGTTTCAGGAGTAGCAAGAATAGCTTCTGCATTGGAGTAGGCTCTCTGAAGAATGTCGACCTAGGAGGTGAGCAGATTCTTGAGCTCTTTTAGAGATCAGAGTCTCTTAGCTTTCTCATTATCATTCTTGTTCAATTTGTCATGCAAATCATCTACAGACTGGTTAAAGGCATGAATGGAGTCTTGGAGTGGGACATATGTCTTGCATATCCTTTCCATTTCTTTCTTGGTTTCAACTTGACTCATAGAAATGTCAGAATAAAAGAAAGAAACATTGGAGGTAAAGGCAAGTTATTTTCCTCCAGATTCAATAGCTTTTCTCAACAAACTTACATTATGAGATAGAGCCATTTTGCCACTTTCAATGGTCTTTGCTAGTTTATCTCCATATTTCTTCTTGTGGTTCTTCTCAGCGGACATTTGAGAAGCATCTTCAAGCGACTTGATTTGATCAGATGCACATGTAACTAACTGACCAATTTTTCTAAGGGGTGTAGGAAGATGTGAAACAACTGTTTCCGGTAGTAAACCAAACAAAATCTCTATTGCATTATGGATTGTCTCTGCTTAAATCCTTTACTCTTTTAGTCTCTTCTTATGAGCTCTAGATTTCATAACATTAGAAATCTTCAACATTTATGACACGCTCAAAGTGTTCATATCAATGGGTCCTGAAATACTTAAAGAATCATCATCATCATCATCTTCAAGTAGTTTCTGCTTCACTGGTTCAGGAGGTACACTTTTAATGATAGCTCTCTTTGGGTTCTGCTATGTTGTCTCTTTAGGTAATTGAGTGACAAATTTCTCAGTAGACTCCTTTTGAGTATTTTCAATGACTGGTGGAGATTGGGGTTTCTCCAGTCGTTCTGTTGTCAGTTCATTGTCCACTTTTAGTTGAATAGCCAGTTGATCAACTAATGTAACCTATACTTTAGTAATTGTAGGAGGCTCCATATCTGGTGTAGTGATGTCTCTAGATAGGTCTACTATGTCATGAACATCTTCATCAACAAGAATAATGAAATCATCCTTCTTCTTGATTGGATAAACTATGCCAGGTTGAACAATCTCCTCTTCATCCATTTCTGGTAGAGGAACATCATCTGTAGTATTATCCTTATTGCTAGACTGGATGAGTTCTTCCCTCTTTTTGATTACACAGGCTACCTGATGTGTCTCAGACTCAATAACTACCCTTTTTGCATTAAGAAGCTTCAATCTTCTCATTTTGAAATCAAAATATACTTTGTATTACTCAAATAAAGCACTAATTCCATCCGAGGATAAATTGGGAAAATATTGTACAAATATTTCATCAATAATCTTCTTTTCCAATTGAATAGCTTCCTCCCATTTATCTAAAAGAGTATTATACAAAGAGATTGAAATATCCTTTTCCAAGTCATGCGGAAATCTATTGTAATGACCCAAATAAGTGATTACTTGTTGAATGACTTGCTTCTGCTCATCTTTAGTGAAGGAATCAAAATGTTCTTTGACATTGTCAAACCTATTTCTTCCTAGTGTCTTCATTGTTCTCTCAAAAATTATGTCAGGTTTGTAGGTAGCTATATCAATAGGTGTAGTTGCCTTCGACACTACCTTTACCTTCTTGGGTGTTCTGTCGATTTCTTTTTCCTTCTTTGGTTCTTCTTCAGAATTTGTTCCCTCAGACTCTGGTTGCAAAATCAATTTTTGATTTCTCTTCTTTGGCCCACTCTCCTTCTTTGCATATACTTTAGGTGCCAGTTTCTTTTTTGTTACGACACTCCGAGTCACCCTTTTGGTCTTTATAACAAGAGACTTTTCATCAGACTTCTTTTTCTTTCCTTTCACATTAGCTACAGGTACAGTACTGGTTTCTGTTGGTGCAACTTGGACTGCCACAATGTCCAATTTTACCTATTGTTTATCTTTAGGTGATGCTAACAAGGTATTAGCATAGTCAACCAGTAAATCATGATTAACCTCATAGCTCATATCTTCCATCTCTTCCTCTCTGGGCTCAATTTCTTGCATCAAGCAAAAGTCAGTGGTAACAGTGAAGACTATGTCTTTTGCAAAGTGTTTTATCACATCTTCAAGTAATCTCATTCTCATGCTCATCTTTTTCTGAAATTCATTAAAATACTTATTCAAGGCAGCTGAAAAGGTATTCTTCACAACCTTAATGTTGTTCTTGATATGTGCATTGACCTATTGGTCTTTTGACCATTCAATGTCTCCAATTATCGATAGGAAGTTCTGGAAATAGAAAAATAACCCAACTAATAGCTGACCATATTTGAACTTTTGAGTGTTGTCCTTCTTAATGGATTGCAAATTTTGAAATAATTACACTCTGATGGCTTCACAAAGATCATAATCTACATTATCAACAATCATTCTATGTGTTGTATGAATTGCTACAAATGGAACACTATTAAGTCTACTAGAGTAAAGTACCCAGTAGCCTATCACAATTGCTGCTAGTTTCACTGCAGGGTCTCTAATATTGTTGATAGAAAAAGCACGCTTATCAAATGTAGAACTGATTAACTTGAAGAAAATATCCTTTGAAATTTGTCTTAGCACAGGAATTTCACTGGTTGAGAAATAACCAGTTATAGCCTGAATAGCTTCCTTGGTTATTGTGTGAGTCCTTTCTGAATACATGTTCTCTCTGTGGACTTGACTCAAAATGATTCTGATGTGTTCTTCCTCAAAATCTTCAAGAAAGTAGGCGACATTATGAAAACCTTTTTCAAAAACCCTATCATATTTTGTTTCAATCTTTCCATTATTACCACAGAGTGATTTCAACTGTGTATAAATGTGTAGAGTTCCTAAATCTTCAATTTTGCAGTCTATATAACTAGAGAAGTCACCTTTGATCACAACACTACTCGAGACTTGTGCCAATGCATTATAAGACATAATTTGATCTGCCTTTAGAGCTTCCTCAGGCTCAACAGTGATCATCAACCTCTCTACAGACTTAGAAGTAGATGCCATTCTAGATAAGCAAGTTTCAAAGTAGTATACTCAAAGAAATACCTTATTTCTTGCACGTTGCTCTGTTTCCCAGTTGAAATGCCCAAATGCACACCCGTTTGCCTCTCTGCAACTTTCGATTCAACTTAATTTCTCTAATCATAAAATAATTCACCAATTGACAACAATACAATCTTGTTTGGCTCTGCAATTACTTCTGATTTCTTTCTCGAAAGAGTTAGGGTAAAAAGACAAAGTAAATGTTGCTTTTATCCCTTTTTTACCAACTACAATAAATGCTCACACTTTAGGTTACAAACCCTAATTTCACCGCTCAAGTGAAATATCGGTTGATAACACGTCAACAAAAAGTCACCAAAATTCATGATTCAAAAATTCTTTCCTGCTCATTTTACAAGGGGTTCGAAGATGTTTTACCGTTAAGCTCCCCTTAGCCATGTTAAAACAAGCTTAAGTCACCGGTGTTGGGTTCTCTTCACTAGGTGAAAGAACAGTTTCTTCTTTAGGCAAGTCATCACTTTTCTTTTTCCAAATCCGATTCATATCCTCTCTAGTTTCCTCAACATCAACTTTCTTCTTTCCTTTCTGATCCTTGAAAGAGTTGACCGATATGCTATTTCTTGATCTACAAAATTTTGCTAAGTCCCTCGGTTTGTTGCAGTGGTAACAGACCATACTAGATGATCTCCAAGGTCCTGCATTTCCTCTTCCCGTTCTTCTTTTGCAGTTCATAGACACATGAACAAAGTTATTACAGAAGGTGCAAATAACATTTGTTACCTTTTCCATCTCGAATGGACTAAATCGGTTGTCATAGGATCTTTGCGAGTTTAGGTTTACCCGGTTATCAAAGTTTCTTATCCGGTCACCATTTGGTCTTGGATGCATGTGTGGTACAGGATTGTTTGCTCCATATCTACACTCAACATGTCTATGCCCAGACATTCCACATGTGAAGCAATGACCTTCAAAATTTCTTGACACATACCTAGCATTAGTATTGTAATTTGCATTTTTGTTAGGTTTGTCTCTACAAACATTTATAGTATGACTAGGCTTATGGAAAGCAAACAAGACAGGTTTAAAAACCTTCTTACAAGTAGTCTTATTGACTTTAGGAGCGGTTTTTTTCTTTGGATAGTTTCTCTTTGTATTGGAGGATTCACCTTTTTCAGTTGTATGAAAACCAAGTCCAGAGATATCACCCTTCATTCTTTGTGATTGAATTTGTTCTTCCAACATGGTAGAACTTTTGACAAACTTCTCCAATTTCTCATTGGCTTCAGTAAGTTTTTTGATGAGATCTCCATTATGATTAGACAGGTTATGTTTCAGAGATGATGCTAGCTCAAGATCTAACTTTAGGTTCTCCTTTTCTTCTATTTCAGCAATCAAGTTCTCATGCTTAATATCTTTTTCCAGTTTGATCTTTATAATCTCTTGATCTCTTTCATTGATAAGATCTTTAGCAACTCTTCTAGCTTCCAGTTCCTGACTCATGCGGATAGTGAGACCTTCTAGCTCTCTCCTTATATTTAGTTTCTCACCGTTCAACTTTTCAACTTCTCCTACTAAAGCTTCAATATTGGCTTCATCTGAAGAACTATTATCAGATATTTCTAACATTTTTTCAGATAGCTCTCTCCTTTTGACTTGAGAAGCTTTCAGTTTGCCCCTAAGGGATTCAACTTCATTTCTGGTAGCTTCTAGCTCTCTAGCCATCTTGAAGTAGCTCCTCTCCCCCATGGTAGTTTCAAGACTCCCTTCTAAGCGGTTAGGCTTCAAAGAAGCTAGGATCTGATACCAATTGATGGACTTGAAAAGCACTGAGAGGGGGTAGAGGTGAATCAGTGACACCGAATAAAACACTACTTCAAACACTAACATGTAGATGAACTTAACCAAGCATTTGAATAAAATACATGCTATCCAAAATGATATAAAAACATCCACCATAACACAAGTGTTTTATACATGGAAAACCCAAATAGGTAAAAACCATGGTGAGATGGAACTCACAAGTCAACTATCTGTAGTAATAGACAACTGACTGGTTAAGGTCTACAAAGTTCTCTGCTAGGAGCGAATCTTGTTAGAGATCTCAAAGATTGATTAGAAGCTTAGACCCTATTAGGAGTACTACCTTGTTAGGAGTAACCTCATTAGAGGATTTGAGAATCCAAACTAATGGATCACCTTGTTAGAGGATTTGTATAATGAAGCTTGTTAGAGCTTACCTAGTTAGGGGATTTGATTCTGTTGTAATGATTAGAAAACAATAAGAATGGTTTGATCTGTTTTGAGTAGCACAATACTTGCTTGATCAGATCCTTTTAAGTACATTCAACACTGCTCTTCATCTTAACACTTATTGTTCTTCAACAAAAGCTTTCACTCTTGATGCATATCGGCATTTTCATAACATCCTCTTGCAAATGATTCACTAAGATGTCTTTAAATAGACATTTAGATCTTATGTCGGTCTAAGGAAATCAAAACACAATTTCCTAGGTGCACTGTATCTAGGCAAGTGATCAAAACTCATCACAAAAGTGACCGCCAAGAAATCGGTGCTGGTAACTCATCACAAAATCAGATACCGATTAGAATAGTCAATACTGATTGGAACAAAACATGTGAACTATTGTCTTGGAATCTTCCGCTTGATCTCCATCTTCATCTTCATCTTCATTTTGATGCCTACTTAGTGTAGCCACAGGTTGTCTCTTATGCACATATTGGTTGACACAATGTACTGGTTAGAGATAAACCTTAAACATACCGGTTGACAGTGAAAACCAATTGAATTTACACCGGTAGTCAATGTAATCATATGTGTGTGTGAGAGTTTTTCATCAATGCCAACAAGTGATGAATATATTACAATCATCATCAAGCCAACAATTAGAACTAATTTTCTATAATATAAGTAACTTAAATTTGAAATGTGAAGATAGTTGAATATGTTGACAAGTTGTGCCACAAAACCATTATATATATATATATATATATACCGTCATCCCCACCAATCTCATTCATTTCAAATTGTTACTTGATTTTGATATTCTAAACTTCGTGCTTTTTAAAAAGTTTTCTAAGATTTTTTTATTTACTTATATTTAGAAAATTTTACTTATTTTGAAACAAAATTGTATTTGTTTGGAAATTATGGTTATTTAATATAGTCATATATTCCATCTATGATCATAATAATTTAGACCTCCCGAACATTTAAAATTGTGAGGAATTATTTTCTATTCATACACTTGTTTGAATGCCAAAATCTTTATTTATAAGTTAGTTACTGATAGGAAATTTATAAGCCAAATTGTCATACAATTTATATTACATTGATTGTACAAAAAATTGGTAGATAGAAAATAAACGATCCACTTTCAAGTTTGAATCTGACTATTAAAAAATTATATAAGATAATATACTTTTTATATTAGATCTACCCATGTTTAATAGACTTTTCAAGAGGCCACTTCTTAAATTATACCTTCAATTAATGAAATTAAAAAATAGTGATTGTGACATTATTTGTCATTAACACGTGTAATATTTGGATATCATTAAAGTTTATAATGTGCATTATTATAATTTCATTTTATATCTCTTTATATATAGGTCATAAATACATTATCGTAGTCTCTAATCTGACCTACTTGGTAATCTAATCAACACATGTTCTTGAAACCATTAGCTAACCACCACTACAATTTCTCTTTGTCTAAACCAATCACTATGCATGAAATTTCCCCACTTAGCACTATGTTGTGTGCAACACATGGTCATTAGACTACGAAAACACACAATGCTAAAAAATGCCCCTCTCCCTGATCAAATTGGAGCTTTGATACCAAATGTTAAGAAACATGGCGAGTAAATACAATGATAGCATATTAAAATATTGAACAAATCTAAAGTTAACCGATCATTGTTGTGTATGATTGATCATTAAATTAACATGAAAATATAGATGTATCATTAAATTAAAATTATCAAATCATAATATCATCAAATATATATGAAAAATAAATCTTTAAGAAAAAATCCACTATCAAAGAGATACTAAGCTTGTATTATTAAAGAATAAATATGTTTTTCATTAAAAAAGCAACGTTAACTAGGGTGCCAGCCTTTACATAGTCAGATACTATAAAAAGGAAATCCCACAGATAGTAAATATCAATAATAGAAGCAAGCCTAGAACAAACAAGGTCGAACAAAAGAAACCTATCCAACCTTTGACAACTCAGTCCCAGCTCAAGGAGAGGAAAGGACACCCGAGCCTTGGGGGGTGGGGAGGACTTTCCCTCCTATTTGCAACAAACAATAGTCCAAGTGATACTTTCATCGGGACCATCAAGGGAATGAACACACGATAAGGATCACTCATGTAAACCACCAGTAAATCCAATAGAAGGCTATTGTAGGAAAAAAATGATTGTTGCAAAATAGGAGGGGTTAGTTACAGAACAATAAGATACTGCATAGAATTAGGAGTAGGACCAGTAGTTGTAGAGCGAAGCTACAAGTCAGACATAGTAGGAGTTGAATCCGTTAGGATAGGAAGAGCCAAAATGGTGTAATCGACAACAACATTAACAGTCATAGAAGGCACCTCATCCTCCTAAGAGGATCCATCCAAATTAGAATCAACAACATAGATGGTCAAGTGATCATCAGTAGCATCCTTCCACCAAGTAGCAACACCTTTGTGGCATGAAACAAAGCAATCCAAAGCAAGATGGCTCGTAGAGAAATATTTTCCACAGAGAAAGGGAAGACCCTCAAAATCTAATAGTTGATTCCAAGACCGATCTCCAACCATGAGAACCACATCTCCCAAGAGAGGAAAAGAGATGTCAATATCAACTAGGATGCAGACAAAGGTAGTGTGGCCCATTGAAGACATGGCATCATCAACCTTTAAGAAATGACTAAAAGATTTACCTATATCCTCATAGCAAGAAAGCTCCCAAAAATGAAGAGGGAGATGCAGAAGGAGAACCCAAACTAGACGCACATTAAGCGATTTAGTGAGAGCGTCGAAAGTTGTCGAAGACTTAATAGAGAGAGAGTGAGCTACCCAAGCCCACAACTTGCCCAAAACCACATCCTGATTAGCTGAAGAAGTGAAAGAAGCAATGAAAAATCCTTTAGCACAAGGAACAAGCTCAATATTATGAGCTACCAAAGGCCTCCGAGAGTCACTCACCCATCGACGAAGGTTTGGAAGTGAAGGCCAGAGCCCAAAGAATCTACACACTAACGTGTAGAATTGGTAGACCCCAATGTTGTCCACAACATCCTGCCCATAAACCACCATAGGGGAGGATTTGGCACAGGGAAGAGGATGAACCCCCTTGGAGGGTTGGGCAGTAGATCTGGAAACATGAGAAAAGTTGTGCTTGCCAGCAAAAGAAAGCCTAGGCGGGACCTTAGAACCCACAACATCAGTAGAAACCGGTTGATAACCATTACCACTAGATATGTTGGAATCAATGAACATTGAGAGGGTGGGTGAATCAATGTTTTGTTATTTACTAATTTATAAAACTAATTCTTTAACCATCGAATGCAAGGAACATAAATTATAGTGCAGAAACACAAAGCAAATAACCACACAAACATAACACTAGAATTTTTATGTGGAAACCTGGAAAGGGAAAAAAACATAGTGGGATTGAGTACCCACAATATTATTATACTATGACTAGTAGTAAAACAATATTACAAAAGTGGGATGCACTTGCATTCAGGCACACTTCCTAGAGCTCACTGCTCAATTGCAAAATAGGGTTTCAACCCCGAAGGAATCATTGTCCTATAAATGTGGTTTACAATAAGATTTACATTGTTTAAACTAGAGTATAGCATCTACAAATTCCATGAATCAATTCCGGTTAGGCTCAAGAATGATCTGCTTTGTCACTGCTCAATAAAAATGCTCTACTACATGTACCGGATCATGAAAAATTAAGATGCAAACATGAAACTGTGCTCAATCACTTCCAACGCCATCTTACATCCATACACACCTTCAAAATCATCATTCAAGTCAATCTTATATATTTGCACCATCAAAATAGATCTCCAACTAGTCGGCTTCTCAAAACAACAAAATGTGGAATGTATAGTCTCATGTTGTCTCAATCCTCTACAAATCCTTATTCTGGACCTAAAACATATGATCACAGGCTTCCCATAGGTCAGACCAATCACCTGAAACTCATCAACATCCACCGAAATCACCTCGGGGAATCCGGACCACATGCTATGTTGGAATCCAAGAACAGTGAGAGGGGGGATCAGTGTTCTACTGTGTAAGAATTTCTGAACTTATTGCTGATCAACCAGATGACAAAATATAAAATTAAAGTGTATAAACAAATGAACACATAAAATAATACCTTAACACCAATATTTATACGTGGAAATCCCTGTAAAGGGAAAAACCATGGTGGGGCTGGTACCCACAATATTTATATACTTGATCAAGGTATACAAATATTACATAGAGGGGTATGCACATGCATACATCCTTACCGCGTAGAGTTCACTACTCAAATACACATATATGAAAGTCTCACTAACTTATAAATCATTACATAATGATTTACAACAATATTGAACTTAAATGAAGCATCTGACCATGCTGGATAAGTTCCAATTGTAGCTGTGAGTTCTTCAACTAAACTGGTGATATAGATACTCTCTTCTACTACCGGTTAGGATTGTGCACGTGCAACTGTGCACATATGCTATCATTCACTCATCAATTCACATACTATCAATCTCTAACTTTTTTGCATCTCAAATTACATCATATGAATATATATAATCCATCACTAAGTGATCTCTCTTATATACCCTTATAAATTGTTCATCATGTTGGCCTTCACAATGAAAATAAACCTCTCGACTTCCTCCCGGATCATAAAGTATATTATTAATTATCCTGATGATCTTATTTGATGTCGGCTTGGCACACTACCTTCAGTTCCTCAAATGGCTTTATCGGTTCCCATAATATGAATTACTGGTACCAAGAATAACTGATTAACAAGTGTAAACAATAGGCTGTATACTGGTTGGCCTTATCTAGACAAAATAATAAAGTGATGAGTCCGGATGAAGAAATACCATCTCTTGAAGATGAGTTGCCATCAATGACAACCCAAAAGTTCAATTCACCTTAGAAGGTGACTACCGGATGAGTGTCAATTGCCAACAATCTCCCCCTTTTGCATTGATGACAACACTCATGTGAAAAATGATATTATCTCTGAGTGTGCTCCCCCTTTCCTATACATCCATGCAACTATTTACATTTGTACTCTTCCCCTGTGATATTCATTCATTTTTTACATCAATGAAAAATATGGGTGAATATATACAAGAAGAAATATGTACAAGTGATTTGCATATATATATATAGGTCTCTGTACATATTTCAGAATGTCTGCATACAAAGTCTTTAAAAATAATAAGTAAGTATCCCATCCTTGCTTAAGTGAACCTAGAATGGAGTTGAACCCATTCAAGATACAAGCATAGTATTCAATAGCTTGGGATTTTGTCAGATCCTCCTGTTGCATATTTGCTATACACTCTGTTTTATGACAAAGCACATTGTCTAACCAGGGACCTATAAAATTCTGAAGCTCTATGGCTCTCTTTATCATACTGTTCCTTTCCTTTCCTAACTTTAATATTTGATCCATGACTGCCAAAATTGGACCTTCAAAAGAACTTGTTAGGTTTGATGTCAGATTGTAAGAATGTGAAATCTGAAGTAATTGTCCTTTACAATCCATTATCTGTTTGTCTAGGGAAGCAGTGAGCTTTGAAAAATCTAGACAAGTTTCATAAATTTTACCTCGTTCCGCTAAGGCTTCATCAATAGACTGTAGATAGGTGAGAAGTTTTGCCTTTTTTGTTGATATCATCTAAAAAAATGTTTGTTTCCTAGCCTCAACAAATTTTTCTTTGGCCTCAAGTGCAAAAATTTTAACCAATGAATCATACTATTTAGGAATGTACTCAATTATTTGTTGAAGTTTCTCAGAAGATCTTGAGCTCTCTTTTTTTTAAAATTTCGGTACAAGCCTATTCATAACATCAAAAGTGGACTATATCAATTGCTTGTCCTTTGATTCTTCTTGGGCTAGCTCCTGACTTGCTTGAGCTTGGAGTGAAGTTGTAGCCAATAGCTTTTCTGCCAGTGACATCAGGTGGTAAGGCTTGTCAAAATTGATGGAAAATCTTGACATTTTCCCTTTAGGTTTTATTAAATATGTGTCAATTGCCAATCCAGAAGGGAAATATGACGCTATTTTTTTGCCTTTGTCTTTAGCAGAGGTCTTTCGAGGTATATGTGTTAGTTCCTTGTCTGTTGAAGTTTGCATTGCATGTGCATCGATGGCTTCACTACTCTGTTTTGGTGCTTCCTTTGATTCCTTTTCAAGCTCTTCCTCAACATCATGTATATTTGTTTCCAGAGGATTCTGAGTATCCTTAATGTCAAAATTTGGCTCATAGGCTAGTGGAGTAGTAACCGATGGATCAATTTTCACATTTTGTTAATCTTTCCTTTCAAGTTCCTTATCCTTTGGTAATTGAATGTTTTGAGATTGTATAAAGCTAGGAATTAGCTCATATCCTTTACTCAAAAGAATTATTACCCATATATCTATTATTTCTTTTAGAATTTGTTCATATTTTTCCAACATTAAGTTGTTTATCTCGTGTTTAGCTTTGAATACTATCAAACTTGCCTTATTTATTAAATCTGCAACCTCTTGTGGAGTGATGGATGTATAAAGATTAATCAATTATGTTTCCTTCATCTGTCTATCCAGATTCTGTGCATGCAATTTTCTTATTTCTAATCTATCATGTAGTTCTTTAGGAAATTTTTTCTCCAATTCTATCAATGTTCTACTAAATGAATCAAGATATAAGGCAATGGCCTCTTCTAACTGTTTCTTATCCTTTTCATCAAATTCATCTTAAAATACATAAGTATTTTTTTAGATTGCCATCATTAATAATTTGATCTATAATTTCTTGAGCATCTAACCTCTTTTTCTTACCAGTTCTCCTCATAGTTTCCAGTTTAGATCTCTCATCTCCTTTGGGCTTCCTTTTGTGTACAATGGTAATCTTAGGACTCTTCTTGGGTTGATCCTTCTCTGGTTCCTTCTTTAGATCTTCCTTTTTTTTTTTTTTTAATCTCTGGAGGGTTGTCCTCCAACAAATCTTGCAAAAACACCTTTCTTCTTTGGAGCTTGTCTAATTTCTTCTTTTGACTATGTCTCCTCTGAATATACAACAACATATTCCCTTAATGGTTTTTGTTTTGTTTTCTTTGTTTCCTTAGGCTTAGGGCTAGGAGGCTCGCCAGATGGTCCTTCTTGTTGTATAGGTGGTTTAATTGTAACTAGGACAACATTAGGTGTGGCTTGAGCTTCTTTCTTTGCCTCTCTCTCACCTTTTCTCTTCTTTTTTTTCTCTTCTTTTCTTTGAGCTCCAAGGATTCTAACCTTTTGTTCTACTTTTGCCCTATCATGACCTTCACTAATTAGTTGCTTAGCTGCAACTCTTGTCATTTTCCTTGTGATACTGGGTGCAACCTATTCCATGTGGACTTTTAGTCCCTTCTCTTGTGCAGTGCCATTTTCTTCTTCTTTTACATCAACTGGAGCTGTGAGTAGATGTTGTGCATATCCATCAAGTGTAGCCACATCTACCTCATAGCCCATTGGCATAATCCAAACTATCCTGGGCTGGACTGCCTCCATCATGCATTCATCCTTATTATTCGTAAAACAAATTGTGTCCTAATATTTCTCCATAATTTCTTTGGGAATCCTTACCCCAATCTTCATCTCTTCTTGAAATGTTTTGGAAAAGGCCCACAAGTTAGCCTTATGCTGCTTGTCTCCCTGTCGGTCTAGTATTTGTGCTATTTGAGTTGCAACCGGTCTATCAAATGCCCATTGAATTTTTCCATAACTGGATACCATATTCAGAAAGTAAAAGGCTAGGTATATAATCAAAGAACCATACCAGAATGTATTCTTCTTATCATGCTTGATATTCCAGAGGTTGGTCATCAATTTGTTGAGCATCACACTACATAATTCATAGTGTGCATCTTCTTTCACTATCTGATAAGCAATGTGAATGGTAGTTCCAAAGACTGCATTCAATCAGTTAGATTGGTAAACCTTATAGCCAATCACCATTTCACAAAATTTCACATTAGGGACCTTGATATCATCAACCCACATTGATCTACCATCATATGTTGCCCCAGTGAGTTTGCATACATCTGTGTTTGATATCAGCTAAAGCCCTCACATACCTTCAACCTTGTAGAGGCATGTGATGTTCTTGATCACTTCTTCTATTATCTTGTATGGTCGGTCCAACCATAAGAATTGTTAGCCATTTAGAGGAATTGATTATGTGTTGCATTGATGTTTTTTCATTGATGTTAACACTAGCTGTTTTGGATGCTTTACTGACACTCTTTTGGTCCTGGTAGGTTGTGTGGTTTCTGGTTGGTTTGGATTTGACATGATCTAGTATACTCCGATATATTTGGGTTATGGAATTGGATTACTCATGTTCATATTCATTCAATTGGTTTTTGTTCTGGTGATCAAATGCTATTTTGTTTGCTTGGAAGCTTGGTTTATGGTTCCAGCAAGGGTTTCACCGGTAGAGCTTTGATGAAGATATTTGATGATATGCATAAGTGGTGTTGGTGCAGCTTCTGGTGGAGATTGAGGATGCTTATGGTGATCATGTTCAAGACTTGGCAGATTGGGATTATTGCTTCGACATGTATGGACCTATATTGGGTGCCGATGTATCTAGGTTATGGATAAGCTTAATGTAACATGTGGATTGGACCTCTCGATGGGTTTCCAAGACGACTTATGAGTTGGATATTATTTGTTTGGTCTAAGGTCGACATGTTTTGTAGTTATGTAATTGGTTTATTTTATGGTGGCCGACCTAATTGTTTATGGTCGAGGGTTTGTATATATATGATGTAAGATCTCATTGTAGATGACATCAGGATATAGGAAAAGCATATGGGTATGTAATGTGAGAATAATGTAATATCATTTACACAGAGGATTTGGTCTTTCATTGCAGATCGAATTGGGTTAATGTAAGAGGATTTAGTCCTCTGTATTGAGTTTAACTAGAATAATATTTAGGCATAGGAGATGCTATCTTTGCAGTTCATTCATTCTTCCAGATTGTAGTCTAGATTTCTATGTAATCAGTGGGACTCCTTTTGTGATGAGCAGTGCACTCTAGGCTGTTGGCCTTTTTGCAAGTGCATGCAAGTGTAGCCCCCTCAATCGTAATTCACATACTTACTACAAAAGTATTATCTGACTGTGGGTAGGCTTCCCACCATGGTTTTTCCCTTTACTGGGTTTTCCATGTATAAATATTGGTGTCATGTGAATGGTGTTTATTCTCTGATTATTGTTTATGCTTAATTGATTTATCTGTTATTCCGGTATTTGGTTTAAGAATTATGGTATTAATGTTTTGGGTTCTAGTATTAAAGTTTTAATTGCTTAATGTTTTAGTAATCTGTGACAATTGATTCACCCCCCTCTCAGTTGTCTTCTGATTATTTGAATTGTCTAACAATTGGTATCAGAGCTCTAGTCCTCTCTGCAGAAAGCTTAACCGCTTGAGGAAGATCCTATGACAACTAACAATTCAAGTTCATCTACTTCATCTGGAGCTATCTTTCAGAGAGTTTTGGTGTAAGTTATGCTTCGTGCACGAACAAATACTTGATTTTCAAGATGTGCTCAATTGGAAAAATCATAAAAAAAAAAATACTAAACAAAAAATTACAAAAATATACACAACTTCTAGTGCTCACTCTTAACTATCTTTTTGCCAAAGGATTTGTCAAAATACTAAATCTAACTATGACTTTTTTGATGCGCATGTCAAACACTATGTTATGTTTTTCATAAAAAATCAGGATCTATTTTACGTGCGTGAAGGATTTGGCCCCCTTAATCTTATCCAATTTTGAAAAAAAATAGTAGTTTGGAAACTAGATTCAGAGTACTAAAATCTTTGTTCTTTGAGTATTTTCATATCTTGAGTGGATAACTCTCAACTTTCTCCTCCAATTTCAAGTTTACCTAATTTTAAAAAACAATGGTCCACTTATACCCCCCTTTTTGCACACCATCTTGGTGCACTTACCCAACTATTCTAGTTGTCTCATTTTAAACCAAGTGTATTGAAAGGGTCACGTGTTCAAAAAGTTTTTATGAGTTGGAATATATCCATTATTTAATTCTTTTCTAATTCACACAATGGTCTTTAAAAAAATATAACTTATTCACACCATACTTGAAGTTAGTGTTTGTCTTGGGGAAGTGCTCGGGAATAACCTTATTATTAGTACTATTGCAATTGATTGCACCCAATTTTTGTTAACTAATTATTATTCATTTTTTTTCCATCAATTATATCCATGAACTTTTTCTTTCCATTTTTTTTTCAATTTTTAAATAATTAAGAAGCACAATTTTTAAGTTTTCAAATTACAAAAAATGTTTTTCTTCAATCTAATTGGCTATTAACTCATTATTGAATTGTTTTTCCACCAATTATATCCATGATTTTTTTCTTTCCATTTTTTTTTTCAATTTTTAAATAGTTAAGAAGCATGATGATTTTTAAGTTTTCAAATTACAAAAATTGTTTTTCTTCAATCTATTTGGCTCAAATAATTTGCATCTTGTTACGAGATCCACTTTCTACATGAATTGTTTTTGGCAAATTTTTAGGTACATTAAAATAACATTTAGTATGTTTTAATTTTCTTTTAATAATATAAAAATTTGATAATAAATCTAAACTTTTTTTTATTTGATATATGTTACAAGGCAATTACTATGAGAAATAAACTTTGCCTTTATTATTGAAACTAAGTGAAAATATTAATGTAAGATAATACAAAATAATAATGTTGAAAAAAAATAATATAATGAATATTAGTGAAAAAATAATATAATGAATATTAATACAATGTTATATAAATAAAAATTGTTCTCACTTTGATCTCTTTTGCTACAATAAATATTTAAATTTAAGTATAATTTATGATTTGTTCACTAATCACATTCTCAAATAAATATTAAATTTTAGAAGAGTTATAGTGTTCTTAATTGAAAAAATTAAATATTGTTTACATAAATTTATAAAATTAATAGCTTTACTAAGCCTCTCATTTATTTACTACATTTATATGTACTAGTTTGATTGAGTTCTTTGATTACATTTATATGTCATTCATTATAATTAATACAATATAGATTATTAAACTCTTTTATTTGCTAATTGTTTGCAAAAAAACATATTCAATTGCTATTACAAATAGGGTTAGGATTATAGTTCAACTAGGATTAGATTTATAGCTTAGTGTTAGAGTTTAATTAGGAATATGGTTCAATTAGTGTTTAACTAGTTATAAAATAAATTTTTGAGTTTGGATTAAATTATGGTTATAGTTCAAACATGGTTAGGATAAGGATTTAATTAGGGTTATATTTGCACTTAGCTATTAGCTTCTTTAATAATTTAACTCTGTCATTTCTTTCATAGATATCTCTCAACTTTTCCCAACCCTCATAAGATGTATTCAATGAAATAACCTTTGCCAATTCAGTCTTTGATAAAGCACTAAACATTGCATACCTTGCCTTTATATTCTCTTCATAAGCTTGAATCTCATCAGAAGTGGTAAAAACATTTCCCTGTTGAACATACTTAGTTTCCATAGTTTTTCAAGTATTGTAACCCAAGGAAATCAAATAACCTCTCACCTTCAATTTACAAAAGCTATAGTTGGATCCTTCAAAGATAGGAATGATTAATTTTTGTGCCATCGCAGGATCAAGATCTACCTCAAGCGGTTAAGATCTTCTCCAAGGAACCAAAGCTCCAATACCAATTGTTAAATATCCGGGCAGTTGAGAGGGGGGTGAATCAGTTGACAACTTAAACAATTTCTGCAATCCTTTTACACATCTAGAGTAACCAACAAAATTAATAAATGGAGATATAACATGTGAAAGCACATACATAACACAGATCACACAATGAACACCATATATGATGTAGAAACCCAAGAAGGAAAACATTGGTTAAGGTGATTTTTACAAAGGATGTCTCACTACTAGAATTCTCACTACAGGTGGGCTCACTGCCCAGAAAAAGGCTCACTACCGAAGAAAGAAGAAAGAAAGAGAATCCATCACTAATATACAATCTATAATACCAGACAACTTCTTATGCCTCTATACCAATCACACACTTTACACATCAATATCAATCAGACTTTTCCTTTTCAATCTCACATAAATTCAATAGAATGTCACACAACCTCATTCAGATCATCCACATATTTATACTATCTCTGGGAAACATAATATTCTAGGTCAGCCAAGACAAAGATCTAAAATAGGTCAATGCTAAACATTCTGGTGGTGAGAAGGAATGAGAAGTAGACCATACCACAACACACACCAATGGTGAGATCAACATGTTATCATGACAAATTCCGTACCCAAATCATGACTCATGCTACAAAAATGTCATTACTTATCCTCAAATTTTGGACAATTTGGACCCAAAATAACACTACCCAAAGGAACAAAAATAAGAATGGAAAAAAAATACTCATGAATACAATTGATCAACACCATATCTTGTAAATAGAGAAATCTAGATCACCATCAACTCAACCAATTTGCGTTGAATACCAACTAGAACACATCTTTCGGGGCACCAAGGATTCCGTGAACATGTCTTCCAGATCACCAACACCAAAAACAATGTGTTGACATTGTATACACTCAAAATAGATCTAGAGATAAATAATTAAATACGCAGTGATTTAATTAATAAACCTTCTTAATTAATTGAATATGAATTTATTTAATTAATTCCTCCTTTTATTCTTCTACTTATAAATAAATCTAAGGATTTATTTATATAGTTCATTTCAATTATTCCCCTTGATTAATTAATCTCAATTAATTAATTCCCCGCATGAAATTTATTTCTCCTATTCCTATAATTAAATAAACAAATCAAATCATTTGTTGAATTTATCCATTCCCAATTATTTGAATTTTTAATTCAAATAAGCACATGGCTCCTAACTTTTAACTACCTAGCCTAACCATATTCTAACCTAACCCATTCTAATCTTGGGTCTAACTAACCCTATACCTTATAACTCCCTCATCTTAACCTCTTTCCAACCTCTTTAGAGTGTCCACCTTCTCTTGAAGACACATGGCATCTTTGCCTCATGTATTTTATCCCTTGACACTTGCCTTCTTGTGGCCAATTGGTTAGAAATTATTGGACACTTATCACCTTAGAGATGACATACGTCTCTCCTGCTAACCTCTTTTCCAAATTCTCCATCCCTAGCCCATTATATCTCTAGATCGTATCTTGACTGTTGATTCCTACCACCTCATCTTTGGCCTTGGAAATCCTATAAAAGAACTTTATTTTCAATTAATCAGCATGTAGTACTTACCTGAATTTTGCATTGTTACTCTCTTCAAGTCTGCATTTATCATTAGCATGTAGATGATCATTTTAGCATAATCTTAGCATCATATCATATCAATCTTTTATTTATCATAAATCATGTAGCTACTCACATCTTAGGTAGTCATTTTGATGATCATGCTACTTGTTGAGAGCTACGTCTATTGAGCTTCAAAATCCTTGAGATTAGAGGAAAATGAGACATCACAAAGAGGGAAAAGTTTGCATTTCTAAATCTTAATTTTCTTTCTATTTCAATTCTTTTCTCATTTATGTATTGTTTAATATTTTTCACACTATTTAGACATACATTAATTGATGCCCATCGTGGGGCTTGACCCTATTGATTTTTAACAAGTTTTCTTGCAAGAAATTTTCTTGACAGGTTCTCGTAGATTCATAAGGTAGAATTTTGGTAAAGAATTTTACCTATTCTAGGCTAAAGATTAGTGTTCTGAATACTCGTTCTATCATTCTCATCACTTTAAATTGTGTTTTGGTGAACTACTATAGTGCAACACAAAGGATTCATCTTACTTTTCTATCTTTTTCATATTTTGTGCTCTCATTTTTGGGTCTAGCATTCTGATTTGACAGTATAGCATTTAAAGTGCTTCAAATAGAATTTTGGTTATTGCATTTAGTATTTTAATTACCTATTTTAGTGTTCTTAGGTGCCCGACTAGTGTTTTTAGTTAATGTTTTGGCATTCTGGGTCCTAGTTTCAGTGTTTTCATGCTTTGTTCTAGCGTTTTGAGTTTTGTCTGCAAAAAATTATTTTCCAGAATCGAAGTTGTGGCTTTTTGATTCTTAGGTACCTTCCACGCTATCAAAGATTGGAGTTATGAAACATTTTGCAACCAAAGAATGCTAAACTACTAATGTTGTTTTGCAGTCCCAATATATTTCATTTCTCTGGAATTTATTTTGGTTAAAATAGGCGCATAGACTAATCAGAAGAACAAAGAACAAACATGTCTTGCATGTCTTCGGTGATAGTTGAGTATTCTCTCACCTTCATTAGGTGATTAGAAACCTAGACTCATCATGTTTATTTCATTAGTGCATATCTTTAGAGGGCCTGCCTCGGGAGTAGCCTATAAGGTCAGGTGAGAGGGAATGACCCAAGTGGGAACAACTAATGCCAAGTACTCCAAACCACTATAAAATAAAACTAATTTCGATGAAAATTAGAGTTAACAGAAGTGTGCATTGATAGCCTTACCCGAGTATCCTTGAGATACATACAAACTTTTTTATAAAGTTCGGGAAGCCTCTTGAGGGATTTTATCATTTTCCATGCCGAATGGTGCCCTTACTAGTTCCTCTTTTAGCTAGAAGCTACCCGCTTCACCTTCGAACACTTTTATTCTCTTAGTGTAGGGAGGGGGAAGAATCTCTCCCAAAGACACTCACCATATGTCCCTCTTAAGAATGTGTGAACTCCCCTTTTGAGTACTTATTACAAGGCTCCTAATAGGATTCCACTAGCTCTCGCAAAGGCAAAAACATGGGCACCCTTTAGGGGGTGACAAGGCCGTGTGAGTTGAAAGGGTACCAAGATGTGGGTTGAGAATTAAAAGTGAAGCTAAATTTTCCTTAGGATAAAAAACTTCTTGGTGTGTCTCTTTGTTAAATACCCATGAAAACTTGGTCTTTCTTCAAATCCTTGAACATACACTTGATGTTATATTTTGAAACAAACAATTGATGAATACTAAAAGGGGGGGGTGAATTAGTATGCCAAAAATCTTTGTATTTAAACACTTTACCATTCTAACAGTAAACCGGTAAAGTAGCTTAGCAAACAAACTGGTTAGCACACATGCAAACCAAATAGCAAATAATGCATTCACCCATAGAAGCACAAACACCATAACACAAGATATTTTGACATGGAAACCCAAATGGGAAAAACAACGGTGAGATGAAACTCACAAATAACTATCTGCAGAATAGGAACCAGACCAGTTAAGGTCATACAATGTTCTTTACCAGAACAGATCCTATTAGGAATCTCAATCTCTGTTAGGAGACAAGTCCGATTAAAGACTACCTTGCTAGAGGATTTTAGATCCACAGATGTGAACCACCTTGTTAGAGGATTTTACAAAGGCTTCTCTGAGCCTACCTGATTAAGGGATTCAAACTTGTCAAAGATGTGAGTAATCAACAAGTGAATGATCTAGCAAATGGCACAGGTTGCTTGATTAGATCCACTATGGCTCATAGCTAATGCATTTCATTATTGCTTCAGTCTTTAGTAACTCTCACTCTGTTATAGCTCACAAACTTGATATTCTCAGTTAAGATCGTACTTACCAAAATTCATCAACCACCTTAAACCCTAGCAACAGCCTGAAACCCTAGACATGATGTCGTTATAAAGGAGTCTAATTTCATGTCAGTCCAATAGGTTTACAATCCAATTTCCTAGGTTCAATGAATCTAGACATACTTGGTAACATGACACAAAAAGCACCGCCAGAGTGTTGGCACTGTCAAACAATCAGTAGATGGTAACTTATCACAAAATGTCGGTTGGTAACTCATCACAAAGTATTACTAGTTTAAACAAAATACTAGTTGTCAGTTTGACAAAAATGAAGACAGGGAAATATCTGTTCTGCCGCTTTGATCCCTTGTACTACTTGAGATCCTCAAACCGCTTGGGGTTTTCATACCGCTTCAGACAGGTAAACACTTTATGCAAAACACCGATAGTCTAAAGACTATAATGCATCATACTGGTTGGAACAAATTCTGGTTGAGTTTTAACTCATACATATAAAAAGTGATCTCAATGTAAGTGTGTGTC
Organism: Cryptomeria japonica; assembly: GCF_030272615.1. Lineage (NCBI taxonomy): Eukaryota > Viridiplantae > Streptophyta > Pinopsida > Cupressales > Cupressaceae > Cryptomeria > Cryptomeria japonica. The sequence goes on along the minus strand of NC_081411.1, from coordinate 289,452,181 downwards.
CATCAATGACAATCACAACATAATCATCAAAAATGCCAACAATCTCTCCCTTTGGCATTGATGGCAACACTTAGGAAATTTTTTTTTGACTTCTAGGTGTTTTACAACAAAATCATGCCATAAGAAAAATTGCTCCCCTTAAGCATATACACTATCCCTTTTGTAAACAATACAATGTATAACTATTTGCTTACAGAGATAGACATGAAGATATACAGAGCATACATCAAAATTGTTAAATACCAGAATACTTCTTCCCCTTTGCCAACAATGACAAAGTACAACTAAACAACCCCCATTTTCATTTGGTATTAAAATAATAAGAGTTTATGTAATAAAGAATAAAACTTGTCAAAAACTGATTTAAAGTCCTGTAAAAATTGCTTCATGGATAAGGACCATGACTCAAGTAGGGAGATAACCACTTCTTTCTCTGTCTGTATCTAGGAGACTTGTTCTTCCATGGCGTCTATTGTGCTCATCTCTTGAGTCACCATTAAGGCATCTAGATTGAGATAGCATTTCTGAAGTATTTGCAGGCGTGGGAGTAGAACTAGTTGTAGTTCCTACAAATATCGCATCCGGTTACTGATCTCTAGCTCTATTCTTACAGACTGGATATGAAACCAGTGAACGGTTTGCCCATAAGCTGTAAAAGAGTCATATGGAGGCTTGAAGGTTGTCATGTATAACTACAAGTCAGATTGTAGCTTTTGCTTCTGTATAAGCACGTCATCACAGAAGAGATGGGGTTGGAAAATCTTACTAAGTAGTAGATTCCCCTCATCCAGAGCATCCCTTATATCTTTTTGAGCTTTTTGTATATCGGACCGGAGCTCATTTAGCTTCTTCACCAAGGCAATGTTCAGAGCCTTTTGATGATCTATCTTGGCATTTTCCTCTACTACCTCTTCTAGGCTCTACACCTAATCATCCACTACGGTGCATAGGAGCTTCAATTGTGCCAGTGATGAATCAGTATTGGGGAGGTTAGTGTCGGGTATCAAACCGGTAAGAGTGTCCACCACATCTTGGATCACATCTTTCTCCTTCTTTCTCCTTATCACTTCAAGGCATTCTTGAGCAACCTTAATGCTCTATAGCAGCTCCATTTCATTTGCAGACTAGAGGTCAATAGGACTAGTAAGGTCAGCCGGTTTGGCTTGACTACCGATTGCCTTTCGAGTTTCCTTCTGAGTGCTTTTTGCCACTTCTACTTTCTCTTCTTCCTTTTTTTCCTTCTCCGCTTCTTTTTCACTTTTCCTCTTCCTTTTTCTCCTCTGCTTTCTTCTTCTCTACTTCTTTCCGCTTCTCCTCTTCCTTTTCCTCCTCTGCTTTCCTCTTCTTTGCTTCTTTCTGCTTCTCCTCTTCCTTTCCCTCCTCTACTTTCTTCGTCTCTTCTTCTTTCCACTTCTCCTCTTCCTTTTCTTCCTCTGCTTTCTTCTTCTCTGCTTCCTTTCTCTTCTCCTCTTCCTTATCCTCTTCTTCTTGTTTCTTTTTCTTTTCTTCCTCTTTTCTATTTTCCTCCTCTTTCGTTTTCTTCTCATCTTCTTCTTTCTTTTTCTCCTCTTCCTTCTTCTTCTCATCCTCTTCATTTTTCTTCTCCTCTTCTTGCTTCTTTGCTTCCTCTTTTCTATCCTCTGCTTCCTTATGCTTCTCTTCCCATTCTACCTATTTTCTCTTATCTTCTTCCTGTTTCTTCCTTCCTTCTGTTGTAGATGGGTCATCTGAAGTAACATCCTCTACATCTAGAGCATTGACATCAATAGTGTCTATTGGTTGAGTAACCGGATTTCCTTCATTGTCAAATACTTCATTCGGTTTCTTGATTGCTGGTTCCTTTCCAGCTTTCCGGTTTGCCTCAGATACTTGATGCAATCTCAGAGCGGCTTTGGTATGAGAACGAGTATCATTTATTACTTCAGAAGCTTTTCCTTCAAGCAACATGAGTCTTCTTCTTCTCCTGAAGAAGAGGCCTTTAAAGTTCTCCATGATTTCATAGAGTTCTGAGTTAGATACATCAAGAAAATATTGTGCAAATATTTTCTCTCTTATTTCCTGTTCTTTTTCAATGGCAATGCGCCATTTGATGTCTAAAGAATTATACAAAGAATCCGATGTCATAGATTTGATATCTGAAGGCGACCGGTCATTAGTACATAAATACTTAATGATTTCCTGTTCAACTTCTTCCTTTTCTTCATTATTGAAATCATCAAAATGATCTACTAAATCATTCAGCAACTTTCTCCTAATATTTTAAATAGTTCTTTGACAATGTGTCAAAGGTTTGTAGGAGGAGATGTCAATATTTACCAGTGCCGAAGTTGCGGGTTCATTCTTTGTCTTTTTCTTAGTTTTCCTAGTCTTCTTAGGCTATTCTTCAGACACAATGTCCTCTGAGTCTGGTGAATTGGTCTTTGTCTTCCTCTTCCTCTCGAAGACTTTGGTAGGTGTCGCTTCTAGTTTCTTCTTTGCAGGTGACCGGTTGGTCACTTTGGGACTAGATGCAGTAACCGGTGCTGATACTGAAGGCATTGCCTTTCCTTTCTTTGTTGAGCATTCTTTAGCAGGTGTAACCCTTTCTAGATAAGTGTCGATTCTCTTTGCCTTGGGATCAAGAGGCAAGGCAAGTAGGGTAGAAGCATACCTATCCAGCATATCATACATTACCTCATAGCCCATAGGCTCCACACTTCTTTTTGTCTACGCTCAACCGCCTCCATTATGCGCACATCAATTTCGATGGTGAAGCATATGTCCTCCTCATACTTCTTGACTATATCACTAGATATCCTAGTCCTTTGGCTCATCTTGCGCGCCTGAACTCATCAAAGTATTTGTTCAACACTTCCGAATAGCCGATTCCAACCGCTTGTAGACTTTCCTTGATTTGTTTTGTCACCGGTTGATCAACAGACCACTGAATGTCACCTACTCCTGGAAAAAAACCTTGAAAGTAAAAGAACAATCTAGCCAACAATTGTCCAAACTTAAACCTTAATGCATTGTTCTATTTGATTGATTTGAGATTCAACATGAGTTATCTTTACATACAAGTGCACAGATCAAATGATGCATCTTCCTTGATCATCCTATAAGCGGCATTTACCGCTGCAACAGAGACAGAATTAATTCTGCTAGCTAAGAACATCCGGTAACCTATCACCATGCAGGCATACTTGACCAGATCATCCTTGATTGAGTTGACAGTCATTCCTTGTGAGTCGCTCACTGAACTGATGAGCTTGGACATTTCAGTCTTGCTGACCTTCTGTAGGGTTGGCACTTCCCCTGTGTTGTAGAAACCGGTGACGACATGAATCGCTTCCGGTGTGATTTCATGCGTCCTCTCTAGGTACATCTTATCACTGTGTACCTTGCTTAGAATAATGCGAATGTGATCATCCAAGAATTCTTCAAGAAAGTAAATTGCATTATGAAGTTTCTTCTTTTCCAGAATGCTGAATTTCGATTTAATCTTCTTATCCTTTCCGCAGAATAAGCTCAGCTGGGAATGGATCACAAGAGACCCTCGGTCTTTGATTTTGCAGTCTATGTAATTGGAAATGCCTTCTTCTACTATAACACCAACAGGTACTTGAGACAGGGCATTGTATTTTGACTTTCGTTGAATAAAGTCCATAGAATCAACAGGTGCACTAGAGCTAGCATGTGATGCAGAAGCCATGATAAATGGAGAATTATGAAAAATACCTTCGTTGATCGAAATTTAGGGCTTCGTAATCTGAACTTAGTCACACACTCCTTCGGTTGCAGAGATACTGCTTTGCGTTCTTCACTCTTCCAATAGATGTTTGCTTCAAATTCTCCTTCATGATTTTAATAAGCTCCTTGAATCACAGTGTAAATTGCTTTTCTTCACTCTGCACTTGAAAAACTTCTTTTCTCAAGAAATGACAAGTGAGAAATGATTAGAAAATTCCTTTTAAACAGGTTCTCTACCTACCATAATAAATGCTCCACTCTTAGGGCGTAAACCCTAATTTGCCTTTTACCATTTTCGGTCTTCTGCCAACTGACGGGTATCACATATCAGTTAAGGTCTTTTACCGGTGTTAAACGAGGGTTCTAAGCATTTCACTGTTTTCTCCCCCTAAGCTTTTTTGATGCTTAGTTTGCCAGTTCTGTGATTTCCACACTAGGTGTAGAAATCGGTTCTTCTTGCAACATCACTGGTTTCTTCTTCCAGGTTTTGTTCATATCCACTTGAACGGTTTCAACATCAATTTTTCCTTCTGGAGTAACCGATATATCATTCGATATACTCTTTCTACTTATGCAGAATCTAGCAATGTGACCTGATTTGTTAAAATGATAGCAAACTGTTCCAGGTGCTCTCCATGGTCCATTGTTCATGTTTCCATTCTTCCTTCTAGATGTTACAATAGTGTGGCCACTACCATGATAGATCAAACAGGTTGTTATCCAACCAGTTGCCGCTTGATAGCCACCAGACCATTGGCCAAAGGTGTTATACTAGTTAGAGTTCCAGTTCACAGGAGGTTCCGGGACACCTCCTTGAGTCTTCTGAGGATATCTTCCAGTGTTGTTCATAACACACCTGCATTCAGATGCTCTATACCCAAACTTGTTGCATGCATAACAATTACCATTGAACTTATTGGATCTAGGTACATTATTTATAAATTAAGGAAAATCATTATAGGCTTTGCTCCTACATACATTGGCAGTATGTCCTTCTTTAAGACAATTAAAGAAAATAGGTTTGAATTTTTGCTTATCTTTACCTTTGAATGCCAGTTGCTTCTCTGATGCTTCAACATTTGCACCTGAAGTCTCACCTTCCTCATGACCAGAGAAACCAAGTCATTTGTCCCCATTTTAGCAGACATGGTTTTTTGGTGATTAGCCTATCATTCTGACCCTCTTAGGCTAATGAGTATGGATAGAGGGTCTCCCGAGGCTTGTATCAGCTCCAGAGTTCAGTGTGTTTCGATCTGGCTTTCATTTGGTATCATTTGGACTTCATTTGCTATACTTAATATTTATAGTAAGTTTGAGATGTTAGAGATGGACCCCTTCTATATTTAGTAAAGGGGTATGGTCATATGCAGCTTCATCATGTCAGCTCCCAGCTCAGACGACGTTTAAAAATGTTGAGTATTAATGGACATATTAATGTTTATTTAATTTAAATAAACATTAATGTTTTGAGCTTATATTATTAAGTTATAATATAATTTTATATTATAACTTAAGTAAGGGTCCAAGTATCATTAAAGGGGACCATTTAATTAATTAATTGTGGCTCTTTTACCAAGGTGAAATATTAAATGACAAAGTGAAAATATTATATCATAAAATGTCATTTAATATCATTAATTGATTTAATGCCTTATTGGAGAAAATCAAACCTTCATGGGAAATATATATAAGGCTTTTGAAAAGAAGAGAAGAGGGATTTGATTATGTGATTGGAGTTTTTGATTGAAGTTTCTCTGGAGCATTGAAGTGTAGAATACCAAGGGTTTCTGCAGGATTCAAGGCTTGTCGGCATTGGAGAGCGTGGCTTCTTCATTGTAACAGCATATAGAGGGTGTGCAATATCATCTGATTATGCTTGTGAGAGTTGGCTTCATTCAGAAGTCAATATTGAGCTGATTGGAGGGTTTATTTCAGAGTTTGTTTGCAGATTGAAAGAGACTACAGTGCGCTACAGTGCTGTGAACAGTGCGCATGAACAGTGTCGTGAACAGTGCGCATGAACAGTGCCATGAACAGTGCGCAACAGTGCGCTACAGTAGTTTGAGTTCTTTAGAAGGGGATTTAGAAAGGTTGAATAGCTATATATATTTGACAAGGGATTTGCATATGAGGAGAATCAAACCAATATATCAAGGCAGCCATTGAAATACCAGGTTTTCTATCTATGGTCATTGTATTAGAAAATCATTACTTCATTGCATCATTTTCTATTATGATTATATCATGAAATACTTGGAGGTTGCATATGTTTAATGGAGATATAATTTGCATATTCCACATTCATGGTAGCATTCAACATTGATCAGCCACTTAGCTTTCATGCCAATTGTTTGCTTAAATGCCTAATGGTTGTAGGTATACATTGGGATGCATGACAAGTGTTTGTCTTAATGTCAACTAGCTGTACTAGTTAATTTCAGTCATTACATATGTGTGGAAAGGTCTAAAACAGCTAGTATATCATTTCTATAACAACTTTGCATTGTTAGAAGCTTTCCATAACTTCATTTGCAGCCTACAAACCTAAAGAAGACAAATAAAAAATTCACTACAGCGGCTTCAAACATTGTATGCCAAGTGTTTGACAATATTCCTTGGGGTTGAAATAAGCGAAACAGGGTCAGATTAGCCAAGGGATATTACAGTGGTATCAGAGCGGTTTCCTGCCAACCTGTTGGGTAGATTGATTCAGCTAGTTAATCATGGTTACTTCGGGTACCCAGAATGAGTGGGATCAAAATAGGAAGCAAGTGTATTCCTCATTGGAAAAGTTAAAACAAAACCAGAAGAAGCTGGATGAATTGATTTCACACCCTGCAAAACTTGATAGAATTGCTCGGTATATGACATCTATTTTTAAGGATAAAAAGGTGAAACTTGAAGAGAATGTGGTGATGGGACTCAAGAAGTTGTTATCAGTCATGATAACAAGTCTGATTTTCATGACAGCAGCCTTGCACTTGAGCGTAATGATGATTTGAAAGTCATGGAAAGTTCAGAAAGTGTTGTGGGAGTGACCTTGAGTATTGGCACTCGTGATACAAGTGTCAAGAATGAGGATTGCATGGGAATTTTGGCTCATAAGAGTTTCGATCTACATGACAGCAGTGATGAAATTTTGCATCAGCATGAGAGAGCAGTGACTACACATGTGCAAGATGCTTCTATTAAGTTGCCGCATGAAGGTACTCGAGATTTGGGTACTAATGGGGTAATGTGTGATGTGGATTCATGTCATTTAGAGTTTGATTTTTCAGATCAGACCTTAGAAAACGAGTTTGAAGATTCATGCTTTGGTATAGGATCCCAGAATCATGAGTTGGATGGCCATGTAGTTACATTGGAAGTGGAAGTGTGTGAAGATATTGTCATAACAACAACTTCTACCTTGCCAGTTGAGCCATCCTATGAGGTACATAGCAGCAGTACCTTAGATATTGATGTGTGCACAATTGATTGCATGCATGATGTTGTTGATCACGAGGTGAGTGATGTTGATTCAGTTTCATACCATAGTGCAGATTTGGGTGGAAAGAATGAGTCACAGGGGTATCATCATCTGGCTGGGCAGTTGAAGGTTAATGATGATATGATTGCTACAGCTTTGGAGCATTTTGATGTCGCTCGACAAATGTTGGTGACCTTTGGTTGGAGTACTCCTGAGACATATGAGCACGGTGATAGTAGCCTTTCCCTAGCAGAGTTCCATGCACTCTGAGTAGTTATTGGGATAATGAAACAGAATTACTTGCAGTTACTTGCTGATAGGGATTATCTTCTCGAGTGGGATTGCACTTGCTACGATGCACTAAAGGGAAAGGAGGAGGAGGTTGATGAGCTCACCCATGAGCTTGAGGTGACTATGGACTCGTTGGAGAGCGTTCAATCAGCCCTTCGTGAGTCACAGTCACAAGTTGAGGAACTTACCATGGCGTTGAGTTTAGCACAGTCTTCACCATCTGTGGATACAGTTGAGTTTCCTATAGCAGCACTTGGTGATGAGTTTACACCCACGGATTGTAGTGATGGGTGTGTTGAAGATGTGGTTACATCCGTCACTAATGCAGGTACAGATGACTTAGCTGCGATGAGTATTTGGGTTGAGAGTAGCAGAGAACCACTTGTTGCATCAGGTTCTCCCGAGGTTAGTGCTATGACAAATGATACAGGTCAGATTGTTGATAGCTCTTGTGTGGCAGTGGTGGACTCTCTAGAGAGTTGTGTGTTAGTATGCGACGTTACTCCATCCACTTCACATGGAACTCACATAGTGTCATATGGTTGGGAGTATGGCTCTCATGTAGATTTGTTTCCCTCTCCTGGAAGCAAATCTGTTACTTCATCCCATGCAGCTGATTTTGGACGTCAGCTTGTTGTTTCTCAGAGTCAGAGTGATCAGCTGCAGGTCTTAGAGGATTAGGTTGACTTAGCCTTATATTGTTTTTACTGCACAGATTCATTTATTGAGTACCTTCTTGAGAGTCCTGAGTTTCGAGAAGGTCCGTTTGGAGCTACCAAGGATACTCTCATCCGAGGTTCTCTCGCCATCGGGCGTGGTGTGGGAGTAATTATTGATACTCTGACTACAATGCTTCCTAATAGAGATTTTGTGATTGGGTTTGCAGAGAGGGTTACCAAAGCCCCTACCCAATCAAGTGTTTGGGGTCAGAGATTGGAGCCATCTCATGATTCCAGTATTGTTAGAGATGAGCCCTTGACCGAGGTTGGAGCGTTTTATCGCAACTACATAGTGAGGAGTGCTCATCACTTTTCTTTTGATCCACACGTGGAGGACTTGATGATGCATCGATGTGGATTGCCTTCAGGATTATACCATCCATTGTGGGATGGAGAGTTACCATTTTCAGTAGATGGAACTAGCAGTTGCAAGTACCCGACTCAGTTGATTGTTGGTGGCTACTTGCTCGAGCAGTGTTCAGTTTCCCATCATGTTGATGTGTATCCGGTGGAGATTGTTACTCCTATGACACAGAGGCTATCTTTGGATACATGGCTTTAGAGAGACTATGGTGACAATGGGCATGATGGTTTAGTTGGATATCACATCCATGAGGGTTTAGCAGAGGTTGTGGAGAGATGTTGCGTAGCAGATGTTTCCAGGTACTCCTATCTTCACAGTACAGATGGATGTGTGTATAGATTGCACTGGGATCCAGGTGATGACAGAGTTGGTGTTGCAGTTTGGATAGGTCTCATGGGTTGGCTTCACCACATCTCGCATGGTGAAGTGGCGATCAGTGTTGAGCAGCGAAAGTCTGAGGGAGGTTTACATGGGAGATTTCTACTCTGGATTTGGAATCTAGGTATACTATGTGGGACACTAGCGAGTATGTTGAGGGATCCTTTGTGTGCATCCGAGTTCTGGTTGGTGTTCCCTGGTAGGTTTCATTGCATGTACATGGTGTGCATCGTTGGTAGTTTCATTTCAGGTTCTCATGTACATGATTTGTCTCAGATGCATAGTTCAGTTGCACATGTCTTAGATGATATGTTTGGCAGCTTATCTTGCGCAGTTTTGGGAAGCAAACATTGTCAGTTTTTAGAGTTGCTTCCACTTGATGTTCATGTTCTTGTGACACCTGCTGTTGAGGTTGATTTAGTTTGGCAGGTCTTGTTAGTTGTGCCCTTGGTGTGGGCATTACAGGAGTTAGTTGGTAATACCAGGGGCATTACACAGGTCTTCATTTGGGATCCAGGTGGAGGAGTTTCTTTGCAGTCGATATTGCTTGGGGACAAGCAATTTCAGGAGGGGCGGATAGTAATGTCCCCATTTTAGTAGACATGGTTTTTTGGTGATTAGCCTATCATTCTGACCCTCTTAGGCTAATGAGTATGGATAGAGGGTCTCCCGAGGCTTGTATCAGCTCCAGAGTTCAGTGTGTTTCGATCTGGCTTTCATTTGGTATCATTTGGACTTCATTTGCTATACTTACTATTTATAGTAAGTTTGAGATGTTAGAGATGGACCCCTTCTATATTTAGTAAAGGAGTATGGTCATATGCAGCTTCATCATGTCAGCTCCCAGCTTAGACGGCGTTTAAAAATGTTGAGTATTAATGGACATATTAATGTTTATTTAATTTAAATAAACATTAATGTTTTGAGCTTATATTATTAAGTTATAATATAATTTTATATTATAACTTAAGTAAGGGTCCAAGTATCATTAAAGGGGACCATTTAATTAATTAATTGTGGCTCTTTTACCAAGGTGAAATATTAAATGACAAAGTGAAAATATTATATCATTAAATGTCATTTAATATCATTAATTGATTTAATGCCTTATTGGAGAAAATCAAACCTTCATGGGAAATATATATAAGGCTTTTGAAAAGAAGAGAAGAGGGATTTGATTATGTGATTGGAGTTTTTGATTGAGGTTTCTCTGGAGCATTGAAGTGTAGAATACCAAGGGTTTCTGCAGGATTCAAGGCTTGTCGGCATTGGAGAGCGTGGCTTCTTCATTGTAATAGCATATAGAGGGTGTGCAATATCATCTGATTATGCTTGTGAGAGTTGGCTTCATTCAGAAGTCAATATTGAGCTGATTGGAGGGTTTATTTCAGAGTTTGTTTGCAGATTGAAAGAGACTACAGTACGCTACAGTGCTGTGAACAGTGCGCATGAACAGTGCCGTGAACAGTGCGCATGAACAGTGCCATGAACAGTACGCTACAGTGCCGTGAACAGTGCGCTACAGTAGTTTGAGTTCTTTAGAAGGGGATTTAGAAAGGTTGAATAGCTATATATATTTGACAAGGGATTTGCATATGAGGAGAATCAAACCAATATATCAAGGCAGCCATTGAAATACCAGGTTTTCTATCTATGGTCATTGTATTAGAAAATCATTACTTCATTGCATCATTTTCTATTATGATTATATCATGAAATACTTGGAGGTTGCATATGTTTAATGGAGATATAATTTGCATATTCCACATTCATGGTAGCATTCAACATTGATCAGCCACTTAGCTTTCATGCCAATTGTTTGCTTAAATGCCTAATGGTTGTAGGTATACATTGGGATGCATGACAAGTGTTTGTCTTAATGTCAACTAGCTGTACTAGTTAATTTCAGTCATTACATATGTGTGGAAAGGTCTAAAACAGCTAGTATATCATTTCTATAACAACTTTGCATTGTTAGAAGCTTTCCATAACTTCATTTGCAGCCTACAAACCCAAAGAAGACAAATAAAAAATTCACTACAACGGCTTCAAGCATTGTATGCCAAGTGTTTGACAATATTCCTTGGGGTTCAAATAAGAGAAACAGGGTCAGATTAGCCAAGGGATATTACATAGTGTGGCCACTACCATGATAGATCAAACAGGTTGTTATCCAACTAGTTGCCGCTTGATAGCCACCAGACCATTGGCCAAAGGTGTTATACTAGTTAGAGTTCCAGTTCACAGGAGGTTCCGGGACACCTCCTTGAGTCCTCTGAGGATATCTTCCAGTGTTGTTCATAACACACCTGCATTCAGATGCTCTATACCCAAACTTGTTGCATGCATAACAATTACCATTGAACTTATTGGATCTAGGTACATTATTTATAAATTAAGGAAAATCATTATAGGCTTTGCTCCTACATACATTGGCAATATGTCCTTCTTTAAGACAATTAAAGAAAATAGGTTTGAATTTTTGCTTATCTTTACCTTTGAATGCCAGTTGCTTCTCTGATGCTTCAACATTTGCACCTGAAGTCTCACCTTCCTCATGACCAGAGAAACCAAGTCATTTGGTATTCTTCACCAGTTTGGCAGATTCAAGCTTTTGCTCTAGCTTAACAGTACTCTTGTTAAACTTAGCAAGTATTTCCTTTGACTCAGAGAGTTCTTTGGAAATAGCAACATTTGTCTCCATCAAGTTTGCATTCTCAGAGATGGCTATGTTCAATTCACCTTGTACTTCTTCTTTTTCCATTCTACTCTCATGAAGGTGAGCAGTAAGTGCACTGATCTCTTGCTTCAACTTGGAGATCTCATAATCTTTGTCCATAACCAAATCTTCAGTTTTCCTCCAATTCTCAAGCTCTTGACACATACGGATAGTCAGTACTTCCAACTCCTTTCTCAAGTTGGAATTTGATTCATTCAACTTTTCTACTTCTTGAATTAGGGCTTCCATATCTGCTTCATCAGAAGAACTATTTTCAAATAGCTCCATCAACTTTTCAACATGTTCTCTCCTTTTTGCCTGAGAGGCCTTGTATTTGACCATAAGATCATCATAGGCTTGCTCAAACTGAGTGAGCCGATGAGTAAGTTCCCTCACAGTGTATTCCCCCATATCTCTTTCCAAGTGGTTAGACTTATAGAAAGGTTGGCTCTGATACCAATTGATGAATACTAAGGGGGGGGGGGGTAAATTAGTATGCCAAAAATCTTTGTATTTAAACACTTTACTATTCTAACAGTAAACCAGTAAAGTAGCTTAGCAAACAAACCAGTTAGCACACATGCAAACTAAATAGCAAATAATGCATTCACCCACAGAAGCACAAATACCATAACACAAGATATTTTGACGTGGAAACCCAAATGGGAAAAACCACGGTGAGATGAAACTCACAAGTAACTATCTGTAGAATAGGAACCAGACTGGTTAAGGTCATACAATGTTCTTTACGAGAACAGATCCTGTTAGGAATCTCAATCTCTGTTAGGAGACAAGTCCGATTAAAGACTACCTTGCTAGAGGATTTTAGATCCACAGATGTGAACCACCTTGTTAGAGGATTTTACAAAGGCTTCTCTGAGCCTACCCAGTTAAGGGCTTCAAACTTGTCAAAGATGTGAGTAATCAACAAGTGAATGATGTAGCAAATGGCACAAGTTGCTTGATTAGATCCACTATGGCTCATAGCTAATGCATTTCAGCATTACTTCAGTCTTTAGTAACTCTCACTTTGTTATAGCTCACAAACTTGATCTTCTCAGTTAATATCGTACTTACAAAAACTCATCAACCACCTTAAACCCTAGCAACAACCTGAAACCCTAGATATGATGTCCTTATAAAGGAATCTGATTTCATGTTGGTCCAATAGGTTTACAATCCAATTTCCTAGGTTCAATGAATCTAGACATACTTGGTAACATGACACAAAAAGCACCGCCAGAGTGTCAGCACCGTCAAACAATCGGTGGATGGTAACTTATCACAAAATGCCGGTTAGTAACTCATCAAAGAGTGTTACCAGTTTAAACAAAATACCAGTTGCTGGTTTGACAAAAATAAAGACGGGGAAATACGTGTTCTGCCACTTTGATCCCTCGTACCGCTTGAGATCCTCAAACCGCTTGGGGTCTTCATACCACTTCAGATAGGTAAACACTTTCTGCAAAACACTGATAGTCTAAAGACTATAATGTTAGGGTTCCCATAGATACTGAGAGGGGGGGTGAATCAGTATTTGACCGGTTATGAAATTTTCTTAAAACTGAATGTGCAGAATGTAAAGTAACAGTATACCGGTATGCAAGAATTAATGCAAATAACAAAATCAAAAGCATCCACATGAAAAGAACACCATAACGCAAGATGTTTAACGAGGAAACCCGGTGTGGGAAAAACCTCAGTGGGATTTGTGACCCACAATATTCACTTACTGGCCAATAAGAGAATATTACTTACAATAGGGGCCTCCACATGCAGGAAGGCCAACTGCCTAGAGCTCACTGCTCAATAAGAAGTCACACTGACTTACAATGAGGATTTACACAAATCCAATATTTTGTACTACTTTACAATAGCATCTTCAATGCCAGATTTAGTACCAGTTCTTGCTCTGTTCTTTACATATACCCTTGACCTATAATTCGCACATTAGGTCTACCTTATAATTTATTTATTACATTCTATCCATATCCTACAAATGCCTACAATGATCTCTTTTATATACAAGAGTCATTTTACAATTTGCCAAGTCAGCTTACAATGATAAACAAAATATTACATATCAAAAATCTTGTCGGCCTCTGTGCCGGTATACATATTTCCTTCTGTGCCGGTGCCGGTGTAGATTGATTTTGTTGATGTCGGAGCACTGTTCTTTCTAAGTAATGCTTTGCCGGTATGATGTCTTGTCGGTGCCATAGGATTGCAAGGTTGCCTGTGTAATGCTTTGTCGGTATAGTGTCTTGCCAGTGCCATAGGATTGCAAGGTTGCCATCAATGACAAAACCTTCAATCACACACAATGTCTCATTGGAGTGTCCATATGCCAACATATAATGCATCATATCAGTTGGAACAAATTCTAGTTGAGCTTTAACTCATACATATAAAAAGTGATCTTAATGTAAGTGTGTGTCCAGCAATGACAATCACAACATAATCATCAAAAGTACCAACAACAATTTGATTGACAATTTGGCTTTTGTGTTTTTACATCAAATCAAAATATCATTCATTGAAACTTATCAAGAACTTCAAACACAAAGTTCAAATTCTCAGAATTACACATTTCACAATAGTATAGAGTTCTGAGTCTAAACATCTGCGTTCTGAGTCTAAACATTTGTTTTCTATGTCTAAACATTAGCATTCTAAGTCTAGGAATTGACGTTTAAGATCTATAAGATAGTGTTTTCAGCTCAAACATTAGCATTTTTAGTCAAAACTCTAGTGTTTTCAGAAGGAAGCATAGCATTTTCAAAGGGCAACATAACATTCAGAGGTTCATAAATAGCGTTATGGAGGTCAAGTTTAGAATCATGGTCTTTTCTTTTAGCATTCAGAGAAAACTCAACAAAACAGAGAGAAAACACTACCTTTTTTAGAGAGTTAAACATAGTTTTGGAACCTCTTTTCCAAGAAATTCTCAGATTATCTCTGTTAGGACAGATTCAAAACTAGGCACAACAGGTTTCACATGTTTACATCTCAAACAAGTTTAGGATCCAAATATATCAAGTGTATAATCAAATATCTTTGATAACTGATCTCTCAGACATAGTTTCTCATCAGGATTTATCATCCTTCATCACAAAACTACAACACTAGATCAAATTAACTTGGTTCTCTTAATAGGATATATCTTTCCTATTAGACTTGGTCAAATCATAGCAAAATTTTTCACTCCAAAAAGAATAAAAAACTTACAAATTTTTTAATACTTGTACGACCATTTCTTGTTGTTTGAAAAAGAAGAAGCTTAGTCAAAGGACAATTCTAAAAAAGAGAATATTTCTCTACATAAACCGCAAACTCTTATTGAAACATCGTATATTCCTACACCGCCATCATAATTATATGCGTGGTCATGGAAATGAGTTTGAGGAAGAACCTTTGAGAACGCATGCTGGTCGAATCAACTTGTTATATTTACCTCAGCAACTAATCACCTATTGAGTTACAATTTTGAAATCAAACCTTTTAGAGGAGTTAGATCACTTGTATGCCTGCATTAACTAGGGCCCAGAGACAAAAAATTTAAAGGAAAGGAAAGAGAAACACCTACAATGGCAGGTGAGAATACTTTCTCCCATCGATTTAGCCATGAAGAGGAGGAAGAAATTACAGATGAAGCACTTAGACAAATACAAAAAGATCCCAAATTTGGGAAATTTATGGAAAAGATGTTAGAAACTAAAAAAGGAGAAATATTTCTTAATGCTAGCTAATTTAGGTGCTAAACTACCTAAAAAATTTGACATAACAAACTTAAGACAAAATGTAGAATCAAGTAGTACCCAAAATGCTAATGACTAACCCGAGGATACACTAAATCACACTCGTAATGAAACCAATGATGGGACAAGAAACCACCATGAAACAATAAATAATATTGACAATCCTCTTTTGATACTTACCCAAAAAATGCAAACACCCCAACAATAAATACAAGATATGCAAAGAGGCACCCTCAAAAGATATTCATTGGAGGACATTTGTCCATACCCTTTTGATAGGAGTTTAAACACGGTTCCTTTTCCACAAAATTGTGAGATCCCAAAGTATGACAAATATGATGGCAAAACAAATCCCCAAGATCATATCAGAGAATTTTGCACCATGAGCATGGAGTTTGCACATAATGAAACATATCTGATGCATTTATTCCCAAGAAGTCTAAGCGGACAATCTATGGAATGGTTCTTAAAACTACCACCAAGAATTAGATCATTTCAGGAAATTGTGGATAAATTCATATCACAATACTCCTATAACATACAACATGAGACCACCCTGCTTGACGTGTGCAATATCAAACAAAAAAATGGAGAACCTTTTATGATCTTCTTACAAATATGGAGATGTTTGTTTGCTAGATATTCTCGACTTGTGCTAGATAACGAAAAAATGGATATCTTCATTGATAATCTCACAAGTGAAATGAGCTATAGGCTAAAGTTATGATGTCCTCCTAGTTTTATTAAAATGGTTGAAAATGGGATCAAGATAGAAGATGCTATGGTTAAAAAAGGAGAGTTAAAACTTTATAAAGAAGAAAATAATTCTTTCAATAACAACAACAACAATAACAATCATAACATTGATAAACCTATATTTTGGACCAGAAATAGAAACATTGTCAACGATGGAGGGGTAGATGCTAAAAAATCACAACCAAAGCAACCCATTTTCAATCTATCAAGTCACACACCAGTGGTTAACCAAGATAACTGATAATATGATAAAACTATAAAGATCTGATAAAAAACTGAGAGAGGGGGGGTGAATCAGTAAATAGAAAATAAACTAAACTTTCACCAAACAAACTTTCAAGTCTAAATCAACTCATAAAGTATACAGGATTAGACAATCAGAGAAATCTACAACTGCACTGTTAAACTTTATCGGTTGTCCTAATACTCAGTGACACAATGCAATAGATCTTGAAAATTAAACACCATTTGACAAATCCTTAAATCACTTCACTAATACCAGTAAAAACAAGTTTCAGATCATTTCCGGTCATTCAAATATATCTATGCATATTTACCAGTCATTCAAATCAACCATATCAAAAACACATCCACAAAATCATTCACCACTTGACAATGTTTTTTCATGTGGAAACCCAAATAGGAAAAACCACGATGGGGATGAATACCCACAAGTATTTTGAACTCTTTTGAAGTTCACCCTGTTAGGAGCCAAGCTCGGTTAGAAATTTATACAATGATGCCCTGTTAGGAGTCACCCGATTAAGTGATTTACCTCAGCCCTGTTAGAAGCTTTGATTTGTTAGGATCAACCTCGCAAGAGGATTTAGAACTCAAATATTGAGTCACCCTGTTAGGGGATTTTACAATGTCAGGCCTGTTAGGACCTACCTAGTTAAGGGATTTCAACTGTTGTAATTGTTAGAGAACAACAAGTTCTTGACTGATCTAGAAATAACACTTCCTTGCTGAATCAAATCCTTTATCGCCCCTATCTGCCTT
Organism: Cryptomeria japonica; assembly: GCF_030272615.1. Classification (NCBI taxonomy): domain Eukaryota; kingdom Viridiplantae; phylum Streptophyta; class Pinopsida; order Cupressales; family Cupressaceae; genus Cryptomeria; species Cryptomeria japonica. Next base: position 289,434,996 of record NC_081411.1, on the reverse strand, counting down.
CACATCATTCTATAGATACACCTCTTGGTTCGGCAATAATCACTTTCACACTTAACCAAATTTTCCAACACTTCATTGAATTAAATCATCAACCTTATAAGAAAATACATTAGGTCGGTAACACAACACAAACCCTATAAATCTTATAGAGATTACAAAAATATCGGTTCAATATTGATCATTAGATTACATGCAATCAACATTACATTCTTCTAGGCATCTGCAACCATTCCTGGATCACCACACTTTGAATCTTTAACTCATCACGTGTTTGTTACTTCATACTATGCATTTGATCATTCCCAAGATAAACAGTTATCTCTTACGTCCCAAATCCATTTCAAAAATCATCACATGTAACATGCTTACATGGCATCTTCATCACTGATCATCATTCAGTCATAGATCATCACAACCGATCTCCAAACTTCATTGGTTAGGGTTTTGCTTCTCAACTAGTTAGGGTTACCAGTTGATCTTCATTGCATCAACACTGGTTGCTTTACTGCATCATTACCGGTAGCAATACTTGCTTCATTACAGGTTGCTATTGACATTAATGACAACACTTCCAAACTTCTTCAATGCAATCTTCATGCAATGCCAACATTCTCCCCCTTTGGTATTGATTGCAATACAAATATAAATACTGATTGATTGCCATGATTGAGAGTAAAGCACATACACAGGTATAGGAATCTTGGTTTATATTTTCAAATCATATACTATCCTTCCACTGTATCTTCATATCTTCAGCTAGTAACTGGCTATCAATCATATAAATTTCTTCTTCCCCTTTGACAACAATGCCAAAGTGAAGGTAAACAATTTTGGTTCTCATCCATGCTTCACTGATCTGCAATTAGCTTCTCCCCCTGTGGAGTAGCTCCATTCTTCACCAATCATTCTTCAAGATTTTCAATAGGCTCCGAGATTGATGTCTTCCACATCTACTTAATTGACTTCATGTAGGGGTACAACCCCTAACTTACCTCTAAGGTAATCAAATGTAGCCTTAGGTAGAGGCTTAGTAAAAATATCTGCAAGCTACTCTTTAGTGGAAACAAGCTCTAGTGATACACCTTTCTTTGAAATTTCTCTCTTAGGAAATGATACTTCAGCTCTATATGCTTTGTCCTAGCATGCAACACTAGGTTCTTTGAAATATTTATAGCACTTGTGTTATCACAAAAAATTCTTACCGGTTATGATATCTTCAGCTTCAAACCTTCCAATATGTGTTTCATCTAGATTTCTTGGGTACAATTCATGTAAGATGCAACATACTCAACTTTTGTTGTTGATGGAGAGATACAACTATGTTTCTTACTACTCCAAGACACTAATTTGCCTCCAAGAAAAAATGCTCCTCCAGTTCTACTTTTCCTGTCATGAACATTTCCTGCCCAATCTGCATCTGTATAGACTTTTAAATCAAAGTCTCCTGCATATGGATACCATAATCCATAATCTATCATGCCTTTCAAGTATTTGAAAAATTCTTTTGGTTGCAACCATGAGTGACTCCTTCGAGATTTTCTAAAATATAGCAACCAATCCTACTACACGAGCAATGTTCGGTCTGTTGTGGACAATATAATATAGCTTACCTATCATGGATCTGTATTCCTTTTCATCAACCGGTGCAAAATCATCTTCTTTTGACAATTTACAAGCTGCAACCATTGGTGTTCCAACTGGTTTACAGTCTTCCATTCCAAAAGTTCTTAACACTTCCTTCACATACTTGGATTGTGTGATAAAAATACCTTCATCTATTGGATTTTCAAACCTATGAATTTTTTTATCTCACTTACCAGTGACATCTCAAACTCATTCTTCATTTAATTAGTAAAATTATGACACATATCATCATTTCCTCCAAAAATGATATCATCAACAAATACCTCAATTACCAGTATTTTATCTCCTTCTGTCTTGAGATATATGTTACTATCTTCACTGGTTTTTTCAAAACCTATCTTTACTAAGTGAGAGTGCAATATTTCAAACCATACTCTTGGTGCTTGTTTCAAACCATATAGTTCCTTATGTAGCTTGCACACCATATCCTCTTCTTCAATCAATGCATAACCATATGGTTGTTCTATGTAGACATCTTCTTTAAGTATTCCATTTAAAAATGCTGACTTAACATCCATATGATATAATTTAAATCCTCTGTATGCTGAAAATGCAAGTAGAGTCCTTACTCCTTCCAATATTGCTACTGGTGAAAATGTCTCACCATAATATTCACCTTCCTCTTGTGCATATCCTTTGCCTACCAGTCTGGCTTTATTCCTGACCACTAATCCATTTTCATTTAGTTTGTTTCTCAATACCCACTTTGTGCCTATTACATTCTTGTTCTCTAGTCTAGGTACCAGTGACCAAGTATTCTTCTTCTTTATCTGGTCAAGTTCTTCTTCCATTGCCTTGATCCAGTCTTCATCTACAAAGGCTTATTTTGCATTTCTAGTCTCAATGGTGGATATCATACAAGATTTTTCTCATAGCCTTGTTTTAGTTAACACAACTACATTCTTGTCTCCAATTATCTGATCAGGGCTATGATTAAGTCTGACATACCTTGGAATGACATGATCTTGATTTTCAGGTTCTTCTTCTACTTCACTTTCTTCATCTTCTATTGGACCTTCCTATTCCAGTTGAATTGGGGCTTCCGTGTTCAGTTCACCAACCTCTGGCTTTACCGATTCCAGTTTCAAAAATAGTGTGTTTGGTTCTTCTTCTTCCTTCTTCTTGCTGGTTTCTTCAAATGTTTTAGGAAATTCATCTACTCGGACATTGAGACTTTCAATGATCTTCTTAGTTTGGTTGTTGTAGAACTTGTAAGCCTTTCTCTTGGTGGAGTAACCAAGAAATATGCCTTCATCACTTTTGGCATCAAACTTTCCAATATAATCACTTCTTTTAATGAAGCTTCTGCTACCAATTTTTTTGAAGTAACTGACATTAGGTGATCTACCATACCAATATTCATAGGGTGTTTTGTCTTTATCTCTTTTAACCAGTATCCAGTTCATTGTATAAACAATTATGTTGATAGCTTCTCCCTAGAATGTCTTAGCAACACCTCCTTGAATTAACATAGTCCTAGCAGCTTCAACCATTGTCCGATTTTTCCTTTTTGCAATACCATTCTATTGTGGTGTCCTTGGTGCAAATAGTTGCCTCTTGATCCCATTGTCTTCACAATATCTAGTGAATTCCTCTGAAGTAAATTCACCACCTTGATTAGTCCTTCGACATTTCAGCTTCCTTCCACTTTCATTTTCAACCAAGGCTCTGAATGCCTTAAATTTGCTGAATGCTTTTGTCTTGTATTTCAAGAATGTGATCCACATCATCCTTGATCAGTCATCAGTAAATATCGTGAAGTACCGATCTCCTTGAATAATCCTTGTCCTCATTTGTCCACATAGGTCAGTACGAACCAAATCTAGGAAATGTTCAACTAAGAAATATTTTCTCTTGAAGGTTGAGGATGTCATTTTCCCTAAATGACATTCCTTTCACAGAGCATTCACCGGTTTATCCAACTGTGGCAAACCTCTTACTGATTTTGACTTGTTGACTCTTACAATGTTATCAAAATTCACATGGCAAAACCTTTGATTCCAAAACCAACTATCTTTGACTTTTTCAATCAAACAACTATTGATTTTAGAATTTAAGTGAAATAAGTTACCTATGGTTTGTTTGCCAGCTGCAATCAGTTCACCTTTGCTTCCAAAGTTCTTGCAAAATCCATTATTGAATTGTAATGGGTAGCCTTTGTCATTGAATTGAGAAATACTCAAAAGATTGTGTTTCAGACCTTCAACCCAGTAGACATCATCTACACTACTCTTACCATTCAAGGAGATGGATCCTTTCCCTTTCACCATGCAGGGAGAGTTATTCCCAAATCTGACAACACCTCCATCAAATTATTTCAATATTAGAAACTTGCTCCGGTCACCACTCATGTGGTGTGAACAACCACTGTCTATAATCCAGTCATCTGAACTATCCAAGTGAGAAACCAATGCCTTCTGATCTGATATCTCCTCTTTGATAGCAACAAAGACAATGTCCTCATTTGTATCACCCTTGTATTCATCATCTGTAATGCCTCCATCCACTTCAATGAGACAATTTCTTTTTCCTTTTCCTTTGAACTTCCTAGATTTCTCTCGTTTTCCTCATTATCTCCATTAAGTCAGTTAGCATCAATATGTCCTATCCAATTACATACAAAACATTTCAATGGTAGTTTACCTCATCCACTTAGCCAAAATTGCTTTGAGTTCCATCAGGCTATCATCATCATCTACCTCTCTTCTTTTCCTTATTGGCAGGGTTGAGACTGAGGATTTAAATGCAAATTCTGACCTCTGAACACTTCCATCAAAACCATTTAATTCAAATCCAGTTAATTTACCAATGATAGAGTCAAGAGTTACCTTTGTCTTGTCAATAGATTTGAGTTCTTGAATGGCTGCAACTCTGATAGTGTAATCTGGTAGAAGGGTTCTCAACACATTGCTAACCTTAGTGGCATCCTCCACTGTACCTCCAACACTTTTAATTTCTCCAACAATCTCCTTGATTCTCTGACCATACTGTTGAATGTTTTCACCTTCAGCCATTCTCATATCATCAAATTTTCCTCTGAGACTCTCTTCCTTGGCAATCTTTACATGTTCATCATTGCCATAGATTTATTCCAATTTCTTCCAAGCTTGATATGCAGTCTCCAATCCATGAACATCAACATATTCTGAATCAGACAAGGTATTGATGATGGCCTCAAATGCTTGATTGTTCTCCTATTGCTCCTTTTGATCATCTGTCATAATTCCACTAGACAAGTTATACATAGTAACAACATTAACCCAATACTGACTTCCTAAGCTCTTGATGTAAATCTTCATCCTATCACTCTAGATTCTATAGTTATCTCTATTAAACTTTGGACCTTCTCTCTTCATCATTTTCTCCTAGATCTTTTCCTCAAGTTGTTAGCCCTATACTCAAGAGGACCTAGAATGCTCTGATACCAATTGATAATATGATGAAACTATAAAGATTCGGTCAACAATTGAGAGGGGGGTGTGAATCAATAGATAGAAAATAAACTAAACTTTCACCAAACAAAATTTCAACTCCGAATCAACTCATAAAGTATACGGGTTTAGACACTCAAACAAATCTATAACTGCACTGTTAAACTTTACTGGTTGTCCTAATACTCAGTGACACAATACAAAAGATCTTGAAACTTAAGTACCATTTGACAAATCCTTTAATCACTTCACTAATACCAGTAAAAACATGTTTCAAATCATTTTCGGTCATTCTAATATATCTATGTAGATTTACCAGTCATTCAAATCAACCATATCCAAAACACATCCACAAAATCATTGACCACTTGACACAATGATTTTTCACATGGAAACCCAAATGGGAAAAACCACAGTGGGGATGAATACCCACAAGCATTTTGAACTCTTCTAAAGTTTGCCCTGTTAGGAGCCAAGCCCAGTTAGAAGCTTATACAATGGTGCCCTATTAGGAGTCACCCGGTTAAGGGATTTACCTCAACCCTGTTAGAATCTTTGATCTATTGGGATCAACCTCACAAGAGGATTTACAACTCAGATGTTTATTCACCTTGTTAGAGGATTTTACAATGTGAGGCTTGTTAGGACCTACCTGGTTAAGGGATTTTTGCTACTGTAATTATTAGAGAGCAATAGATTCTTGACTGATTTGGAAATAACACTTCCTTGCTGAATCAGATCCTGTATTGCTCCTATCTGCCTTCACATCATTCTGCAAATACACCTCTTGGTTCGACAACAATAACTTTCACACTTAACCAAATTTGCCAACACTTCATTGCGTCAAATCATCGAACTTATAAGAAAATACATTAGGTCAGTAACACAACACAATCCCTACAAATCTTATGGATATTACAAACATATCGGTTCAATATTGACCATTAGATTGTATGCAATCAACATTAAATTCTTCTAGGCATCTACAACCATTCCTAGATCACCACACTTTAAATCTATAACTCATCACGTGTTTGTCACTTCATACTATGCATTTGATCATTCCCAAGATAGACAGTTATCTCTTAAGCACCAAATCCATTTCAAAACTCATCACGTGTAATATGATTACATGAAATCTCTATCACCAATCATCATTCGATCATAAATCATCACAACTGATCTCTAAACTTCATCAGTTAGGGTTCTACTTCTCAACTGGTTAAGGTTACTAGTTGTCCTTCACTGCATCAACACCAATTGCTTTTCTGCATCATTACTCAGTAGCAATACTTGCTTCATTATCGATTGATATTGACATCAATGACATCACTTCCAAAACTCTTCAATGCAATATTCATGCAATGCCAACAATAAGAACAAACCAGAATCAACTTTTCCTAACTTTTGTAAGAAATTTACCAACATTGGTGAACCATTACAAACAACATTAAAGACACTTCTTGCAAACAAACTGATGACATTGCCAGAAGCAAGAGACTTTGAACCTAAAGTAAAACCATCATGGTGGAATGACAATCATTTTTATGATTATCATTGAAACACAGGACATCAAACAAATGATTGTCAAAGACTCAAACATGTCATTCAAGAGTTGATTGACAATGAGGTCATAATAGTGGATGGGAATAAGATAAATGAATTATACACAACATTCAAAAATCCACTTCCAAACCATGACAAGGGTGAGCCATCAAACACACATGATGGCAAAGGAAAAGAAAAAGTTAACTATGATCATGACCATGACAATGTGATTAACATCATCATTGTTGAACAAAAAACCCAACCAGAACCAGCACATGCTATCACGAGAAGAAAAGCTAAAGTGACATTCCTGGGTTTGATAACTAACACAAAATCCACTTCTAGACAATATAACCTAGTGGATTGATTGTAGAAGACCCCTGCGTAAATTTCAATACTAGAGCTTTTAAAACTTTCACCAATGCACAAAGAGATTTTAGAAAAAAGATTTAGTAGAGAACACTGTCTCTAAGGATTTGGATGTTGAACAATTCCAGGCCATTGTAGGACATATAACAACACAAAATTGCTTATCCTTCATAGAAAATGATGATATGTTCTTGCAATATCCTCATAATGCTCCGTTGCATATTGAAGTGATTATCCACAAAACATGCGTTAAACATGTCCTCATAGATGGGGGAGTCATCTTGAATATTGTGCATTAAGTCTAGTTTGTGCCTTAGGCTTTTATGAAGAAGTAGTCGATCCCAAGAAGAAGATCACCAAAAAAGCGTATGACAAATAGAAGGCTCTTCTAAAGAAACGATGATATTACCTCTCAAAATAGGACCTATATAGATGGACATAGTTTGTCAAGTGTTAGATCTAAACTTATCCTACAACATACTGCTAGGAAGACCTTGGATCCATGATATGTATGCAATTCCTTCAACATATCACTAGTGTGTAAAATTCCCCTATGATGGACAAGAAATCATTATTTCAGAAAATTCAAATTCCTTTCAACATTGTTGTAATCTGAGACCAGCTCAAGATGTAATAGTTCCCCATAACAGAGAGTCTTTTCCTCTTAAACCATCACCTAAGGAGAACTCATTAAAAAGAAACCCTGGCAAGTGTTGGAAAAATATACAACTGAATGCCAATGGAATGGGAGAGCATTCTCTACAAGATTTAAAACTCTCTCCTAGGTCTTATCCACCCATGGAAAACTGTCAACTTCAAAAAAACAACCTGTGGCAAAACCTCTCAAGATGTTTGACGAAGAATTTGTTAAAGCAAGAACCCTATCTGAAGAGATGAAGGACAAATATGTTTTACAATGGCTATATAAGGATGATGAAGCTTAGAAAAAAATTGATAATACCAACATACCCATTGATAAATATGGAAAGGACTCCACATCCTACAAAGAATGGGATATTTTGGCATAGGTCGCATGGGTAAAAGAAAAGAGGGTGTTGTAGAACCCATAAAACCTCGATCTCAAAATGCAAAAGATAAATTAGGATTAGGTTTTGGGCAAGACCTTCCAAAACAAGAAGAAGCAACCTCCAATCAACAAGAAAGAGAAACTGATAGAAGAAAATAAGAAGAAGCAACCTCCAATCAACAAGAAGGAGAAACTAATAGAAGACAACAAACAAAAGCAACATCTAGTCAACAAGAAGAAGAAAATGAGAGAAGACAAGAAGAGCTTGCTATCAAAAGAGAAGAAGCCACACATAACCTATGAATAAATTCTTAAAATTGAAAGCCTCTAGTGAGATTGACTCAAATGAGTGGGAGTGGGACACAAGATTTGAAAAAGCTTCTGAAGGATCTTGCTATACAAAAGATGTTGACGTCAATGTAATTCATTTGCAGGAGGGATGAACATCAAAATATAGACTGTTTGAATTAGAGTCACAACTTATCGATTCTAACTTCACTTAAGACAATAAAAGAGTGATCAAGGGAGTATATCCCAAGGAGATTAATATCCTAACCTTGGAGGAAATCAAAAAAATTGCTAACAATTTTGTCATGAACCTCAATACCATTGAAACTAGCCAACCTGATGATCCTTTACCTTTAATCCACCCAGATCTTATTGATTGGGAAAATAATGGATACATCAAGGTAGAAACCTTCTTGAATGATCACACCATTTCTTTATATCTCAATGTTGTTGAACCTATAGCACCAAAAATGACTTCCACTAGTGAATTTGATAACGCTTCATCTAGTCAACGGGTGCCAAATCTCCCAGTCACAAAAGTGAAAAAGGAGAAGCAACAATTAGATCTAATGTCGAAAACCATTTAATGAAAAGATTAGATCAATCAAAAGTAAATATAAAGGGTGTATCTGATGGTGAAAACCTCCTTAAGGCACCAAATGATGGGATATTTGACACTCTACCCGAAAATTTTCAAGAGAGATCTGCCATATTGATTGAGCTGAAAAAAGAAATTAACATTGATACCCTAGAAAATTCTAAGGTTCTACATCCAACAGCTTCACTATCAGAGCAAGAAAGGAAATAATATAGTGAGTTATTCAAGAGAAGACAAATCAACTTTGCCTGGTCATATGCAGACATGCCAAGGTTGGATTCAGAACTCATAATGCATCACCTAAATGTTGCTTCAAGAGATAAACCCATAAAAAAAAATGAGAAAGATGCATCCTCACATTGCTCTTCTCGTCAAAGCAGAACTAAAGAAATTGTTGGACATAGGATTCATAAGACCAGTCACATATCCAGACTGGGTATTCAATATTGTACCTATTTCCAAACCAAACAAAATTATCAAAGTATGCACAAACTCCAGGGACCTGAATAAAGCATGTCCAAAAGATAATTTTCCACTACCAAGCATCAACATCATTGTAGATCTAACAACCAAAAATGAATTTTTTTCTCTAATGGATGGATTTTCTCGGTATAACCAAATCTAAATGACATTCGAAGATCAGGAGAAAATAACTTTTATGTGCCCTTTGGGTACTTTCTGTTGGAACCTCATGCCATTTGGACTCAAGAATGCAGGTGCTAATTATTAAAGAGCTTTGACGACTATTTTCCATGACATAATGCATGTACATACATGGAAGATTATGTAGAAGAGATACTGGAAAAATTGCACACATGAGAAGGACATCTGGAGATCCCAGATAAGATATTTCAAAGACTGGAGCAATACAAGTTGAGGCTAAATCCCCAAAAGTACGCTTTTGGGGTCACATCAGGTAAACTTCTGGGATACATCATTTCAGCTCAAGGAATAGAAGTGGATCCGGCTAAGGTAAAGGCTATAATGGAAATGAAATCACCTAAGAACATCAATCAGTTGTGATCTATCCAAGGAAGATTGTAGTCTATAAGAAGATTCATAGCTCAGTTGGCCGACAAGTTTCATCCATTCACGCAATTACTGCACAAAATGTTTCATTCCAATGGGATAATAAATATGAATAAGCCTTTGACAAAATAAAAAAATATCTCGTAAATCCACTGGTCTTGGCATTGCCAATCAAAGGCAAGCTTTTGTTACTCTACATTTCTACCACATAAGTATTATAGGAAGCACTTCTAGCACAACAAGATCAAGAAGGAAAAGAGAGAGCAATATATTATATTAGTTGAACCATGGTTTGCTATAAGCTTAACTACACATCAGTTGAGAAAACATGTTTAGTAGTAGTATTCACATCCTAAAAGTTGTGACACTATATGCTTACTCATTTAGTCAAATTGATAGCAAAAATAGACCCTTTGAAATATCTCTTCAACAAGGCAATATTGACAGGCAGATTAGTGAAATGGGTCATGGTACTGAGTGAGTTTGATATTGAGTATGTTGATAGAAAGGCTATCAAATGACAAGTGATCGTGGATCAACTAGCAGCACCACCTCTACAAGATGATAATCCATTGCATATTGAATTTCCTGATGCGGATGTTCTCACCATCACTAAGAAAACTGAGGAACTATATTTTGATGGCTCCTACACACAACATAGATCAGGCATAGGGATACTATTCATAACACCTCAAGGTCATACCAAGCTTTCCATGTGCCAATAACATGATAGAGTATGAAGCATTAGTCACTGGAATCAAGATGGCTATATAATGGAACATCACAGAGCTCTATATCTATGAAATTCTTAGTTAGTGATCAATCAAATAAATGACTTCAACAAGTACCTTTTTGAGATCACTAACTAAGAATCTTCATAGATATGGAGCTCTGTGATGTTCCATTCTATAGCTCCATATCTATAAAGATTCTTATAAGGCATTAGTTAGCCATCAACCAACTTCTTATAAAGTACTTGTTGTGGTTGTTACATATGGGTCTGACGCATATAAATTATTAACTCCAGAAGGTGATTGGTTTGATGAACTCATCAATACTATGCATCTGAAGAAGTTCTATGGTTGAAAAAGTAGAAAATCCAAAAAAAATGAAAAAGCAGAAAATCCAAAAACAGTGAAAAAGCAAAAAATCCAAAAGCTGTTAGATAGTTCTGATACTGGGAGAAAACTGAGAGGGGGCGTGGAGTGAAATAGTTTTATCACAAGTATAATAGTTAATGCAGATTATAAACTTTATACCGGAGCATTAAAAAACCAACACAATGAAAGATAAAGCATGAAAGCACGGTACACACAACACCAATATTTTTGACATGGAAAACCCGGTAAACAGAAAAACCACGGTGAGAAACCTTATCCACAATTAGATAATACTTTTGTAGCTGTATGTGAAATAATTACTATGGGGATTGGACTTACAATCAGGCCAACCGCCTAGAGCTCACTTCTCATCACAAAAGGGAAGTCTCACTGACTTACATAAACATTAGACTACAATCCAAAGAAAATGAACTGTGAAAGTAGCATCTCCTAATGCTTGATACAATTTTGATTAAGCATAGATGTCTACCCTACAACACCAAATCCTTCTCAATCTTTCATTGAATGATATATCATTGTTCCAACGCAACCTTTCTCTTATAATGCAGACATAACCATCGATACCAAGATTACATGAATAAGTCACGTATAAATACAAATCATCAACCTTATTGATAAGGTCGGCTAAACCCTCAACCCATAAACCCATAATTATAAAAATTACATCACATGATATTACCGAACAAGTATTATGATTTATATTACATAGCATGGAACTAAATCAAATACCCAAACAATTACATCTGCCAGAAATCATGCTAAGACCAATATCCAACACGTTTCACCAACCGATAGAAACCCTCAGTGCAATATTACAAAATATCTAACCGGATCCAAATAGGACCTGATGCTCTACAAAAAAGATTAGAAAATCTGTTTGATGGCAACACACACTAGAGCACAAGAAACAAACGTTAGTGTTAGCAACAAAAGATTATCCTAAACAGGCATATCAAGAGAGATATTAAGCATGAAATAGAAAGCATATAAACATAGAATAAAATAGCTAATCAAGATGCTCATAGTTGCTCCTCCCTTGTTCCTCTCCTCTCCAAGTCCCAAATGAGTGTAGCTCTCAGCTTTTAGCACTAGCCATGGATGCCATATGGAGATTCAAGATGGTTGAATATGATAAGCAAATGCTATGCAAGTGTAGATAGTGATGCTATGAGAAAGCTCTATGCTAATGCCAGTATAACAACAATACTCTAATGCTTCCTTTCTTTGCTTGAGGAGAAGGGTTCTATTTATAGAAAAAATGGGGAAATGAAGGGTTAAGATTGAGCAATCTTAACAAGGGTTAGGATTGAAAGATATTCAATCCATGTGAGACTTTCAACCCAATCCCATGTTGACAAGTGTCACCATGAGGAGGCTTGAGAGGAGAGATAAGGATCATTAAATGCTTGAGGGGACATGATGGTTACCCTAGTCAAAGAAATAAATGCTTTGAAGAGACACATGGGTTACATGAGGGTTAAGTTAGGGGTCAAAGTCCTTAACCATGGGTGCAAGTGGAATTAACCATTAATGGTCATGTAAGAGCCATAAGTGGTTTGGAAGACTTTAGAGGTTAATTTGTTGAACACACAAAGCATTAATTGCTTTTCAAAGACTTTGGAGTCTTTGAGAAGTGACTCCAATTTGCTTAGGAATGTGACAATATTTAGGGGATGGATTAGGTTAATTAGGAAGGGTTTAGAAGAATCTAGAAGGGGTTTAGGCATGCAAGTGGATTTTGTAGGAAAATGCAAGTGGGAGGAATTTTGGTATTTTCAATTAAAATAAAATCATTTATTTCAATTAAATGGTGTAATTTGCATTTGGATAAATATTCAAATAAATATAAATTTATTTAAATGAGAAAAAGGAAGATAAAGCATTAAAATGCTTGAAGACTTTGAGGGAAACCATTAAAGGCTTGAAGACTTTAAGGAAAACCATTAAAGTCTTAAGAAGACTTTAAGGGAAGCCATTAAGTTTGAAGACTTTAAGGGAAACCATTAAAGGCTTAAGAAGACTATAGAAGAGAGCCATCAAGTTTGAAGACTTTAAAACCATTAAGTTTGAAGACTTTAAGGGAAACCATTAAAGGTTTGAGAAGACTCTAGAAGAAAACCATTAAGTTTGAAGACTTTAAGGGAAACCATTAAAGGTTTCAAGTGGGTGAGGATAAATAGGATTTTAAATAAATAATTTATTTAAAATAGTTGTGCAACTTGCTTTTGTAGGAAAATACAAGTGGGTGGAGGATAAAGGTGATTTAAATAAATTATTTATTTAAAATAATTGTGCAACTTGCATTTGTAGGAAAATGCAAGTGGGTAGAGGATAAAGGTGATTTAAATAAATTATTTATTTAAAATAGTTGTGCAACTTGCATTTGTAGGAAAATGAAAGTGGGTAGAGGATAAATGTGATTTAAATAAATGTTAATTTATTTAAATGTGAGAGGTGGGATTTTGGGGGAATTTAAATAAATATTAATTTATTTAAATGTGAGAGAAAATTTTAATTAAATAAATATGATTTATTTATTTAATTAATGGTCTGAATTTGGTTAAGTGAATTAAATCAAATAAATTGAATAATTTATTTAATTAATAGGAGAAGAGGGTTAAGATGAATTAATTAAATATTAATTGATGGTTAAATAATCAAATAAATATTAAATATTCATTTAATTAAGTGGACAGATTTATGTGATTACAAGACCATTATATCGACATGCCAACCAATGCAAAGCCACCAAACAATTGGGACATGATAAAGAAGCACCTTCATCACATTATAAATCATTTCCATAAGCCGGACCAAAATCACCTAACCAAATCATCAAATATCGCCAACTAGTAAAGCTAACTAGTACCAAGAAATATCAACCGAGAACATAAGCGATAGATTCTAGAGCACCAAATCATGAACCAACTGAATATGACAAGCATATAACCATCCTGACTAACCATGTCCAAAACTGAATCCAAGGATCTGATCATACCAGATCAGAATCACAACCAAAACCAAGACAAACACCAAGTGTAATCAGGATAGGTCCAACCGAGATAGCATAACCATATTCAACTGGGATACAATGTTGACATCAATGAAAACACTTAACCAAATCCAACATATTTCCAATAATCTCCCCCTTTGGCATTGATGGCAACATTAAATGTGAAAAACATCCAAGTGCCAAGGAATGCCAACAATCTCCCAAAGACTGATGTGAAATATATCTCCCCCTTTGATTAACTGATGAACACATGAACACTATCTCCCCATTTAGATTAATTATTTTTTACATGAACAACATCTCCCCCTTTACATCAATGACAAAGGACGGATAACAACACAAAAAAATATGAACCAAACAACTGACTACTCCCCCCGAGCAACAACATCATCTCATCAACCCGGATCAGAAATAATGTCTGAAAGGCTCACTGAATTGATGCATTCTTGCATCTCTAATTATTTTCTAGAGGGGTGGTGACCCCCAGCTGATCTATGATATATTCAAAAGTATCTTCAAGCAATGGTTTTGTTAGAATATTTGCAATATGTTCCTTAGTAGGCACATAAACCAATCTGACTTCCTTTGCTTCAACCTTTTCCTTCAAAAAATTATACCTTATGAAAATGTGTTTTGATTTGGAATGAAATACTAGATTCTTTGACATATCAATAGCAACAGTATTATCACAGTGAATGACAATAGTCTCATCATAACTTACCGTTATATCTTTCAACATCTATTTCATCCATAAAATCTGAGCACAGTTAGTTGCAGCAACTACATATTCAGCTTCAACAGTAGATAATGAAGTGCATGATTGTTTCTTGCTAAGCCATGAAACCGATTTCTTCCCAAGAAAGAATGCACAATCTATAGTGCTCTTCCGGTCATCTACATCTCCTACCCAATCAGAGTCTGTGTAGGCACATACTCTAAAATCATCATCCTTTGGATAGCATAACCCATAATTTGTTGTACCTACTAAATATATGAATACCCTTTTAACAACAATATCATGAGTTTCTCTAGGATCTAATTGAAATCTAGAAGAAATACAAACAACATTCATTATATCAGGTTTGGTCTGAGTTAAGTACAACAATCCACCAATCATTGATTTATATCTACCTAGATTTATCCGAGGAGATTCATCATCCTTTGACAATTTACAACCGGTTATCATAGGAGTACCACTAGGTTTAGAATTTTCTAGTCCAAATTTATTAAGAAATCCCTTCACATATTTGGTTTGACAAATGAAAACACCTTTATTGAAGTCTGAGTAATCTACAAACCTAAGAAAAATTTCATCTCACCAATCATAGACATTTCAAATTCATTCTTCATATCATCAGCAAATTTCATGCATAAACCTTCTTCTCCACCAACAATGATATCATCCACAAAGACTTCAATGATCAGTATGTCATCATGCTCAATCTTATAATATAAGTTGCTATCAACATTAACTTTGTTAAAACTGAGCTTTGAAGGATATTTATCTAAACTAGCATATCATGCTCTAGGGGCTTGTTTCAATCCATATAAAGCTTTCTTCAATCTATAAACCATATCTTTGTCCTCAAATAAAGAAAATCCATCAAGTTGTTCAATGCAGACTTCCTCTTCAAGATCTCCATTCAGAAATGCACATTTGACATCCATCTAATATACCTTGTATTTCTTGTGTGCAACATAGGCAAGAAATAGTCTTACTACTGAACAATTCTTGAAACCAGAGCATAAGTTTCATAATAATCAACTCCTTCTTCATGTGACCTTCCTCATTTAATTTATTCCTAAAAAACCCATTTAGTTCCAATAAAATTCGTATCTTTAGGCCTAGGAACCAATTCCCAAGTCTTATTCTTTTCTATCTAATCTAGTTCCTCTTCCATTGCTTTCACCCAATTTCCATATTTACTTGCTTCAATAAAAGATTCTGGCTCAATTTGAGAAATTAAACATACCTATTCAACAAATAACCTTCTTCTAGTCATCACAACTTTCCTTTTATCTCCAATGATTTGATCTTCAAAATGATTCAGCTTCACATACCTGGGAGTTTTCCACTTGTCTTGACTTTATAATTCTTTCTTCTCTTCATTAGTAACAATTGAATTTTCTGATGTTACTGGAGCAATTAGATCTATGCTCTGAACTGATTCTTGCACTACCGGTTCTGATCTGACAAATTCATCTTTCGGTCTATAATCACATGATTTGATCTGATTGTTACCTTGCTCATCCACATGGACATTTATGCTTTCCATTATCCTATTCAATATTTTGTTATAACATCTATATGCTTTTCTCTTAGTGGAATAACCCAAAAATATACCTTCATCACTTCTATGATAAAATTTTCCTAATGCATCATCTCTTCTAATGTAGCCATTGGTGTAAATAAATATTCATCTTGGATATTATTACACTTTACTTAAGTTTACGTAGGTGCATGCATTTAATAGTAGTTTGGGTATGAGACACTTGGGTGTTTGTGCCACATTGGGATAGTGTGTGTAGGATAATTTCCACCTTTTATGGTATGATCTTGTTACTACTCTATCATATCCACTTATTGTGGAGTGATAATTCCACCTTCGGTGGGTGATCCACCTCATGTATAATATTTTATTGTTTCTCCTACCTACCCACACCTATTTCCTACCTACCCTTGTTTCTTATTGATCCACATGTCATGTTTGTGTGCTCACATATCCATATAGCCTTGCCTATATAAGTAGGCTCATCTACATTGTTTGTACGAACAATCACTAAACATCTTGTAATGATCCAATTGATCATATTTTGCATCATTGATGAGAATACAATTTATTCTTGTTCTATATTTTGTATCTCTTACTTGTGCTTTCTATTGCCTCTAGATCTTGGTAAATTCTCACAGTAGCATTTACTTCCAATTTTTTTGAAATATCTGATACTAGGAACATTGACCAAACCATAATTCATAAGGAGTATTACCAGTATCACCTTTTATGTGTACTCTATTGAAAGTGTACACCACAATATTAACAACTTCTCTCCAATAGATATTGGGTAATTCGGCTTCCATCATCATTGTTCTTGCAACATCTAAGATTGTTTTGTTCTGCCTTTCTACTATTATATTCTGTTGTGGGGTTCTAGGTGTAGAAAATTGTCTTCTGATTCCATGCTTCTCACAAAAGTTTTTGAACTCACCAGATGTAAATTCACCGCCTTGATATGATCGAAAACATTTTATCTTCAATTCTTTTTCTATTTCAACCATAGCTTTGAAAATTTTGAATTTATCAGGAGCTTCATATTTTTCTTTCAAAAATGCAACCCACATCATTCTAGAATAGTCATCAATAAGAAACATAAAGTATTTATCACCTTGAAAAAATTTAGTTCTTGTTGGTCCACACAGATTGGTATGAATAAGATCAATAATTTTATTAGATCTATCATGTATTCTTCTAAGAGAAGTTCTAACTTGCTTACCCATTTGACATTCTCTACATACCAGATTATGAGGTTTAACAATCTTGGGAAAATCTCTAAATAACCTGTGTTGAACTGATCTTCAATATGCAATCAAAATTTACATGACACATCCTCTTAAGCCATAACTAGCTTTCATCAATCTGAGCAATCAAATAGGCCTTCTCACTAGAGTTCAGATGAAAGATGTTTCCTTTGGTCTAAGTTCTGAATGCAATGTCCAATCCAGATCTATTGATAATCTTGCATTTTCCATCTTTAAATTGCAAATGAAATCCTCTATCCACCATTTGACCTACATTCAAAAGATTATGCTTCAATCCTTCAACATAATAAATATTTTCAGTATTAGTCTTACCATCCAAGGATATTGTTCCTTTTCCTTTGATCCTGCATGTCTTGTTGTCTCCAAATCTGACTAGTCTGCCATCAAACTCTTGCAGAGTTAGAAATTTCCTCTTGTCACTGGTCATGTCATGTGAGCAACCACTGTATATAACCCATTCATCCTTCTCTTCAACTTTATCAACTAAAGCCTTCTCCTTAGTATGATTTGCTTCAACGACAGGTTCTGAAGAATCATCCTTGATAGAAATAAAGACTCAATCTTTACCTAAGCTTCCATTACCGGATCCACTTATAGTTTCATCATCATCATCATCATCATCATCATCAGTAATACCCAAATCATCATCACCAGCATGATAACATGATTTATCCTTATTTCTTCTCAACCTAGATCTTCTCTGATATTCCAGATTAGGCTTATAATTCCTCATAAATTGTTCATGATTTCTAGCAGCTCTTCCATGTCATTTAGAAGAAAAATGACCAATTTTATTGCATGAAAAACATTTAAAAGGTACTTTTATTTCATACTTACTTCCAACCGGTCCTTTAGGGATTCTTCTAGCAATTAGGGCTTCCAACTCTTCAAGTTCTCTGTCTTCTCTCTCAATGTCCTCCAAATATTTAACATATAACTCCTTCCAATCTATCTTCTACTTGTCGGAGGTGGATGCTTTAAATGCAGTTTTTGTCTTAGTGGTAATCTGATCTCCAAGTTCCTCAAGCTCAAAAGCAGTCAATTTCCCAAGTAATGTATATTTGGTAACAAGGGTACTTGACATTTTCTAGAGTTCATTAATTGCAGCAACCTTCATCTTGTAAGCCGGAGGTAGAACTCTCAAAATATTTGACACAACCTCATCCTCATTAACTTTTCTCTCACGACATTTGATTCCCATGACAATCTCATTCACTCTATCCATGAAAGAACTTATCTTCTCATCTTCTTCCGTCTTCAAAGTTTCATATCTCACTCGAAAACCTTCAAGTTTTGCAATCTCTACTGCTTGGTCACCTTCATAAAGAGTTTCAAGATTTAGCCAGATCTACTTTGCATTCTCCAACTCTATGAATTTTAATAACTTCTCATCAGATGGGGCACTCAACAATGCTTCTTTCACTCTCACATCATTTTCAGCTCTCTTTTGTTCATCAGTAGGTGTCAGTGTTCTAGAATTAGGATCATGAGGTATATACCCTTCTCCACTATCTCCCAACTTCATCTCCAAGACATCTCAAATGAATCTTCATTTGCTCCTTCCATAATTTGTAATTTGTGCCATCAAATCTGGGACTCTCCTTCCGATAGGGATTAAATGTAGAACTTGATGTTGATACCATCAGATCTCCTCAAGCGGTTAGGCTTCTGTAGAGAGGACTAGGCCTTGATATAAATTGTTAGCTAGTTCTGATACTGGGAGAAAACTGAGAAGGGGGAGGGGTGAGTGAGTTTTCTCACAAGTATAATAGTTAATGTAGATTATAAACTTTATACTAGAGCACAAAGAAACCAACACAATGAAAGATAAAGCATGAAAGCATAGTACACACAACACCAATATTTTTGATGTGGAAAACCCTACCCACAATTAGATAATACTTCTGCAGTAGTATGTGAAATAATTACAATGGGGATTGCACTTGCAATCAGGCTAGCCGCCTAGAGCTCACTGCTCATCACAAAAGGAAAGTCTCACTGACTTACATAAACATTGGACTACAATCTAGAGAAAATGAACCGTGAAAGTAGCATCTCCTAATTCTTGATACAGTTTCGGTTAAGTACAAATGTTTGCCCCGCAACAACAAATTCTTCACAATCTTCCGCTAAATGATATATCACTATTTGTATATAACCTTTCTCTGATAATGCAAACATAACCATCGATACCAAGATTACATGAATAAGTCACCTATAAATACAGATCATCAACCTTATTGATAAGGTTGGCTAAACCCTAAACCCATAAACCCATTATTATAAAAATTAGATCACATGATACTACCAGACCACTATTATGATTTGCATTACATAACATGGACCTAAATCAAATATCCAAACAATTACATCTGCCAGAAATCACCCTAAGACCAATATCCAACATGTTTCACCAACTGGTAGAAACATTCAGTGCAATATCATAGAATATCTAGCCGGATCCAAATAGGACCATCATATTGGCACACTAGCCAATGTGAAGCCACCAAACAATTGGGACATGATCAAGAATCACCTTCAGCACATTAGAAATCATTTACATAAGATGGACAAAAATCACCTAACCAAATCATCAAATATCACCAACGGGGAACATAAGTGATATCTTCTGGAGCACCAAATCATGAACTAGCTAAATATGACAAGAATATAACCATCTTGACTAACCATCCAGAACTGAATCCAGGGATCTGATCATATCGGATCAGAATCACAACCAAAACTAAGACAAACACCAAGTCTAACTGGGATAGCAGAACCATATCCAACCGGGATACAGTGTTGACATCAATCAAAACACTTAACCAAATCCAACATATTTCCAACAAAAATAGTGAAAAAAATAAAATTCAAAAACAACGAAAACAACAAAAAATTAAAAAAAAAATTCAAATATGAAAAAAAGTGCAATAAAACACATGGTGACAACCTGGCAATAGGTACTATCTGTTAGTTGACTCTTCCCTCTATGAGTTCATGCTTCTTTCCACATCCATCCATCACATTTGTAAATATTCATAATAAAGAGCCTTTTGTATTGATGTCTTACCATGGCTTGGATCATTATGTATATCCATAATAAATTTGTTTCTAGACTGGGGGCAAAATCTTGAACTTAGCTAGGGGAAAAATCCATATTAAGCTAAAACAAATCAAGCAGAACACTAGTAATATAACACTTGTACAAAGAAAATTGAGACACATCTAACATTTAACACAAGATCGAAACCTTAACAAGTCAATTGTCAAAAAATGCAACATTGCAAAACAAATATCAATGGATGACATCTTCTGAATAATGGTTTAAATACTTTAGCATGATTGTTCAATTGCGGTATTCTTGATTTTCATTATCATGTTTCTTGAGTGACTCGAGGATGTTTCAGACTAGAAGAACAAGGAAGGAACAAGATATTTTATTATGTGTTTTCTGTGAATTAATCATTAATAATTTACATGTTTGTCTCAAGACATGATCTGCAAGGTATCATCAAGGAATCGGATTTACACATAGAAATGGTTAATTATTGTATGTTTTACGCAAGCAACACTCAGGTCATCTTGGTTTAATTATACCTCGATGCTTGTGCTAACTTGCAATATCAAAACCCAGGGAAGCATTGCTTAGGTCATCATGGTTCAATCATACCATCAGTGTTTGCACTCGCAGCCATATTTTAAAGACTTAATGATGATAAAAAGCATGATCACATTACTGGTTTGATCACAACAACACATTTAATAGGCATTTTCATATATAGAGTAGATTGCATTATATTTTTGCATAAATATGTTGGGTGCTCATTTTTCCAATCCTGAAGGCTTCTAATAGGTGGTATCTCTCTTATTACATGATTGAGTACATTGGACAACTACAAAAATAAACAATTCATTCATCTTGCATTTTAGGTCAATTCATGGCATTTCATTGCATCACATTTCATCATTATACAATAAATCAATCATTTATTTAGTTAGTCCATACATTTCATATTGAATTTCATTTTGTTATATCATTCTCATTGCATTCATTTCATTTCACATAATGATCCATTATACGTGGAGGTAATCATAAAAATGATAAAAAGAAGTCATATCCATAGGCATATCATATCACCACATTGTATCATGTATGAAGCATATCATATAAATAACATCATCATTTCATCACATATACATCACAAAGTACATACATCATCACATATAGAATCACTGCATATTCATCCACTACAAACCATTTACATACATCATAAGCATAAAATTTAGTGTGTATCATCATCACATATTCATTACATATGGAGTCATTATATCATTCATATAAAATGATCATATAGATTCATTTAATATCATTCATTCATAAGCATAAGCATCATCAATCGGTCCATCAAACATTGCATCTCATCATCAATACAACTCATAAGCCACATACATCATATAGAAAGTAAAGGCATAATCATGAACATAATTACATCTATCATATAAACTGCATACCACATAGAGCATGTAAAAGTAGAATGCATCCATAATGTAAATAATTGCATCCATGACATCATAAGCATATAGAACAATAATCACAATTGCATCTCATATTATCAAAAAAAATTAATGTCTAAATGTACAATGATATCACAACAATATTAGAGATCCATCACAAAAATACATGACAAGAATCATCAATGTCTCATCAAAGAGTGTATACAAAAAATAAATGTCCCATGTCAATATGTCAAGTAGGAAAATGAGCGGAACTCTGTCCGGATGTGGTAGGTCTAGTGCCACCACTTGATGCTCATGTACTTGGGCCCCCAGCTGGGGAATCTATCTGAAGTGGCCTTGTCACTCCTCGTCTCTTAGACTGGCTCCGACCCGATCTCGTTTTGCTCACCTCCACAAAGCTAGGAGCCCTCCAATCAGTAGGAACAACCATAAAATACAAGGTCCTATAATACTTGGCCTCCTAAGACGAGCACTAAATGATCCTAAGGGCCATCCCTGAACTAGTCCATGTTGACACTGTCACCTGCACCTCTACTTGTCGGTACCTATCCAAGGTTGTGTCCCTCTTGGCAGGAAGAGTACCAATCTGGGCCTACATTTGTGATTGTGTTTTAGATAGATGATCCTATAGCTATCTCACCCGTCCTTGTAACTGTTGTACAGTCCTCTCTAGGCCTTTGAGCTATGCCTCCTTCTAATGGGATGACACTTTGATTTGTATATGCTTAGGTCCCCGAGGTGCCTGTTGTGGTGTCTGCTACTGGGCTTGACCCTATGGTCCCTCTAGTGGTGGTGCCTATTGTACCTGTCCTCTTGCAGACCTCCTTCGTCTAACTACCTGTGTCTCCCAATCACTGGGTAGCACCCTAGCCCTGTTGAGCTGCTAGCTCCATTACCATCTCCCTCATCTCCATCTCCCGCTCCCCCCTCATCTCCATCTCTCCTCTGTCTCACAACCCAACAAGGAGACCAATCCTCCCCATCATCAAAAGCTAGGACTGACTCATCAACATGTGATAATCTAGGGAAGAGATGAGCAATAAAATACTGAGCATACTCCACGATTGTCCCTAGGTCAATGACACCTGCCAGGTAGTCCCATTCCTACCCTCCAGTGCTTGATACTCGCCATATACAATATCAGCTGAGATAGTCAGACCCCAATCAACCACATCCTATCATCATCATGCATATATAAAAGTACCCTGTGGTGGTCCTTGCACTTTGCCGTACTGCTTTAGAACCTGCATGATGATAAACCGCTTGATCACATATGGCATGGATCCAATGAGATAATGGGAAGTAAAAATATAGGCCATCTCAAGTGCATCCTCGTTCCACGACTCATAATATTTGTATGGCCTCCAGATAATGGTATCAAGATCATTAAGAGCTCGATGCAAGTACTCAAGTTTTCCTAGTTGTCGTTGGACAACCAGACCTGTGTAACCATAGACATAAGGTCTCCTAGTGGGACAATCCTTATCTGCTAATGGACATGTAATGGCTAGGTGCTCGCAAGCCCAAATCTAAAGTAGTGTCACACTAACTAAAAGAGTAGTGGCTCTGAGATAGACAACCCTGTATAGATCATGGTACAAGTGGGCCATCATGCATTAGCCCCAGGAGAACTGTGTGTCCTGCGTGATCATCTACTCGAGTAGTCAACCCAAACCAACTGACAATCTCTTTGACCCGTGGTCAGGACAAAGGAAGCCTCCGATGAAACCAGCGAGAACACAAGAAAGTGGTGTGTATGCTAGGTCAATTATCTCTTGCTAGGGGATGTCGTATCCACAGATATGATCATCATGAAAGATCCTCCTCAAGGCAACTATCCCAACTTGCTTGTATAAATAATAGTACAAAAAATCCCCAATGTCAGGAGTCTGTAGAATCCTGTAGATGTCACTATCATCTCACCAGTCAAAAGGTGGAAGGTATTATGCTCGCTATACCACCTCTCAGCTAGCGTGGTC
Organism: Cryptomeria japonica; assembly: GCF_030272615.1. NCBI lineage: Eukaryota > Viridiplantae > Streptophyta > Pinopsida > Cupressales > Cupressaceae > Cryptomeria > Cryptomeria japonica. The sequence goes on along the minus strand of NC_081411.1, from coordinate 289,410,893 downwards.
AACAAATCCCGATTGATCGTATACTGGGGCATATCAACCAGAGAAGACAATCCACATCTATCAATAATAATGAGATCAGCCTCTGTCAAATGCGGTATCAACTACCAAGTCTTCGAGAATATCTCCCGAGACTAAAGAACACCTAATCTCTCTTATTATCATATCAAAAATCAATCTCAATTTTTGAATTATCAATCTATCAATCCAATCTACTCAGCTCATGTGAGATTCAATCAATCTTGTTGAGCTTTCATCATCGACTCTCATTCACCATGAGGTCATTTTTTATTTACCCTATTGACCTATTAACATCATGGTAATCGAAATAGATTGAAATCAATCAAACAGGCGATCAAAAAATCAAATTTTCATCAATCTAGCATCAAAACGCTAAACTGCCTCATCAAAATGCTAAAAATCAGATTTAAAATGCTAAATCATGACCTCACAATGCTAAAGGAAATACCAAAAGTGCTAAACAATGAACTAAAAGCACTAAAAATGTGATAGTGCTAAAACAGTTATCAAAAGTGTTAACACCTAGACTGTCAGTGCTAGTCAAATCAATGCACTACAACTTCGACCTATGGTGCTAAATCATAACCCAAAAATGCAAATTTACCAAAAGTGCCAAATCGCAAACCTAATGTGCTAATTTACTGACCAAGAGCACTAACTTAAAAATGCTGAAATCAAAATCTAGAATGTCGAAAGCCTAACCTAAAATGAGAAAATTTGTGCGAATGTTTTTGAAAAATAAGCTAATTTTTTTGAAAACATACAAAAGATAGGGTTTCGCGGTATAAGTACTGGCAGTCCATGCTCTGGAGGTCGTTGATCTCACTGCACGTGCTTGAATCGGTGGTTTCATTGAGGAACGACCATCTTCTCTCAGAGCTCAATTTTTTTTTTAAATTCTCAAATTGTGAAAATGACAAGTGAATGGTAAAAGTGTTTTCACTTTTTACTATAAAAGGGGGTTAAAATGGCATTTAAGTGGGAATTTTTTTTTCCCATTTAATTTTAAAAATCACATTAATCAAATTGGCAGGACACTATTTAAATTTTTTTTATTGGGAGATAAATCAGACAAATATATATATTTCACTAAAAATCCAAAAAATCCAAAAAATTATCCGATTCATCCCCCGAGGGGGCATCCTCGTATCGTTATCCGACAATCAGCATTTGGGGCATCAAATAAAACCATATCAACATCATCAAGTGAGATTTTTTCTTTGAACCAATGCATTGTCACACATTGCTTCAAATAGGGGCAAAATGTATACACTCAAAATTGGTATGGAGATAATTAATTAAATATGCAGTGATTTAATCAATAAACCTTCCTAATTAATTAAATATAAAGTTATTTAATTAATTCCTCCTTTTATTCTTCTACTAATAAATAAATCTAAGGCTTTATGTATATAGTTCATTTCTCCAATTCCCCTTGATTAATTAATCTCAATTAATTAATTTCCCCACCATTAAATTCATTTCTACTATTCCTATAATTAAATAAACAAATTAAATCATTTGTTGAATTTAATTATCCATTCCCAATTATTTGAATTTTTAATTCAAATAAGCACATGGCTCCTAAATTTTAACCACCTAGCCTAACCATATTCTAACCTAACCCATTCAGTCTAATCTTGGGTCTAACTAACCCTATATCCCTTCTAACTTCCTCATCCTAACCTCTTTCCAACCTCTTTGGAGTGTCCACCTTCTCTTGAAGACACGTGGCATCTTTCCCACATGTCTTTCACCCCTTGACACTTGCCTTCTTGTGGGCAATTGGTTAGAAATTATTGGACACTTGTCACCCTAGAGATGACATGTGTCTCTCTTGCTAACCTCTTTTCCAACTTCTCCATCCCTAGCCCTTGATATCTCCAAATCGGATCTTGACTATCGATTCCTACCACCTCAACTTTCACCTTGGAAATCCTATAAAAACACCTCATTTTCAATCAATCAGCACCTGGTACTTAGCTTAATTTTGTATTGTTACTCTCTTCAAGTCTGCATTTATCATTAGCATTTAGAGGATCATTTTAGCATAATATTAGCATCATATCATATCAATCTTGCATTTATCATAAATCATGCAGCTACTCATATCTTAGGTAGTCATTTTGATGATCATGCTGCTTGCTGAGAGCCACATCTATTGATCTTCAAAATCCTTAAGATTAGAGAAAAATGGGACATCACAAAGAGGGCAAAGTTTACATTTCTAAATCTTAATTTGCTTTCTATTTCAATGCTTGTCTCATTTATGTATTGTTTAATACTTTTTACACTATTTAGATGTACAAACAATAATACCAACCATTATGATGATATCAATGACAACCAATTATGATTATCAACATCACATTTGCAATGATTACGAGTTTGTAAGTTTAGACAATTGAAACAATTTAAATAATTTAACTAAGTGAAATGGGAGAATGCCTATCTAGTTTTTAGAATTCACCAAACATTTACTATAATGTATTTATAATATATAAAAGATAACGATATCTTGATGCATTATAGAAACTAAATAATCATTTCCATAAAATAGAAGGTAGTATTACCTTTTCTAACAGAAGCGATAATAAAAAAGTGTGTAAATTGAATTGCCAAAAGATTGTTTTGATTTCGAGTCACTATACATGTAATTGTATATGCCTCAATCCTTTTCAAGATAGATGAGAATTTAAAAAATAGACTACAAAATGAAGGAATCAATATTATTAAAAAAATACGAGATCAAAAAGCGAAACTGGTTTCATGAATTGTACCCAACAAAGGTTTTCAAGGCCTGGTTTTATGTTTGCAGAGAAGGTAAGTCATGTAAACCATTCACAACTAAGGAGTATCAAAAATTCTAATCATCCCGGGCTTACTATCATCCTTAAATTCCCTAAATTGCCAAAAAACTGTGAAAATAATTGTTTGAGTATGAATTGAATTCTGTCATCGCTTTTCTCTTGAGCTCGTTTTGTAGTTTTATGCAGAGGAAACCAATTGACCCAAAACTGAAAAAAAATGAACAGAAAATTGCTAAAAAAGAACATGCATTCTGAATTTATAAATGAACAGACTGCAAAAAATGACTTTATGCACAAGGAACTAAGATGATAGATAGTATGCAACTGAATTTGTAAATGAAGGCAAGGAATTTATGCTTGAATCTCAGGTTGAAATGGTATATCAAATATTTTTTGCAGTCTGTTTTCAATGTGTGCTTTCCTCTGTATGTATTTTCAACGTGTTGTACGTGGAATGGTGAAGTCGCCATCTTTTTTGCATGCAAGTTTGATATAGTCAAGACATGCTACGAGCCGCCACATTGTGGTCTAACACTGGATAATAATTATTTTATTGAGTCACATTCCAACCCTCAAATTTGTTAATGTGGATGATGGTGATAGGAATGATTATTCAGGTTTTGAAATGCATCAAACATTTATTATAATATATTTATAATATATAAAAGATAATGATGTTTTGATGCATTTTAGAAGGTAGATAACCATTTTCATGATGGAAAATGTTCAATATTTCTGATAATCTTTCTGAACAAGATTCTAGAATGAATTCGCGAAATAAGACACTATAGCCTCAAAGTTAATATATTTGTGAGATTTTGCCAAGATCAAGAGCTCAATGAAATGTACAAAATAGAGACACAATATAGGACAAGAATAAATTGTATTCTCATCAATAGAAAATGATCAATAATATCAAATTACATACAATGTAGATGAGTCTGCTTATATAGGCAAGGCTAGGGATATGTGAGCACACAAACATGACATGTGGCTCAATAAGAAACAAGGGTAGGTAGGAAATAGGTGTGGGTAGGTAGGAGAAATAATCTAATAGTCCACATGAGGTGGATCACCCACTGAATATGGAGTGTAATAACAAGATCAACACCATAAAAGGTGGAATTTCTCCTACACACACTATCCCAATGTGGCACAAACACCCAAGTGTCTCATACCCAAACTACTATGAAATGCATTTCCTAAGTAAACTTAAGTAAGTGTAATGATATCCAAGATGAATAATTATTTACACCAACACCCCCCCTTAAGTGCAACTTAGGGGAATGCACTTAAGTCTACAATGCAACTAAGCAATGCAAGATGGGTCCCGGCTACGAGGCCATGTTAGGTACCCATGTACAAATGCAAATGCATGCAAACCAATGCAATGAAAACTCTCACAAAGTGGGGAAAGAGAGAAAAACCCAATGGGAAAAAACCCTCCCCCAAAAGAGAGATGAAAAACATACAAGAGAACTCTCATAGAAGAATGTGAAGGACAAAACCCCATGTGAGGAAAAAGTCCCCCCCATATGAGAGAAGAAGAGAAGCTAGGAAGCCCCCCCTCAATGTGGAATTTGCACCAATGATAGAAGCTCGATGTATGAAGAAACTGGTCCACGAACGTCAAACAACATTCCTCCCCTTAGGAAGAAACAAAACCAAAGGTGTATCCATGAAGTCTCCCCAATCAAGAAGGGAAGATGTATGAAGAAAACTCATGATGAATGGAATCTCTAAAAACTGCTCAAGTGTCCCCAGGTCGATGTTGAAAGATACCCCCTCCAAAGGTGGTAAACTATGCCACACTACTGAAAAAGGAACTCCATGATCTAGTGGAGATGGATGTAGAACATGTCCCAAAGACTCACATGTCTCCTCAAAAAATAAAGAGACCTCCTCCAACTGCTGTACATAAGTATCCACAATCATGTCAACCTCGAAAGAATGGTCATGTAGAGAATGAACAAGAGGGTTAGAGTGTGCCCTCGCAACAGTCGAAGAAGGATCACCTTCATCAAAGAGAAGATGAATGTCATCAATGATGTCTCTCAAATTTGCAATGTAGGATTCCACAAACAAACCTGCAATATCTGTCAAGTAATCATCCCATGAATCTGAAGCTGGAAGACAATGAATATCCTGCTGCACTGAATCACATGAAGGCAAAACTGTCACACTATCCACATCATCAGGTGCAATAGGTGATGTGATATCAATATGAGGAGATAAAATACAAGGCTCAAGAATGGGGTCACATATGAGAATCCCCATGTTCAAGTGCCCAAAGTTCTCCTCAAAATCTGAACGATCACAAGAAGTGTGATCATCATATATAGAATCATCAAATGTGAAATCATCATCATCAACAAAATCTGAAAATGAGTATAACCGAGATGCATGATCAACCACCCCAGTCGCAATGATAGCTCTAGTCTCCAAGTCTCTAATGAAAACTAACTCAAGTGTGAACTCCACAACCCTCTTAGTTGCGCCATGTGTGATTTGATAGATAGAAAGGAGATTGTTTGTCAAGTGGGGTACACACAACACATCATTGAAGGAGTTATCCCCAATGTCAATAGATCCTTTCCCAATCACATCCATGTATGTATGATTTCCCATTAAAATCTGTGGCATGGTGCAAGGCTCAAATGTAGAGAACATAGACTGCGAAGATGTCATATGGTGAGAAGCCCCTGAATCTAGAAGCCATCTCTCTGAATCATGACTGATAGTAGCACATAGAGCTTTTCCTTTTCTTGTCCCAAAAGAGTGAGTCTTCCCACTTGTAGAAGCCATGAATGCTTGCCCTTTTCCTTTTAAATGTGAGGAAGTGGAAGTTGATGAATCATCCTTCTTGTAGACTTTAGGCAAATCAATGTTATGCTTTTTGATGATATGTGTGAGCTCATCAATCTTCTTAGAATGGCAACGATGCTCCTCATGACCAATCTTTTTACAATAAGCACAAGTAGGTCTCTCCCTCTTTGGTGAATTATCTCTCTTGGAAGAGGATGAATCTCCTTATTTTGGAGAAAATGGTGCTTTGTCCTTGGGCTTTGATTGCCATTTTTTCTTGTTTGAGTTGTCCTTTCCTTGATTTCCTTTGTTCCCTTGATTTGCCACTAATGCTTGAGACTTAGAAGCCTTAAGAATGCCCATGCTTATCAACTTAGTTTGTTCTATCATCAACATTTCATTGAAAGCATCAAATGTAGGCATTTTGTAGCTTGAACCCATTGTCATCCTATGGGTTTGGAAACTAGAAACAAATGTTGCATATTCTTGTGGAAGCTTGCCTATCAAGTTGAATATCAATTGAGTATCCTTCTTATCAATGTCACAACCTTTGAGTTGTGCCCTCAACTCATTTGCCTTAGTGACATAATCTTGTATAGTATCAAAGTTCTTGGGATCTAACATGGTGAGATCACTATCAATTTGATATCCCCTAATCTCATCAACTTGACCATACAAGTCTTGAAACTTTTGCCAAGCATCCTTGATTAGAGTACACTTCTCAATATGAAAAATGAGATCCTTTGATACATACTTTCTTAAGGTACCAATTGCCATGATATTTTTAGTGAGCCAATCCAAGTGACCAACTGGATCAACCTTAGGATCAGTGGGAGCAACAATAGTTCCATCAATGTAATGAGTGAGTCCTTTTTCCATAAGTTTACTCCATGCATCAATTTTCCAAGTAGCAAAATTATGAGGAGTTAAGAGAGGAAACTTAGAAGAACCCATAGCAGCAAAAAGGAAGGAACACAAGAACTCAAAAGCACAAGAGACACCCCCCCAAATTCACTCAATCAAAGTACCCCCCCCCCCAAAGTGATGATTTTGGCACTTTATACTTAGTGCGATTACAATGAGCCACTTGCAAAACAAGGCAAAGTGGACTTATGATGCAAATTTTACAACTTCTCAAATGAGATACAAGAGACTTCAATCAATAGTGCAATGAATCTAACTGAGATTCAAGCAAATATACAAGTATCAAGAGAGCCAAAAATGGCCAAAATATGAAAGTACAATTTCTACTTACAATGGCATCAATCTGATAGCATTATGTGAAAGTAGACAAAAAAATACGCACTTTCAAAAAAAATGACACCTAAAAAGGAGGTCGTATGACCCTAAATGAAGCCTCTAAAGTTGCAAAAACTGGGATTATTCAGGTATAGTCACCAAAAACTGCATTTTCTAAAAAATCCGTGCATCAAAATAAAAAAATTTCTTCACCACTGCGGATAGCACGAAATTCTAGCCCATTTCCAAAAAAATTGCTCGAAAAAAGGAGCAAAAATGAGCAAGATGTCATCGTCTGAAGTTGAACTGCAAAATCAGAAATGCAAATGAGAGGGGCCTACAAAATTTTTGAAAAATGATGACGTCAGCAAACTGTGGGGTTAAATTTGATGCCCATCTTCCCGTCAAGAAAATTCGTCTCCCTTCCCATTCAGCGTTCGTACAGTACGGACTGATGACATGGCGTGATCTGGTTGGCCGAAAAATATTATGTGGCAGTACAGAAATCTGACGTGGCATGCTGAATTGGCTGATGATGTGGCAGTGACTGGGCAAAAAAATGACGTGGCTATCTGATGTGTCTAGCTAACATGGTCGGAGGACGGCGAGCCCAGCACTGAGGTGGACAGTCCACGTGGCGGGAGGTTGCTGGCAGAGATCACGTGGGGCCGGGTTGACGTGGCACGGATGTCGGCGAGTAGAAGCAGCGTGACCAGAGGAGCCGGTGGCATCGGAGGAGCCGGAGGTAGCGGCAGGTGGAGGTGTCAGCGGGTGGTGGTGTCTTCCGATGATGGAGAGCTAGGCCGGAGCAGCAGCAAACCGCGGACGACGGGAACCGTGAGCACAACGGCAGGCTGGGCACAGCGACCGGAGCAGGTGTAGGACGTGGCTGTCGAGGGGCCGGAAGAGATGGCACGAATGCTGGTGAAAAGTATGGCAGTGGCAGGAGGAGTACAGGCCCTGCAGACAATTAACACTGCGGTACGGGGGTCACGGGATTTGGGGGGGTCTGCGGACCCCCCAAAAATTGATTTTTTTTTTTTTAATTTTTGATAAATTTTTCCAAAACTTTTTTTTTTTTTTTTCGAAATATTTTTTTTTTTTTTCAATTTTTTGACGAAAAATTTTCGAATTTTTTTTATTTTTATTTTTCGGAAAATATGAAATTTTTTTGAAATTCGTACAATAATGACAAAATTGGCAAAAAAAAATTTTCTCACCAAAATAGGCCAACTTTATAACCAAAATTCATGGAAACGACCTTCTGGACGCAATGGCGGGGTCAGATCTGGTCTAGGATGCCTCCAAAAGATGCTGCTCCTCAAATCTGCCTCTTGACGTCGCAATAATGCCTCTTCAAGATGAATCAATGAAGCCCCAATGACTCTGATACCATGTGAGATTTTGCCAAGATCAAGAGCTCAATGAAATGTACAAAATAGAGACACAATATAGGACAAGAATAAACTGTATTCTCATCAATAGAAAATGATCAATAATATCAAATTACATACAAGGTAGATGAGCCTGCTTATATAGGCAAGGCTAGGGATATGTGAGCACACAAACATGACATGTGGCTCAATAAGAAACAAGGGTAGGTAGGAAATAGGTGTGGGTAGGTAGGAGAAATAATATAATAGTCCACATGAGGTGGATCACCCACTGAATGTGGAGTGCAATAACAAGATCAACACCATAAAAGGTGGAATTTCTCCTACACACACTATCCCAATGTGGCACAAACACCCAAGTGTCTCATACCCAAACTACTATGAAATGCATTTCCTAAGTAAACTTAACTAAGTGTAATAATATCCAAGATGAATAATTATTTACACGAACAATATTGTATAGCCTACGCAAGCTATAGTCACTGGAAATGACATTATATAGTGTTTTACAAAGAAATTCATCATTGCTTAACTACAATTAAAAGGGAAATCACAAATCCCTATTCCAATTAAAGAATTCTAAATAAACCAATGAAATATTGCATGCTTTTGAACTTGATTTAGATTTTCAATTTAATTTTTGCATGCAAATTAAATATTGATTTATATTTCTAATTCAATTTGATCTTTGAACTCATGCAAACTTGATTTAGATATTCAATTTGATTTTTGCATGTCCTCGAATTTTATTTTTGAAATCATGAAATTGAAATGCACATGTAACTTAAATGAGATGAAATTAGAATTTGAATTCAAAATTAGACAAAATTAGAATTTGAATTAGAAGAATAAATAAAGTAATTAAATAATTTTAAGAAACTATTTAATTATTTAGAAATTGAGTTTAATTAAAAATTAAAGATTATTTAATTAAAAGATTAAAATCATAATTAATTAAATAATAAATATTTAATTAATATTAGAGAGAAGGTTAAATGATTAATTGATGAAAAGATAGAATTGGAATAATTAATGATGATAGAATTGGAATAATTAACTTAATTAAATAATTATTTAACTGATAAGATGAATAATTAGTACATGATCAATGAGACATTTTTAGGTGTCTACATTTTCCCTTATTTGAGACAATGTTGTAACGATATTGTTTCAAAGAAAACAAAAAAAAATTTGCCTCGATGTGTCCTGACAATGCTTAGGGTATAATTGTTGCCCCTCGAAAAATTGGTTGAAAAATTATGGAACTGAGACCAATTTAACGATTAGTAGAAATGTTAGTAGAAAGAAGAAATGTAAGATTAGAGAGAATTCATGAAATATGTTAGATGAATGATGGAATTGACTTGAATGAGTTTGATTTGATAGAGGAGATGGTTGCAATGATTTGTAGATTGATTGATTGATTGGATTGATGGGATTGATTTGAAAAAAAGAGAATTGATGAGAGAATGATCTTGAGACAGAATCAACAAAACTAAGATGAGAAAATGAAATGAAAATGATTGATGATGATGGATACACAAACTTGTGTGCCTTTATTCATAGCGCAATATATATTCATCACTGAACCTTATTATGTAACAATGGAGATTTGCACATCAGGGTATAAGGAACCAAGATGTAAATATATCTCATTGAAGAAACAAACACATATTAGACAAGGAGTAAACCCCTCCATTCTAGAAATAGCACCAAGGGTCAAGGTATGTGCGATAGTCACAAGCATAACTATCCATGATATTTTGCATGAGATATTTGTCGAATGAACGCACCAACATAGACACCTAGGGTACCATTTCCCCAGAAATTCATTGGTCCACACCACAAACAACAAACAAAGAAAAATATCATGCCCATCGCAGCTCTTCTAGTCACTTCTGGACATCCTTGAGTAGCATAGGAACATAATCTATGGCCAAATGATAAAATACAAAGAATAACTAGGACAAAATCCAACAACCATATTGATATGTGCCTTCGTTCTTGATTGCTTGATGTGATGGTTGATAATGCCTGATCTCATAAAATGTGGACCCCGTTTAAGACTGACCTGTCTGATTTCGAGTGTATCCATCTCTGTTTGAGACAAGACAATGACTTGTGAGACATTTTATTGTAATTTGTTTTTAGTTCTTTTCCAAGAGATTTTTCGATGTTTTGTATTTTTGTAGGATCATATTTGAATGTTTTTGGTTGATTTTTGTGTTTTTTGATGTTTTGAGTTTTGTCGTTTTTAAAAGTTTTTGGTATTTTCTCAGGAATTTTTTCAATTTTTGGAGGTTTTTTCAAGACTTTCTATGAATTTTTTTGAACTTTTTCTAGCAATGCCCCTAGTATGCAAACCTATTATGACATGATGATCTAGGGAATACACATGGATGCAATGAAATTTTTGATATGAAACTATGTTAATGCAATATGCAAGATGAAAAGGAACTTCTTATTTGGACAAGGATGATTGTCTATGCTTATCATTCTATAATGCACCAATTGAATTAAAGGTACAAAACATTTAAGAGATAGGAGTTCAATCCAAATTAACACACTAAGTAACTAGGATTTATAAATGGAGATGTGGAAAACTTCCCCACCGATTCTTGAAACTTTTGGTCTTATTTTGCCAATGTGTGTGCAATTGAATTTATTCCAACCCTTGTAACCATTAAAGACCCTTAGAATCCTATGTGACTAGCTACGTAAGTTATTCTGACTTCAAAAACATATTGGATAAAGCCTTGCTGCCAGTCATATGTCTATAGCCCTAATGAGGTTATTCATCGTAATCTCTCGAATATTGCTCCATTTCCAGCAGACGTCCATAGCCCTAATGGAGTTACCCGCATTTTCCCATAGTCGAGCTTTTAATGCACTTTTATGCATGATATTTAAGTTAAATATCTTTCTTGCTCTTTTGCCTTGATATTTTGATATGTAAATAGGCATAGCTCTTTTTCTTTAATATTATTGCATTGGCTTGTAAGTAATGAAACCTACATGGGTATGACAATTACAACAGCGTTGAAGTAGAATTTTGTATTTTTTACTAGTCATATGATGAACTAGGTATCTACAATGACTTAGAGAAAACGATTAATGTGTAATATATAGAAATTGATAGCTTTCAGGTAACAAGGCTCAATAGTAAAACTTCTACCCAACCATAGATAAAGCTCAATCACAGGGTGAAGTTGAAGATGGATGACCTTAAGCTTTCAAAAAATTTATGTACAAGTATCTAAGAAATAAGATTACCCTCACTCCTTCTGAGTGCAAATAGGTGATTAACTAAGATAATCTCCTTGTTTTATTGATGCAACTATATGCTAATAAAAATTGTGAATATGATACGCTTGAAAAGAAACTATATGCAACATGTAGTGCTAAAGAAATGATATGATAAATGCAATCTAATCTAACCATAATCAATGGGTCTTATGAAATTGACATCCCACAACTTCTGTAACTATGCTTTTAAAGAGATATGTGGATTCATCTTCCTGAGTTTTTGTTTGTATGGCTTGATTCCTGGTAATAATGGTAAGTGATGTAATACTAACTCTGGATCTATCTCTAACATATCAACATATGACTTAACAAAGTGTATGTTATGTCCACTTCAACTTCTTCTATATTTACTTCTTTTGTCCTTTCCACCAGCGATGCAGAACCTTCTTGCGCAATAGGAAGATCATTTAGTTTGCTTTTACCAATGTTTTTACTCTTATCAGGATCTTGTGAAATAGAGGAGTTCGCTTCTCCAAAGTATGCTATGCTATCAAGGTCTATTGCAAAACCCGCCTTCTAATTATCCTATGGAAATCTGACACCCATGAACTCTACTATAGCTTCATCATTTTCAAACCAATCCAAATGTGGTGGTTCTTCTTTCTCAATAGGAAAGTACTCTAATCTAATTTTACTATTGCTTTCGATCTCATCCTATTCTTGTGAAGTAGAGGAGCTTGCCTCTCCAAAGTACGCTATCCTGTCAAGATCTATTTCAAAACCTACTTTGTAGTCATCATATAGTGATCCATCTCTGACAGCCAGAAACTCTGTTATAGATTTATTATTTTCAAACCAATCTAGATGTGGTGATTCTTCTTTCCCTCGGTGTATAAGATAGAGATTCTTATCTTCATCATATTGTGGTGCTTCTAACATCATAAATACATGGTTATCATAGTCATCTCTCCATAAATTTGGATTTATATATTTATCCTCATTTGTGATACCGTCATTTCTGTTTCTTGGGTTAATAGTGATTGTAGCATCTACTGCATCTCTTGCATTGAGAGTATTAATTATGTAATCATAAGCCACATTGGTGTAGTTTGCAGTATTGTTTTGTGTTCCTAAGGTTGAGGCCTTTCCCTTATCGTGTTTGACAAAGGGATCCTTAAATATGGTGTGATTTGTGTTTGTTGATCTCTTATTTGTATCCACAATGATGTCCCCTTGGTCGATAAGATCCTGAATCAAGTTCTTCAATTTCTAACAACTTGCAGTCTTATGGCCCTTTGTACGATGGTACTCATAGAAGTCATTGTCATTCCACTAGGTTGGTTTGAAAGGACATGATTTATACACCCTGATTTTCGACAAAGTGATCACGTTTGTCTATATTAGTTTCTTTAATGCTAATTCAATAGGTTCTCCCAGTGGTGTGTAGTTCCTTCTAGGTGTGTTCATTCTTAGAAATCTTGTATTAGTAGATGGTATAGAGTTTGTGTTTGTTGACACTGTGTTGTTTTATTGAAACTAACTTTTGTTTTGAAAGGACGATTGAATTGGTTCTTGTAATGATATAGTTGGTTGAGCCATGTTCACTATATAGGAATCCACAACACCGTCATTGGTAATGTTTTTGCTTCTTGACCAAAACTTAGGTTTATCTTTCTTTGTGTTGTTAGTCAAACCTCCATATTTTAGGATACCTTGGTCTATAAGCCCTTTCTCACACTTCGAAGCTTTTTTAGTTATTTGTTTGAATGAGGTCAAACACTGCATTTGTATTGGGTATTTAATTTGTGGTATTAAGTTTTCTACGAACATCTCAACTTGTTCAATTTATGGAATATGACTTGGACATCTACGATAGAGACATCTCCACCATTGTAAAAAGGATGCAAATAGATCCATGAAAGTCACTGGGGTATCAATGTTATGTGAGAAATTTGGTATGAACTATTCAACTAGTTCAACCCATAATGTGATCTTCAATGGAAGGTGTGAGAACCATTCCAAAGCGAAACCTCCAAGACTCTTAGGAAACAATCTCATCAAATAGGTATCCTCATATGCAATTTCTATACAAGAAGTAAAAAACTCTTTGATATGATCCCTAGGATCAACTTTCCCTTGGTATTTGTCAAATTTTGGTGTTTCAAAGTGAGGAGGGAAAGCAGGCATGTATAGCATATGATCAAAGTGATAAGGACATAATTCCTCCATTGTATAATTCTTCTTGTCATTGCCGGTTTGTATAGTTATTATCTGTTGTTGGAGATTCTATACTTGTTGAGCGATAATTTCCATTTGAGTTAATGGTGCACTCTATGCGTACATGTTTCCCACAAAAGGATTAGTGGCAATGTAGATGGGAGGTTTTTGATATGTACCATAACTATAACATTGTGTGTTCTAGCTTCTGCTAGGTGGTGTGGAATAAGCAAATTGTGAACTAACATTTGGTTGAGTTGTACCAAATGTATTAGCAGAACCTAGATTTATGCTCTGATGACTATAGGTGGAACCCATTGAATGGGAAACCGCAGGTTGTGTTGCACTTGTCGGATTTGAAACCTGTGAGGTTTGTGTTTTTATTGGTGTAGAGGTGCTTGATATTGCTGGTGTAGTTTGAGATGTTACACTAGCATGTGCTAATAGTGTCTTAATGTTTATGGTTGATGATGCCATGCTAGTTTGGGAACTTATGTAACTTGAATCCAAAGTTGTTTGAGTTGATTACGCTGCTGCACTTTGGGAGGAACTTGAAGCCGTAGCTTGTGTTTGTGTTACATTAGGTATTTGACTGATATTCTGACTCAAGGTATATCTAGTGGTAGGATTGTTGTGATGTCAAAATCTTGAGGTAACTTGGCACCGTTTTGTAATAACAAGGAAAGATACCTTTTCCTGTCATTATTTATAAGAGAATTTAGAACCATGAGGACTTGTGGATCTTGTTGAGAAACTTGAATCTCTGCATATGTCAATTTTTGTTGAACCTCTTGTATCATTTGCATAGTGTAAGGGTTCAATTGTTGATTGGGTTGACTGTTTGATATATCCATGTTCCAAGTAGGGTTGATCAGTGGGTCGTTGTTAGGATCCATCTTACCTTTTTCTTTTTGTGACCTTGTGACGGGCACTTAAAAACGCTAAATGAGGATACTAAAACCTATGAAGGACTAATCCTCAACTAAATCTTAATAAAACGATTTATGATATTGTAAATACTCGCAAGAAAGCTTTGAACTTGCCAAGGAATCTATGAACTTAAAAGAAAGCAAATGAGCAAATGAAGGCGTCAATTTTCTATTTATAGCTCAAAATTAGGGTTTTTTCTCTCTCCAACGACCATGTTCCCCCTGAATTTCAATGCACTTGTAGGTCTGTCAAACGGACTCGAAATCGCACAAAACTGGAAATTATTACTCACTAGCATGGTATCATTAAATTGGTCTTTGTTCCATAATTTTTTCGACCAATTTTCCGAGGGGGCATATTTACAACCTAGGTGTCACTGGGGCACACTGGGGCAGGATTTTTTTGTTTTCTTTGAAACAACATTGTTTCAACATTGTCTCAAATAGGGACAAATGTAGACACCTAAAAATGTCTCATTGATCATGTACTAATTATTTGTCTAATTGATTAAATCTCGGCTCTATTTATTACTTCGTGAGCTCAATCAAAGAATTGCTAGATCATAGTTAAGCAAGAGTTTTAATCTGGCTCTAGTTGAATTGTTGAAATAAAATTCCATGATATTCTAAGAATTAGTCAAATAAATTGAGGGAAATTACATCGGGTTCACCAAATGTTTTACAAAGAAATTCATCATTGCTTAACTAGAATTAAAAGGGAAATCACGAATCTCTATTCCAATTAAAGAATTCTAAATAAACCAATGAAATATTGCATGCTTTTGAACTTGATTTAGATTTTCAATTTGAATTTTGCATATGAATTAAATATTGATTTTTAGAATTTGAATTTAAAATTGAGAAATAATTGAAATTAGAATTTGGGGATTTGGAATTTGAAGTTGAATTAGAAGAATAAATTAACTAATTAAATAATTTAAAGAAACTATTTAATTATTTAGAAATTGAGTTTTATTAAATAATAAAGATTATTCAATTAAAGGATTAAAATCATAATTAATTAAATAATAAATATTTACACCGAAGGTGTATCCTATATGAAGTTGAGCAGCTCACTTAAAATATCAACGGTGCAAAGTTCTTTACACGAAATTCAAGACGATAGAATAAATCAAAATCGTCCATCTTTCCATCCATCTTTCCGTCAGTTCATTTTCATCAACAATTTTACTCCGGGGATGTTCGCCATTCCCATGTTGTGTCGTTAATGTTGTACCTAGTTTCAAATGCTTTTGTGTCATTCCCATGTTGGATGGTTTTCGTTTTTCATCCCAACAATTTATATTCTCGATTTCCCCCCTTCTATGCTTTGATAGGGTTTTGTACATCTCTACCGGAAAACTCAGGCATAACGTCAGAATCTCGTAGCTATTGGTTGCTATGTTTCATTAATCAAATTTATTATGAATGTGCACCCTTCCGTGGCTCCTTTCTATGGTTCGATGTTATTGCCATGTCAACATTGGATTCCTATGAAAAAGCATTACTAATTAAAGAATATCTTCATACTTTTCACTTAATGTTATTTAAAATTATGCTTTTTAAGTACTTAGTCTTTATTATTATATAAATTATACTAATTGATAATAAAATATTATTAAGTTTGAAATATTGTTATTTATATTTTTTAATTAAATATGTTATAATTATTTAAATTTATTAAATATTTCAAGTTCTTATTTTTGTTGATAAAAATATTTATTATGATCAAAATGTTTGAAAATGATATTGTATTAGTCAAATTTAAATAATATTAATTTTTAATATGGATGTTCTTGTTTTTATTTTAATAATATAACAAAAAAAATTAATTTTTTTAATAAAAACTTTTATATTTTTCAAAATATTGTTTTATATTCAATATGTGCTTAAGCTCAAAAAAATTCATTAAGAATCAAAGATTAAGGGTATCCATTCTGCCAAAGTCAACTAAGGCATGATTCTAACCTCAAACAATATGGAGTTAGGGCCTTGGACTCACAAGCCTTTGGAGGTGGACACAGGGAGAGGTAACACACATAAATCCATAATAATAGGAAAACTTGGATTAAATGATGAATCATGAGAGGTTATTTCTAAAGGTGTAGAAAAGGTGAGATAAAAATAATTATTGTAGAGATCTAATATCTTGGTATGATATAAATGCATCCATCTATAAGATGTTATGATCTTTGTCTTGAGGATGTTCTTGTTTTTAGTTTAGTAATATAACAATTTCAAAAAAAAATTAATAGAGACTTTTATATTGTTCATGAGACAAATAGAGAGATAGATAAGGATAGATTGTATCTCTTTCCCTCTCTATTTGTATCTCCTCAAACTTATTCTTCAATCTCTCCTTCCATATCTATCTCATTATTTGTCCATCTCTCTACCCTTTTGGATCTCTCCAATTGACTTCATATACAACATAAATGTATACAAAATATAAATAAATAATATTGTTACAACATTTGATCATCCATTTCTATTATGCAAATCTTTTTCTAGCTTTTTCAATTTTTATTATATAACTAGTCCTTAACAAACACCCGCCCCTCCACCCCCCTCCCCCCCCACCTACTTTGATTTCTATTCTATAACTCCTTTAAGATCTCCAACTCCTTCAGTTTCTATAACTTAACTCCTTTACAACTCCATGATCAATAAAATATAACCTTGCATTAATTTGGGCATAATTAATTGATATAAGAGAATAAATGTAATTAGCCATAATTTAAAATTAATAACTTAAATGTAGATGACATTATACTCTCTCTCTCTCTCTCTCTCTCTCTCTCTCTCTCTCTCTCTCTCTCTCTCTCTCTCTCTCTGTCTCTGTCTCTGTCTCTCAACCTCTATTTATTTCTACTATATCTCACCATCTATATCTCTTTATAGATCTCTCCCTCTCCCTCTTCCTCAATATTTTTGTATCCATTCCTCTCTATCTCTCCCTATTTATATCCATACCTCTCCATCTTTATCTCTCATTTTACCTTTCTTCATCTGTCCCTATCTATCTCCATAACTCTCTATCTTTACCTCTCTTGTTTCCTTTCTCTATCTCTCTATATTTCCCTACGTCTTCCTCTCTCCTTTTATATTCATCTCTCTCTCTCTCTCTCTCTCTCTCTCTCTCTCTCTCTCTCTCTCTCTCTCTCTCTCTCCTCTCCATATTTCTTCTTCCATCTCTCTCTATCTATATCTCATTATTGCTCCATCTCTATCCACTCCTATATATCTCTATCTTTATATTTCTATATCTCCCTCTCCCATTCTCTCCCTCCACTGTTCTTTAAAAAACTCTTTATCCTCTCTGTGTATCTCCCCCTGTCCTCTTCATATCTCACTTCATATCCATATCCATCTCCACCTACATATATATTGCTATCTTCCTCTCTAACCTTATCCCCTATCTCCATCTCCTTACTCCTATCTCTCTTGCTCTTCCCCCTCTATCTCTACCTATATTTATATTCATATCTCTCCCTCACTCTCCCTATCTTCCCAATGCAAAGATAACACGAGCCTATTAGTTATTGAACCCTATTATCTTCTTCATTCAAAGGTTTTGTTTCAATTACATTTGGTTCCTTCTAAGTAGATATGTAGTTGATTTGGAGCTATCACTTCCCCATTAAGACCTTTGTTGCACAGACAATATAATTTTCTAAATGTTGTACCAATCGACCTCATGTACTACACAAATGCATTGCACAAATGTTGTACCAATATCTCCCTTTCTCTCTTCATATATTTTTTTCTCTCCCTCTCGAGTGCCCCATTCATACTTCTATGTCTACTCTCTATTTCTCTCTCTACATATCCATCTATCTCCCTCTCCTTCGCCCTCCTCTCTATGTATCCATCTATCTCTATCACAAGTATCTCACCATTTATACATCTTTATATTTCTCCCTCTTCCTCTATATCTCTCTTTGTCTCTCTCAAACTTCCTATTTGTCTCTATCTTTATCTCTCCCTCTGTGTCTCTCTATCTAATTATATATTTATCTCTCTCATCCCCTCTAGCTTTATATTCATCTCTACCTCTATCTCCCCCCCCCCCTCTCTCTCTCCCCCTCTATCTTTGGACATGTCTCTCTCTCTCTCTGGCCATTCATCTTTATCCCTCTCCCTCTTCCTATACATCTATATCTATCTCTTCACCTCTCCATATTTGTTTGTCCATATCTCCCTCTATCTCTACCACATTGTTTATCCATCTCTTTGTACCATATATCTCCCTATCAATCGACCACATTAAACACTTGTATGCAAACAAATAGACCAAAAAATTCCTTAATTGACCTTCCAAACCTCTTCGGTGTACCCATTGCATCCCAAGGTGTGATTGCTAGTTAATTAATATTAGAGAGAAGGTTAAATGATTAATTGATGAAAGATAGAATTGAAATAATTAATGATGATATAATTAACTTAATTAAAAAATTAAAGAATTATTTAACTAATAAGATGAATAATTA
Organism: Cryptomeria japonica; assembly: GCF_030272615.1. Taxonomy (NCBI): domain Eukaryota; kingdom Viridiplantae; phylum Streptophyta; class Pinopsida; order Cupressales; family Cupressaceae; genus Cryptomeria; species Cryptomeria japonica. Next base: position 289,391,745 of record NC_081411.1, on the reverse strand, counting down.
GTACATGATCAATGAAACATTTTTAGGTGTCTATATATAGATTAAAGTCTTACACATGAAAAGAAATCAAAATCTACCAAATTCCATTAATGACAAAGATCAATAAAATCTATTGATCAGTTATACTTAGTAAATATTTAATAGAGCCCCATATAGTTTTGGTGCTTTATATTTTAAAAGATCAAAGAAAAGACATTACAGTCAACTTTGACAAAAATAGCATATATCTAGTAGGAAACAACCAAGATCTTATCTCTAGAGTTATCCAAGATCTTATCTCTAGAGTTATCCTTTTTCTGCTCTATACTCATATTTGGTATTGACTGGATTTAAGTGCATGAATGTGTGATGAATATATAATTTATAAACAAAGCTCATAAGTCCACATTACAGATGGATTGTAAAATCCCTGAGATAATAAATAAACTGTGTTATAGAAGAGAAGCAACAAGGCTTTCTCCTATACATACTCTGCTAACAATGAATATGTGGGAAGCAACACATAGATCAGGTCATAATATGGATTCAATTGTTGAATTTGACAGCTCAAAAATAGGGGTAAAAGGTTTGTCTGATCTAGGCATACAACAAGTCCCCCATTTCTTTATACAGCCTCCACACACCCGCCCATTTCAACTTCCCACTCACCCACAAATTCCCCTTGTCAGTTTCCATGACATCCAAGGCTCTCGTCGACCACAGATTATCCAACAAATTCTGCAAGCTTGCCAAACATGGGGCTTCTTTCAGGTGAGTTAGGAAAGAATCCATGTTCACTATTCTGTGATTGAATTGTTTGCTTTGTAGCTTTAACATTTCTTTTATGGGTTTTTCAGGTTGTGGATCATACAGTTCCTGTGAGTGTTATGAAGAGTATTCTGGAAGCTGCTGGGAGATTTAATAGAGAACCCATTGAAGATAAGATGAAGTACTACTCTCATGACTACAATAATGCTGTAAAATTTGCTCCCAGCTTTAATCTCCACAAGCAAACAGCTGTCGACTGGAAGGATGCACTGCGTCTGACTTATGCGCCCGGCTTTCCCCAATGCCATGAATGGCCTGCTACTCTAAGGTAAGTTCCAAATTAATTTGATTTCCTTCCCCTAAATTAACATTCTCCGAAACTCATGACAAATCTGCTTACAGCTTGGCTCCAATCTCTAAATCTAGTAAACTATTAATTTGTTAGTTCTATAGATAGGGGAAGAGCACTGGTAAGTTCTATGGATATGGGAGTACTTTCTGTGCACCTAACTTGTCAGTTATTAATTGTAAGAGAATTAAAAAAATGATAACTTAAAAGTCTATTAAATATTAAATAAAACATTTTAATTACTTATTAATAGTAAATACTAATTTGTGCACTTAAAATTTGAAAAATAAAATAGAAATAAAATCTGAAAAAAAAGAGGGAGAGCAAATTGTGGAGCCACGTGACACTTTTTGTTAATAAGCAGTCACTGCTTATTTCCAGCGCCTCCTTTTCCTCCATCGCTTATTTTTAATTCCTAAACAATAGTTGCTCCACCAAAGTAGGGAAAGGTTTTAAATTATCCTTTTTTTTCACAATTTTAAAGTTGCATGGGAACACTTAACTTCTTAAATTTAAGCAGAAAATAGAGTTAAGCAGCCGCATGGGAACATAAGGTAAGTACCAATAATTGAATGGAATATACCATTTGTTGTGAAAAGTAACCAATCATGTGATGCCACATCAGCTGCACACCTATTGGTCTCACTTTTTTTTGGGCTGTTTTGGACACCTTGGCAAAAAGCATGCTGATGTGGCATCATATTTGATGATGTGGCCCTAAAACCTTAGTTATAAGTAGGGGACTTGCCAAGTAAACTGTTGTAAAAAAATCGGAGTGATTTGAAATTTCCACATAGGATTTTGAGAAGCACGAAGTTAGGGTGCACAACTACTGGGTCCTCTCCCCTAGCTCATTTGACATTTGTGCACAAAACTGGGCCATTTGTCCATAAATATTGACAATTTTAAGTGAACAGGTATTGGGGCATTTTAAGTAGGTATCCCATGACACCTTGAAAATGTTTACTTTTTGACCCTTGTGTGCATAATGGAATCCATACTGTGCATCGTTACTACCCAGAAGCCACAACAATAGCTATAAGTTAAGTCCCATAGAGACAACAACAAAAAATTACCAAAATCTAATGTACCGTGCTTGCACGAAGTTAACTATAAAGACTATTGATATGCTTCCCCTAGTATTGTTCATTATTAGCATCTATATAATTACCAACTAACAATTATATTCTATATAATTTGTGAGTTCTATAGATAATATTGTTCATTACTGATTCCTCCCAAGGTAGTATGCATTCATTCATTCAATTTCTCTTGTCAATTTGACCAATCATTTCAGTTAATTGAAAAATTTAAACAAAATTACTATAATTATATTTAATTTTCTATTTTAAATAATTGTAAAAATATCATTTATTTCTCTTTCTATTGGTTCATATTAGAAACATTAAGACAAAAATCAAATTTTCCTCTTTTTAAAAAATGATGTGATAAAGAATTTAATTCATTCAATCAAATGTTAATTGTATTAATGACTTGAATGATATGTAAGCACTATTGTATATGTCACACTTTGACTTTATATGTATTTTTTATTTGTTGATCTTACAGATGATCATTGCAAAAATATTTTTTGTCTCTTTTCTAAGAATGATACACACATACATGCTTTTTTCCATATTACTTTTTCCTTTATCCCCTTCCTTCCATCTCGCATTTTTTCAGGACTTTCATCTTCACCAAGCCATAATGTAATGGTGAGTGCAATCCAAAATGTTGATTCAAAAAGCATACACTCTTTTTTCCAAAAGCACTTGAACATACTACATAGACTGTGGAAAGCTCATGCCAAATAAAATATAATTATCAAGAAAAAATTACCATATTTAGTTTTTAAGCTCTTCTTTATCAACAAATTGTTCAAAATTTCAAGATGAGATTTGAACTTGCTCCCCTTAAACAAAAGGCGTACCGTTTTATCAATCAAAGGCCTCAAATTATTGATAGTTGTGGTCAACACTTTAATTGAAACCTTTTAACAACTGAATTGTTTGTTTAGGATTTTTTTCTGTAATAGAGCATGTTTCAGTAGTTGTAATAGCATTTGTTGATTTATTGTCTATTATTTGTAATAGTATAACACTAATAGTTGTGGTTTTAAAGTTAGTGTAGATTGATTGAATGAAATGCTTTTTCAGATCTAAAAAGTAACAAATTATATGATGTCACATTGACACATCAATAAGTCAATCACCAATAAAACATAATTTTATGTACACTTGTTGGTTTATTTTTTCGGTAAGTTTTATGGAAACCAACGACTGATTTATGCTGATGCCATATTTGATGATGTTGACCTAAACCCTTTTTTATTAGCAACAGAGCTTGTTAAGTGAACCATTGTAAAAAAGAAAAAATAGAGAATAATTTGAAATCATCAGATAAGATTTTGAGAAGCACGAAATTAAGATCCCAACTATTAAATCCTCTCTAATATATTTTTTCAATCTTATACAATTATATATGCAAAAGTATAACACTATTAACCATTCGGTGTATTTATCCAAAGGTAGTTTGTTCTTAAAAGGAAATCAATAGAACTGAATTCTGAGCTTTTTATTTGGGGTATTTTGTCAGGGAAGAAAGCATAGATTTCTGTAAACACATGAGGGATTTTGGTGCTTTGGTGCTGACTTTGCTATCAGAAGCACTTAACTTGGCTCCTGATTATCTCACAGAGACCATTAATTGTATGGACCGTCAAATTATGATGATGAATTTTTATCCACCATGTCCTCAACCAGATCTCACACTTGGCACATCAATTCATTCAGATATGGGAAGTATAACAGTGTTACTGTTGGATGAAGTGGGTGGTCTCCAAGTTAAACATAATGGTGACTGGGTGGGTGTTGATCCAATTCATGGAGCTTTTGTTATTAATATTGGAGATCAATTAGAGGTATTTAATTCTTTCATTTTTGTCAAATATATGCATCCTCAGTTTTATTCTGGTTGCTGATTTTCTTCTTATAATTTTCGTCGTCTATTTGTAGCAGATATTGTCTAATGGAAGATTCAAGAGTGTGGAGCACAGAGCTGTGACCAACGATGTAGCAGAACGAGTTTCTATTCCTACATTTTTCAGTCTATTAATGGAATCCCATGTGAAGATTGGACCGATCCCTCATTTGCTGAATTCTGAAAATCCCCCACATTACAAAGAAATTGGTGTAAATGAATATGCAAAATATTACATGAACAATTCTGATCATAGCAAAAGTTGCCTTGAAATTGTTAGGCTAAAGGGTAGGCCTTTGCAATCTAGTGTATAATATTTGAGATAGAAGAAAGGATGCATTAGTATGCCTCAAAGTCTATTTATGATGCCCATTGTGCATTATAATAAAGTTATTTTATGTTTTTATTTAATTATTATAATATAGGGTTATTTTTTGTTTTTTAATTAAAAGAGCGGTAAAAATTTATTCAATCACAAAAGAGATATAAATAGAGAGTCAAGAAAAGAGAATTAGAGAACCCTATCATTATCCACTAACTGATCTAGCATAAGATCCATATTAGAAGGCAATTGCCCCCTATCCACTATATTCCAACCCAACATTTGATCTGAAGCCCATTTGACCAAACAATCTGCAACACCATTCCACTCCCTAGGAATGTGTGTGAAAGTAACTAAATCCAAGGAATTGCACAACTAAAGAATCTGACTGATCACTGAAGCCAAATGCCTACTAACATCTTCATGCTCCTGCCTGGTTAGCAAATTCACCACCACTTAAGAATCAAACTCACAAATAATTTTGTGCTAACCAAGAGTAGAACAATGTTGAATAGCATACAAAATAGCAAGAGCCTCCATTAAATTATTTGTATTAAAACCCTTATAGATCGAGAAAAGAAACTAAACATCACCAAAATTGTCTCGGCCAACTCCACCAATGCCAACATGCCCAAGGTTCCCCGAGATGAACCATCAATGTTTTTTTTTAACATATCGAGGGGAGGGGGTGTCCATTGACCCTCCCAATTGACCCACCGTAAAGGATGTCTGCACCTACCTCTACCACTCTACCCTCTAAACACTGGAGCACCCCCTTGAAGAGGAAAAGTAAGATGAGTGCAAATAGAAACATCACCAAGATCCCCGCCACCAAACAAATCACACTTAGCCACAACAGTCTCACGAAGAGAATGAATTTTTTTCCACAAGTGTATAGCATCCATCCTTATACCTTGAAAAACTCTCTGATTCCTTTCCAGCCAAACATGCTAGATGATAAAAGGACTAAGAGCCCAAGCAACATGAAGAAAAGGGGTTTTGGCATGGGACTTACCCCAATGTGCCTAAAGCTTAGACAAAGAAGAAACATGGCAACAAGTTTGACCCCAAACACCCCACCAAAAGTGCCATATTTTCTTAGCAAAGTAGCACTGAAAGAACATATGAGAGACAGATTCCTCACTATTATAACACAAAACACACATCGAAGGGCCTTGAAAGACCTGCTTGCAAAGATTATCCTAGGTAAGACAACGAGTGTGAACCACAAGCCACAAGAAGAAGTTGCATTTAGGCAAGGAAAATTTATTCCAAACCTGCTTCCACCAAAGCACCTCAATATCGCCAAACAACTATCTATTAAGCTCCAAGTACCCTGCAAAAATAGAGTATCTGTCAAACGGCTCACTACCCTAGGCCAAGACATCGAGTCCCCCCAAGGAACTACATACCTTAGAAGCCAAATTCTGAGTCAACTCGATTTGATCCCTCTTTGACCCACCTGATGGCCAATCAGAAGAATCCTTCCATTTGTAACCAACAACAAGACCAAAATGTTGGGCAATCTTATAGTGCACAAATTTATCCCACCCAGCTGCAATAAAGTAGTCACAAAGAGCTCGCAAATGTGGATACATGGAAAGAAGAGGGGGGTTACCATCCTAAGAATCTATCCAAAAGAGAGCTTCAGAGCCCCTGTTGCAAATCCAAAAAAGACCTCTATTATCCAACTGAGCGTCAGTCTTCAAAGTATTCCAAACCATAGATCCACTGCGCTCCAAAGGATACCGAGAAACATTCAAATAGTCAACTCTTGGTAAATACTTATGCATGAGAATACAAGCCCAAAGTTGATGTTGATTGGTAAATCAATGCCAATATAACTTAGTTGCAAGAGCCTACCCACTCAAAGATAGTAGAATGGAGGCCAAGAACCCCCTCCTTCCTAGGCTGACAAACAAGTTCCCACTTAATTAGGCTCCATTTGGAGTTCTACAGAGTACCACTCCAAAGAAACTGGAACAAGAAAGCATCAAATTCCCTAAGAAAATACAAAAGAGCTGTGAGGACCATGTTTCTATAAATAGGAAGATTTGGAATCACTGATTGAAGAAGGGTCACCTAAGCAATAGTAGAAAGCCATCGATGGGTCCAGTTATTAACCTTCTGATGCAACTTATCTAGCAAGTCCTACCATAATATCCTAGGTTGTCTTCCAAAAGTAATAGGAATGCCTAGACAACGCAGGGGGAGAGATCCAATTTGAAATTGAAGGGTGATAACAATCCTCCTCTGGATAGGCTCTGAAGTATTAAAAAAATAGATTGACGATTTATGCTCATTGACTTTCTGACTTGAAGAAACCAAATAAATATCCAGCATTCTCCTGAAGGCCTTAGCTTCATGAAGTCTCGCAATCCCCATAAGAGCAGTATCATCCACATATTGAAGATGAGAAAGCTTTGGTAACCCATTACTCCAGCTCCAACCTTGAATCTAATCTTGAGAAACCCGTGAATTAATTAATCCACCAAGGCCCTTAGCCATAATAATAAACAAATAGGGAGAAAGGGGATCCCCTTGATGAAGAACCCTAAAGGCTCCAAATAACTCAAAAGACTCCCCATTTAGAACAACAGAAAAGGATGAATACATGACACAACTCATAGTCCAACTAACCCATTCTGGGCTAAAGCCAAAGGTAAGGAGAATCTTCTGCAAAAAGTGCCACTTAACTCTATCATATGCTTTAGCCATATCCAGTTTGATGAACATAGATCTCACCTTGGAAATTGCCATAGCGTGAATGGCTTTAGAAGCAACAACCACTCCATCCAAAATTTATCTTCTAGCTACAAAACCCCTTGCTCATTTGAGATCACAATGCCCAGCCACGGTTTAAGCCTCTCAACAATCAGCTTAGTAATAATTTTGATGCATATTAAATGCATGAACTATCTAAATTAATCATAGCATCTATGTGTTAGAGTGCAAATTGAATACTAATAATTTTAGTATCACTATTATATTATCATAGTGGTGTGATTTTAGTAATAATTTTTAACGTGTCAATTATATATTTTTTATTTTTCTTTTGTATACTTTTTCTTTGGTTCTATAAACTTAAATATTTTCTAATCTTTTAAATAAAATGTTATATCTTCTAGAAACCTTGTCAATTTTCTTGCATGACCCCTAGCCCCATTTTAATTTGGACTAGGGGTGAACTTCATGATCAAACTATGTTCAATGGATTCGTGTGTTTGGAATGACAATAAATTTTGATGTTATTATTAATGAATGTAGTCACTAATATTATCATGTTATCTATTAATCTAATGCAATGATAATATGTTACGATTAACCTAGAATGATGAATTGGTTTTTGGACTTGTGTGAGAATTGTGGTTGGTTGCAGGTACTCAAGGTGTAAGGTGAAGTGGATTTTGTGACAAATATATACACTTATAGCCAAATAATAAATACACCTAGTGTGGGAGCCTAAGATAAGGAAGATTAAATAAAATATTAAGAAGAAACATGAAGGAGGAGGCATGATTAGGAAGGAAGCTATCTACAAGAAGATAATTCCATTCATTGATGACCGCCTACTCTTCCCATGATAGGGAAGAAACCTACATTAAATGGAAATGATGTAGGGAAAGTGGAGGAGGGGAAAGCACTCCCTAGGTAGCATGGATATTGTCAGGATGGCACGTTTTTGCAGATTTTAACCAAAACCCAACATGCCACAAAAATAGGGCCCTTGACATTATTTATATGGAATTTGAGAGATTCATTAAAAAAGAGAAGATAAGAGTAAAAGGTGTTGGTGAGGGAGGTAAAATGATACTAAGAAGAAGCGAGACATTCGTTAGCTAATTGGAGGGTTTTCCAATCACCAAGTTGATTTTGGATGCCTATTTAGGTTCCCTCTCTTCTTCTCCTATCAGTCCTCATACCTTTGTTTAAAATCTTGTGTAAATCATTTATTTTATTAAACACCATATTTGAAATACAACATTAGTTACTTGCTTCTATTAATCAAGGCTTGTGGGAAGGACAAAATCTAGAAGTTACTAGTTATTATTGAAAAATTAGTTAAGGCATTTTCTTTGGTTCACCATGATCTTACCGTACAAGAAAGACTAAGTGGTTTTTAAAACATACTCAACTATAACTTAGTACTTAAGTGTTTTTGTAGTAGATATCCTAATGCTATTAGCTTGTAGAAAAGATTAGGAGTTGTACCAGACCTATTCTGGGTCCACCACACCAAAGCAATGTCTTCAAGCAATTAAAGCATGATCAACGAACATCTTCAGCATCCTGAAATCCTCAAAGAAGCTGCACCAACACCAATTGTGCATCATGTCATGATTCCTCAATGAAAGCTCTGTTGGTAAAGCCATAAACTAGTGTCGGTATGGGTTTACCAGAGTGCATGATAACATTCAATTATCAAGCCAATACCAACTGACCAAAACATGCTCATGGAGCATATAACTCATGAAATCCAATATACTTTACTAATCCAAACATGTCAGAAGTGTTCAACAGATAATCTCTTCTGTTGGTAACACTAGATCTTATACCAGTAGCCTATCTATCGGTAACCATCCATATCAGCCAATGTAAATCTGTCTACCGGTAATAGCTAGTGTTGACATCAATGACAAAACATCAATGTCACACATAATCAGTTCACCCATAATGCCAACAATCTCCCCCTTTAGCATTGATGGCAACACTAGATGTGAAAAACATCTAAGTACCAAGAAATACCAAACAAGTCTCCCCCTGTGGAAGACAACCAACAATCAATAACTCCCCCCAGTGAATGATATCTCTATAAGGCTCTGAACAAATCTCTCTCCCCAATGTATACAACTTTTCTTAATTTTCACATCAATATCTCTCCCCCTTTGACATCAGTGCCAAAAAACTTGACAAAAATATCAAAGCAATGATACAAACCTCTAAATCTCAAAGTTAACTACTCCCTCTAAGTAGTAGCACCATTCATCAGTGCCAGAATGGATAATGTTCCTGATAATGCATACCAGACTGATAACAAACTTCATCAATCAAGTCTCTAGCGGAGGGGCAGAAACCCCTAACCTGTCTCTCAAGTATTCAAATGATTTCTTAGACAACGGTTTAGTGAATATGTTTGCAATTTGTTCTTTAGTGTTCACATAAACCAATTTGACTTCCTTTGCTTCTACCTTGTCCTTCAGAAAGTTATACTTTATTGAAATATGCTTAGTCTTAGAGTGAAATACGGGATTTTTGGACATGTCAATAGCTGCAGAGTTATCACAGTAGATAACTACCGGTTCACTACAATTTACCCTGATATCCTTCAACATTTTCTTCATCCACAAAACTTGAGTGCAATTAGTTGTTGTTGCAACATACTCAGCTTTTGTAGTAGATAAAGAAATGCATTACTGTTTTTTTCTTATCCATGAAACCAGTTTCTTTCCAAGAAAGAAAGCTCCACCAGAAGTTCTTTTCCTATCATCGGTATCACCTGCCCAATCTGAGTCAGTATATGCACATAAAGTGAAATCATCATATCTGGAATACCATAAACCATATTCTGTTGTTCCTTGCAAATACCGGAATATCCTCTTTACTGCACATTCATCATTTTCTTTAGGATTACTTTGATATCTTGAAACAATACTTACTACATTCATAATATCAGGTCTAGTCTGAGTTAGATATAACAGACTACCAATCATATATTTATACCTTGTCGGATTTATCGGTGAAGAAGTATCCTTGATAGATAATTTCTCACTTGTAGCCATAGGAGTACTTACCGGTTTGGAATTCTCCATACCAAACTTTTTCAACAATTCCCTCAGATACTTAGTTTGACAGATTAAAATGCCTTTGTCAGTTTGAGTAATCTGCAAACCTAAGAAAACATTCATCTCACCAATCATCGACATTTCAAATTCATTTTTCATGTTGTTAGCAAATTCCATGCACAATTTATCTTCTCCTCAAAAAATGATATCATCAACAAAAACTTCAATAATCAGAATATCATTATCAATGATCTTATAATATAGATTACTATCAACACTGCCTTTAGTAAAACCAAGCTTCAAAAGATATTTATCCAACCTTGCATACCAAGCTCTAGGAGCCTATTTCAAATCATATAAATCTTTCTTCAATCTGCAAACCATGTCTTTGTCATCTGTTAGTGTAAATCCATCAGGTTGCTCAATGTAAACTTCTTCCTCAAGCTCACCATTCAAAAATGCACATTTGACATCCATTTGATATTTACCTTATAGTTCTTATAAGCTACATAGGCAAGAAATAGTCTAACAACTTCAATTCTAGCTACAGGTGCAAATGTCTCACCATAATCAGTTCCTTCCATTTGAGAATATCCTTTACAAACCAATCCAGCCTTGTTTCTTATAACTTGACCATCTGCATTCAGTTTATTTCTAAAAACCCATTTAGTTCCAATAACATTCTTATTTTTAGGTCGAGAAACTAAAGACCAAGTTTCATTCTTCTCTGTTTGATCTAATTCATCTTCCATAGCTTTTAACCAATGTTTTTATCCTTACAAGCTTCAATAACAGTTGTCGGTTCAACTTGAGAAATAAGACATACCTCTTCATTTGCCAGTTTTCTTCTTGTCATTACTCCCTTGTTCCTATCTCCAATAATTTGATCTTCAGAATAATTTAATCTTACATACCTTGGAGTCTTTTGAACCTCAGGTTCACCACTCTGATCATCAGTCACAGTTGAATGTTCAGATTGTGTCTGTGTAATTGTTTCAGCTTCCTATACCAGTTGAGGCATTGCTGGTTCATTTATGAGCATTTCCATGTAGGTTCCCTGTCATATGATATAGAATGATTTATGTACTGCTCATCCACTTTCACATTAGCACTTTCCATAATTCTTTGCAATCTTTTGTAATAACATCTATATGCTTTGCTCAGAATTGAATAACTAAGAAATATCCCTTCATCACATCTAGGATTAAACTTTCCAATTGAATCATCTCTTTTGATATAGCATTTACTTCCAAAAATTCAGAAATACTTAACAGTAGGTGTATGTCCAAACCATAGTTCATAAGGGGTCTTACCAGTTTCACCTTTAATGTGAACTCTGTTGAATGTGTAGATTGTTGTACTCACTTCTTTTCTCCAGTGGATATGAGGCAATTTGTCTTCCATCATCATAGATCTAGCTGCATCCAAATTGGTTATGTTCTTTCTTTCAACTACTCCATTTTGCTGAGGAGTCCTAGGTGCAGATAGTTGTCTCCTGATTCCATTTGTCTCACAATAACTGTTAAATTCATGAGAAGTGAACTCACCGACATGATCTGATCTTAGACATTTGATTTTTAATCCAGTTTCTGTTTCAACCTTCGCTTTAAAGATCTTGAATTTCTCAAAAGCTTCAAACTTCTCCCTCAGAAAAGTCACACACATCATTCTGGAATAGTCATCAATAATCGACATGAAATACCTATCACCTTGAAAGCTTCTAGTCCTTGTTGGACCAAATAAGTCAATGTGAATCAAATCAAGTACATCATTAGATTTATCATGTATGGTTTTAAAAGAACTTCTGACTTGCTTACCCAATTGACATTCCTTACATACCAGATTATGAGGCTTCATAATCTTAGGTATATCTATGACTGCCTTAGCTGAACTGATCTTAACAATATAATCAAAATTAAAATGACACAACCTCTTATTCCATAGCCAACTCTCATCAATATGAGCAATCAAACATGTCTTGAAAGATATTACTTCCTCTCTGAATACCGGTTGCAATATCCAAACCAGTTTTGTTAATGATTTTGCATTTTCTATCCTTAAACTAAAGTTGAAAACCCTTATCAACTAATTGACCAACACTTAAAGGATTATGCCTTAAACCTTCTACATAATAAACATTATCAGTGTTATGCTTGCCATCCAAGGAAATAATACCTCTACCTTTGATCATACATGCCTTGTCATCTCCAAATCTGACTTGACCACCATTGTATTCTTGCAAGGACATAAATTTCCTTTTATATCCAATCATATGATGTGAGCATCCACTATCAATTACCCATTCATCCTTATCTTCAACCTTTGCTTCCAAGGCCTTCTCTTCATTTTTGATAGTTGGTTCTAGTTCATATTCCTTCAAAGCATAGAACACCCATTCCTTTCCATTTCCAGATCCACTAGCTGAGTCTTTTGTTGGCTCATCTCCAGAGTCATCAGTTACTCCTTCCTCATCTGCTATGTAGCAGTGTTTGTTTTTCTTGAATCTATATCTATTTGGGTTAGGCTTGAAAATTTTCTTAACTCTTTCCTCAAACCTTACATTCCTTTCAGGACATCTAGATGCAAAATGACCAATATTATTACATGCAAAACATTTAAAAGGTGCTTTTCCTTCATACTTACTTCCAGTTGGACCTTTAGGTACTCTTCTAGAAAATAAGGCTTCAAGTTGCTCAAGCTCTTCATCTTCTTTCCTCATGTCTTCCAATTATTTTTCATATAGGGCTCTCCAATCACTTTTACCGATAGATGTTGATGATGATGCATGAAAATCAAGTTCAGACTTCACAGCTCCAGAAGATCCAAATTCTTCAAGCTCAAAAGTAGATAATTTCCCAATCAGAATGTCTCTGTTGACTGAAGTGTTTGCCATTGTTCTTAACTCATTTATTGCAGTTGCCTTCATCTTGTAAGCCGGTGGAAGGGCTCTCAAGACTTTGGAAACTATTTCATCTTCACTTAAAAATCCTCCACAACATTGAATTCCCATAACAATCTCATTTACTTTTTCCATAAACACAACAATTCTCTCATTTTCTTCCATTTTCAAGTTTTCATACCTTACCTGTTAACCATCAAGTTTAGAAATTTTAACAATAGGGTCACCTTCATTCAGAGTTTGCAATTTGTCTCGTATAACCTTAGCTGATGATTTATCAATCAATCTCATGATCTGTTGATCAGTAAGTGCACACAAGAGGGCTTCTCTAGTTCTGCAATCATTTTCAATATTCTTGTCCAGGTTTGCAGGAGTAGGATTGTCGGATGCTTGATCATAAGGTGTGTATCCTTTCTCATTGATCTCCCAAATATCCTTGCCAAGACATCTAAGATGAATCTCCATTCGAATTTTCCATATCCCATAGTTTGTTCCATCAAGCTTAGGGATTTCTCGTCTGAAAATAGCTGCCACTGGATTAGAAGCATTAGCTGTCATAGGATCTACCTCAAGTAGTTAAGCTTCTACAAAAGAGGACCAAAGCTCTGATACCAATCATTAGGATAACCAATGAACAACTGAGATGGGGGGTGAATCAGTTGTTAATATATTATAACTTTTAATCCACAATATAACTTTAAACAAATTAAGTACCAGTAAAGCACAAACAGATGCCGGTAGAAATAGATACCGGTAAACAATACAACTTAGCAATTAACCAGATAATTAATGCAAAGCAACCATACCACATAACACCGTGATTTGTACGTGGAAAACCCAGAAAGGGAAAAACCACGGTGGGAAGCCTACCCATAGTCAGATGATACTTTTGCAGAAAATATGTGTTACAATGAGAGGCCTACACTTGCAGGAAGGCACATTGCCTAGAGCGTACTGCTCATTACAAAAGGAGTCTCACTGACTACAAAGAGGCTACAACCTTCTCAATATAAATGGACAACAATCCAATAGAGTAAACTACTGGAAATAGCATATAGTATGCCTGATTACAGTCTCGGTTAAGCTCAATGTCGGAGGACTAAATCCTCTTCTGAAACCAATCCGATCACCAATGATCGATCAACTCCTCTGCTTGAATGATATTACAATATTCACACACTACATTCTTTGACCATGACCTTTCCAATAACCACGATTCTTTACAAAGAGTTTCTACCTCTTATTTATACAAACCCTAAGGCCTAAACCAGTTAGTGGTGCAGGGGCACAAGACTAAAATTAATCATTTCTTCTTCAATTAATTTCATGTTTTGTTTCAAGGTGTTGTAAGGGACCTTAGAATCCCATTTTCATGTTTATTTTGGATAATAAAGTCCTCATAGTCCATTTTTGTAAGGCCTAGTGGCCTAGGGTGCTTTATAAACTCTATGGTCAACTATGGTCAAAAGGACTTAGGATGTGTGGATTTAGTGATTCAAGTGTATTTTGGTCTAATTAGGTCCAAAATAATATGTTTAGGCTCCTAGGTCTATGTTTGAAGATAGTTTGTTGGTAAAATACAAAATTGTCAAAAAATTGACAAATGTTGTCAATATTGGTGAACAACTTTTTGAAAAGTTGTTAAAATCAATTCCTAACATTCACAACCACCTGATTTCGGTTGGAAAATGTTGGGATGGCTATATTATGCCTCAACAAACCAATTTGGAGGTTGGTTGAAGAATAATGTGAAAGTTGATAATTTGAAGCAATAAAAATTCTGTATTTTCCTGCAAATTTGCTGCTATTTTGGTTGGTACGGGCTTGTACGATCTGAAAACTGAAAAATTCTTCCATGATGAGTTAGAGGGGTGAAATACCTTTCATTTGAGTCCAACTAGAGCATTTGAAGTGGAGAAATAAGCGAGATATCAAAGTTTTAGTGAAGACAGCCCGTGAAAGGGCATAAACCTAGGGTTTCACATTTCTTTTCCCTTTTCTTCCATTTTAACCATGAAAAAAATCTAAAAATCGGTTGGATGGAAGATTTGGGACTGTATTTTAAGATTTTCTTTGTTTCAAACCTGGAGGAAGTGTTTGGAAAGAACAGAAATTAAAAGAAGCCAGACATCTCTATGTGGCTGGCAATGCAAAAGTAGTAAAAAGACACAAAAAAACCCCATAACTATTGGTGAATTGTAAACCAGTGTATAAAACCTTGGAATTGGCATTATTTTGGATTCCCATAAATTCTCAAAGTCATACTTTTCTGATATGGTGTGTAAAAATGGTACTCCCTTCATTAAGTGCTTGAATTAGTCCTTGTTGTCATCATTGAGGGTTTGGTAGAAATGTGGTTTGTTGAAGCCTTCAAGCCCTTTCCTTTTGGAAAAAGTGCTGCCCAGGGGAGTGTATTTGATGTGTGCAATAAAATCTAGGTGTCCTTTGGAGATTTTGTGTTGTAAGCCAAAAAGTTGTTTTTGGAGACTAGTGGGCCTAGAGAGCCAAATTGGGCTTGGATACCTTGGGGACTTGGAGGAGAAAACCAGAGGGTGGATTTGGATATTTTATGATCCATTAGACCTATCAAACCTGTACAAGGCTTTGGGAAACATATAAACCTTACTTGGAGGGGAGTGAGCCATTTGAGCACTTTTTGAGCATTTTGCCTGTGGGGTTGTTAATCCATTAATGGTGACTTTTGTGAAATGTCTCAATGGGGGGTTATGGGGAAGGAAAAATATGTGTTGAGATGTTATATTTGTTCTTGTAAGGTGTGAGGTCTGGTTGGGAGAACCTCTTTTCCCAAAGGGGTAGTGTTGCCTATTGAGCAAGTGAGCAATTTGGGTTTTTCCAACTTGTGTAGACCATACCTCTACATCAGTTAGGTCGGACACCTAAAGATATTACAATTACATAATTCCTTATTACAATGATATGCCATGTCGGCTTAAGATCAAAACAATAATACCAAATCCATAAAACATCTTGAATCATCCAGGTAACGTGCAGAGTACACGCTAGCATGATATCGTTCCATAACCTACATAGGTACAAGACCTATTCTGGGTCCACCACGCCAAAGAAATATCTTCAAGCAATTAAAGAACGATCAACGAACATCTTAAGAATCTTGAAATCCTCGAAGAATCTACACCAACACCAATGGTGCATCCCATCATGATTTCTCAATGAAATCTCTGTCGGTTAAGCCATAAATCACTGTCGGTAAGGGGTTACTAGAGTGTATGATAACATTGAATTATCAAGCCAATACCAACTATCCAAAACATGCTCATGGAGCATATAACTCATGAAATCCAATATACTTTACTGATCCAAACATGTCGGAAGTGTCCAACAGATAATCTCTTCTGTCGGTAACACTAGAACTTATATCGGTAACTTGTCTACCGGTAACCATCTGATGGCCTCCTAAATGGCAAAATGTTAGTTCTTGATCAAACAACACAAAACACACAAGACGTTAGAGTTAGTCAATCAAAAATCAAACACATGAAGGCATTCCAAAGGAGACACTAAAAACATGCTAATGAATCTAACTAAAGAAGTAAGACAATGAGATATCTCCAACTATCTCTTAACATGATATTAGTTCTTTCTCCCTTGTTCCTCTCCTCTCCAAGTTCCAAAATAGTGTAGCTCTCAGCAGCTTTTTGCACTATGGATGCTTATGGAGGATTGAGATTGTAGTATAGCTCCAAACATGAAATGAAAAGCTATTTTATGCTAAAATGATGTATTTTAACCAAAAAGACAAGATGTTAGATTGCTTATGCTAAAATGCTCTCTAAAATGTCTATAGCTTAGATGCATACAAGTTTTCAGGATCTGGATTATGAAGGAATGGGCTCTATTTATAGGAAAAATGGAGCAATGGATGGTTGAGATTGAGTAATCTCAACAAGGGTCAGGATTGAATGATTTCAAATCCATGTGAGGGCTTTCAACCCAATCCCAGGATGACAAGTGTCAATGTGAGATAGGTTGAGAGGAGAGGGAATAAGCATTAAATGCCTGATATGACCTTGAAATTTTGAGTCAAGGTTGGTTGAATGAATAAACTCTTTATTCAAAGAATAAAGCTTTTATCCAATAGATAAACTCTTGTGCAAATGTGAAATGGATGAATATGGTCAAAACAATAAATGTTTGGGGAGACAAGATTGAAATAACCATAAATGGTTATGTAAGAGCCATAAATGGTCATGTAAGAGCCATTAGTGGTCTTGGAAGACTTTGGAGGTTAATTTGTTGAACACACAAAGCATTAAATGCTTTTCAAAGACTTTGGAGTCTTTGAGAAGTGACTCCATTTTGCTTAGGAATGTGACAATAATTAGGGGATGGATTAGACTAATTAGGAAGGGGTTAGAAGAATCTAGAAGGGGATTAGGTTTGCAAGTGGATTTGGTGGGTGAGGGAAAATAGGATTTTATTAAAATAAAAATTCATTTATTTCAATAAATGTGTGCAAGTTGCATTTGTAGGAAAATGCAAGTGGGGTGGGGATAATGATTTAAATAAATGTTTTATTTAATTTATTTAAAAGAGGAAAAGGGGATTTAATTAAATAAATTGATTTTATTTATTTAATTGATTTGAATTGGATTTAATGAATTAATTAAAATAAATTGAGTAATTTATTTAATTAATAGAAGAATGTTTGGAGATGAATTAATCAAATATTAATTTAATTAATTGATGGTTAGTGGATTTTTAATCAAATAAATACGAAATATTCATTTAATTAAAATGGACAGATTTATGTGACTACATTTGCCCCTCTTTGAGACGGTGCAGTTTATCGCATCGTTTCAAAGAAAAACTGGTGTGAAGAAATGCCCCATAAAATGTAAATTTAATGGGTGGTATGCCCCCTCGAGAGATGGGCCGAAAAATTTCGAAAAATCGGGCGATCTCTCGAAAAAGAAGGAAAATTGGCAGGGTGGTAGAAGAGAAGAAGTTAGGTATACTAGTGGAAAATAGAAGAAATCGGGGGAAACATGGATAAATGGGGGGCTCGGGAAGTTCACGGGGACCATGACGATGAGCGGGGCAAAGTTACGGTGACGGCGGGGGGTATAAATGGGGTGAAAGGGGTGAAAAAAGGATCATTTGTGACCGTGACCAGTTGAAAACGAGAGCTCTAACAGTGACATTTGGAGGAGCAAGGAGGAGCAAGGAGGAGCTACGATGCCGTTTCCGATCACCGAGCACCGATTCGAGCGAGTCCGACGGTTCCAGCGCCCAGCCGACTACGGACCAGTGGTACGCAAATTCGAAAACTCACTTTTCAGGCATTTTTAATATGTTTTTAGCTGAGTCAAAGTCAAGTCGGAGCAAAAGTGCTGGAATAATGGTTTTAGCACTTTTGCTCCATGAATTAGCACTATTGTACCGCAATAGCGCTATTGGAGGCTAGTTTGAGCGCTTTTGCATGCATTAGCGCTAATGTATACAAGTTTGAGCGCTTTTGACAAATCAGTGCTATCGTAGGGTTAATTGAGCGCTATTGACCCCTAATAGCGCTACTGTATAGGGGATTGAGCGCTTTTGTTTTTGTAGCGCTATTGTAGAGCTTTTTGAGCGCTATTGATGTTGTTGTAGCGCTATTGATGTTGAACTAGCGCTATTGTAGATAAAATAGTGCTTTTGCCTTAAGATAACGAGATGCCCTAGTGTCGGACAAAATAAATCTCCTGATGCCGAACGATTGATGGATGGCGAGGTGAAGTGGGAGTTGTTTTGAACCATAGCAGCCCGATGAGACTTAGGTCATTTGTTAGGATAAATGCCTGTTGAAGTCTAGGCGGCCATGATTGCTTACCTGTTGAGACCCGAAGATACTTGATCAAAGTATCTGATGATAGTCTAGGTTTAAACTTAAGAAAGTTTGATAACAAAACAACTGATGGTGGTTAGATGAATGTCTATGTGCAGGAGGATCTGCGCGTGTTGCAGTTACGTGAGCGCCACCCCGCGACACAGGGATTGCGAGATCGGTTGACACAGATAGAGATAGACTGTATTGCAGCTACTGGCCTCTACGAGGTGATGCATATGCCCATGATTCGGATGAATCATGGCCTGATCACAGCATTAGCAGAGCGATGGCACAGTGAGACGTGCACGTTCCATCTAGCTCAGGGCGAGATGACGGTGACTTTAGAGGATGTGTGGCGTATCCTTCGGATTTCGATTCGGGGGCAGCTGGTGACATATGATAGATCCTGGGGGACAGTGTCTTGTCAACGGATATTTGATGAGGATGTATACATCGATGATGGCTCGATCGCATGGGAGGATATAGCGGCACTATATGAGCCCCTTCCAGCAGTGTTGTCAGGGATCGTCGGAGGACTTCTGTGTCCCGACAGGCGGTCACATGGATTGGCGGTGGGATGGGGACAGGTGATAGAGATGATGGTGACTGAGGGGACCCGATATGCCTGGGGGCCGTGCGTGTTAGCGCACATGTATCAGGAGTTACACGAGGTAGTGTACCGGGGGAGAGGCTCTCTAGCAGTGGGCATGACGTTGTTACATGTGTGGGCATGGGAGCACTTACCAGTGGCTCGACCAGTGAGTCTCAGATTCCGAGCCATGGACCAGCCATACATGTTTATGTACAGTGGCATGATGAGTCAGCCCCACTTGGGGAAGTTAGAGTGGTGGCGGCGGGCATTGGATGACCTAGATGCAGTGATCTGGCGGCCATACTTAGAGTGTGAACCATGGGAGGATGATGTAGAGGCACTACCGTATTGCTTCATGACCCGATTCCTCATTGGGAGGACCGCTTATCATGTGGAGAGACAGGTGCCAGGACGGGTGATGAGGCAGTTTGGGCGGCAGCAGGGACTGCCTAGCAGATCAGGGGAGTATGCACGAGTGATCCGAGAGCGGTATGCATGGGGTCCAATGCTACCGTATGATCAGGCACTGGCAGAGTTCCGAACACTGCAGGCGAGGCCATGGGACTTACGACCAAGGGTCGTGGATGCAGGGGTTACAGCAGAGTATACATAGTATCGGGTGACGCACCTGATTCTACGGATATCAGACCCAGCTGAGCCGATCCCAGCTTTTGAGGATGAGAGGGGACGGGGACGAGGACGGAGAGCAGGAGGTCGAGGAGGAGATGGAGGTGGTGGAGGAGATGGAGGAGGAGGTGGAGGAGGTTTGGGGATGCCGAGGTAGCGGAGAGGGAGAGGTGGACTACCTCTGCAGATATCACAGGGACCTTTGATGCAGGGAGGAGTGCAGCTGAGTGGGAGGGGGATGGAGAGAGAGATCCCGATGGATACAGGTGCAGGGGAGGGTGGTGCAGGGGAGGGACCTAGTGGAGGGGGTGACACAGGTGCGGTAGCGATGGACATGGGAGAGGGAGCTATTGGGGATCTGCGGGAGCATATGATAGGTTATTTGCAGACCCAGATAGAGAGATTAGAGGAGGAGTTAGCACCTAGGGATGTGCAGCTATTTGCACGTGAGTCAGAGCTGACGGTGGTGCTGTGGGAGAGAGATACTGCAGTGGAGAGATTGGCGGAGCTGCAGGAGAGAGTCCGAGCTGGAGTAGGAGCACAGGGGCCTTCAGGGGATGTTATGAGGCAGTTTGGGCGAGCACAGGCTGAGATAGAGTATTGGCGAGGTTTATATGAGCAGGTTGTGCCATTCAGTCAGCGAGCTCTCAATTATACCCAGATGCGGCATACGAGATCAGAGCGATCACAGAGGATGCAGAGCAGTGGGGGAGTGATGGGTCCTTTGAGGCGGGAGAGATCAGGAGATGCAGGAGGGAGTGGGGGTTCGATGAGGCCTCCACGGAGAGATGGATCAGGTGGGGCAGGTACCAGCGGTGGAGCAGGTAGGGGTGGTGGTGGTACAGCATCTGGCCAGAGCAGCATTTGAGAGAGCATTCATGCCTATATGTATTTGTATCAGTTATTTTGTGGACTGTATCTTGGATGGCTCTTGGTAGCCGATTTTGTAGACTTCATTGTACTCTGATATATGAGTTGATATATATGAGGAGATCCTATATTTGTGATGATTATGCATATGATGATGTATGGATGTTTATGCATGATGATGATTTATTGCTTGGATGTATATGTGTACATGTATGCATTTGATGAGATGTTTCTTTTCTGCATGTTTTTATGATGATGTATGATGTTGGATGCTGACATATGAATGCAGGTTTATATATGTATGATGTATTTTTGATTTTTGATGTAATGCTTTATGTATGGAATGCCATGATGAGGACATATGCTTATGCTTGATGCATGAATAGGGTGTATGGTATTTCTTATTGCGATGCAATGATAAGATGATTTATGTGACGATGTTAATGCAATGGTTAGATGAATGATTTTATGTATGGATATGCATCTAGATGTGTTTAGATGAATGTGGTAAATGAATGTAAATGGATAAACAAATGTAAAGTACAAATGTTTATATGATGATGCCTAAATGAATGCAAATGGATAAACAAGTGTAAAGTACAAATGTTTATATGATAATGTGATAAATGAATGTAAATGGATAAACAAATGTAAAGTACAAATGTTTATATGATGATGTGGTAAATGAATCAATGTTTTGTAAATAAATGGTCTTATGAATCTATAATGTGTTAAATATGTTTGTAAGTACAAATGATAAATGGGATGATACTATAACTAATGGATATAATAACTGTACCTTAAATGTAATGTGAAATGAATCCTAAAATGAGCTTTATAAGAAGATATTATGCAATGTGATACGATAGAGAAATGAATGTAAATGATAAATGATGAAAAGTTTTTAATAAAATAATAATAGATAATTTACACTGGATGAAATGCTTAGTAAAATGATTTAAAACAACCAAAGACAATTTGATCTCATGAACAAATCTAATTATTTATGATTGATGCAATGATGAAAATGATTTTGTTAATGAAAACTAATCGTAATGCAAGATGCACCTAAATGCAATGATGATATGACCATGAGGAATGCAAGGTTTTTTTTAAGACTTTGCATGATGCATTGATGATGTATCAGAGTACCCGGTCGTGATTTGTATCCAAGACCAGCTTTATTGGTCATTTTTGCATGTAAAAGCCTACATATGAATGAATGAATGGAGGGGTGATATGCAACGGAATGTAAATGTATAAACAGATGAGGTGAAATGACGATCCATAGTGCTCTATTTTCATCATTGAGCTTTAAAATGTTGGAAGAGAATACAAGCATCTTGACACAATGATTCAAGATGACCTGAGTATTTCTTTCATGGATTTTAATATAGCAAGTTAATACAAACGACTTGATATAAGGGTCAAGTCGACCAGAGTATTGCTTGCGGAATAGACAAGGATTATCTCCTTTCGTGCATGACTTGGATCGTCCTCCTTGATCTTTAGGCTGATCAGATCCTGAGACAAGCTCATACCGTACTAAGAAAATAAAACCTTTATCCAATTTGGAGGAAGAGGAACCAAAGAATGAGCATTGTACCTGCAACCGAACAGTATATATACATAAAGAATAAAGAATAAGGATCCTTGGTAATGGTTCATGTCCATATGGTCGAGATATATGCTATAGTCAGCAAGCCGTAGTGATCTATGACTGCATTTTTGTCTATGATCACATAGCCTAGTGAACTTCCCACGTAGACACCATTAGTACATGCCCCAGAACTTCATCGGAAATAATGCGCAAACGATACAAAACAATGCTAAAAGATGCTGATACAGATACACAAATGATTGCACTCACAAATCAACCAAATATTTGATAGCCTAACAGAATTTTCTTGTCAAAGAAAAAATGTCATCTTGTCTTTGTTTTGGTAAGGAAGGATGCATCCTTGTTGAGAAGACAGTTTGATTGTTGATGTTGATTGTTTTGGTCGAGTGATAAGTGGTCATTTGTGTGAGTATTTTGTCAATGCTTGTTTGGTATCTGCATAGATGGGTATGTACAAGGTGTTGCCATGTTTTTGTTTATTTTCAATGGGTTTTGTCGATGTTTTTTTTGGATTTTGTGAATCATTTTTGAATGTTTTTGGTATTTTTGAGAGTCATTTTTGAATGTTTTTGATATTTTCTGATGATTGCCTGAATGAAGAGCGTAATGATATATAAGACAATGCAGAATCCACTTCCATCATGAGGGTAAGGGTATTGCCCCCAGTTTGTAGATCTGACTATGAAAAGGTGGGATGCTAGACATATGGACTACTTTCTTAATTGCAGATCGAATAATAAGCCATGGTTGGGATGGATGGATGTGTGTGTGCATGAATGTGATCGCAACGAGCCTGAAAGATAATGGAGCCATAGCCTTTACGAGTGGCACCTGTTTGCCAGGTTTTCACCATCGTACTTACCCAAGGTGCCACCGGAGTGTTTGTTCACCATTTGGATGCATGATTTTTCTTCACTTTTTTGAATGTTTTTGTATTTTCTTCAGGACATTTTCTGAATGTTTTTGGTATTTTTCTGATATGTAGGGGAGCCTGATGCTCTGTACATCTTAGGTATAAAACCGTTTGAGGTGCATGCTATTGATTGGATCTGCGAGCGGTTCTCCGTCTGATGTAGCCAACTAATATGCCCCGGACCCGAATACAGTAGTGACAACATATGGGCCAAGCCAATTTGATTCAAACTTGCCTTGATGTTCTCTGTTTGGTTGGTTGCGAGGATTCTCTCGAAGAACAAGATCACCTACCTCAAATGTACGAGATCTAACTCGGTGATTGTAGCTTCTACTCATGCACTGCTGATAGGCTTTGAGGTGATTGTATGCAGCTTGTCGCTTCTCATCAAGTAACTCTAAGTCCTGAAGGCGTGAGACTCTGTATGCTTCATCATCGATGAGATTATGCAAGGAAACTCGTAATGATGGTATCTCAACCTCAATAGGTAAGATAGCTTCTGCACCATAGACCAATGAATAAGGAGTTGCACCTGTAGGGGTTCGAATGCTAGTTCGATATGCCCATAGCGCTAGATTCAATTGAACATGCCAATCACGACCAGCATCATTGACTGTTTTCTTGAGGATCCTTAATATGTTTTTATTGGATGCTTCGGCCTGACCATTGCCTTGTGGGTAATAGGGAGTGGAAAAGCGGTGTTGGATATGAAATTTCTCACAAAGTTCACGGACATCCTGATTTTTGAAAGGAAGACCGTTATCTGTGACGATGGACATGGGTACACCATACCGGCAGATGATGTAGTTGAGGATGAATGAGGCGATCTGCTTGCCGGTGACTTGGGTAAGTGGAACAGCTTCGATCCACTTTGTGAAATATTCGGTAGCGGTAATAATGAATTTATGGCCATTGGATGAAGATGGATGAATCTTACCCACAAGGTCGAGGCCCCATTGACAAAAAGGCCATGGTGTTGTGATTGGTTGCAGTTCCTGTGCTGGTGCATGTATCAGGTCACCGTGAACTTGACATTTCTTGCATTTCCTGACAAAGTAGTAGGAATCCTTTTCCATAGATGGCCAATAGTATCCAGCTCGCATGATCTTCTTGGCTAGTGATGGACCACTTGAGTGAGTCCCGCAAATTCCTTCATGTACCTCTTCCAAAACCTTTGTTATCTCATCTTGTTCCAGACATCGAAGGAGAGTACCATCAAGACTACGTCGGTATAGGATTTTGGCAATAATGGTATATCGAGCAGTTTGGCGAATGAAGGTTTTACGTTGGTTATTTGATTGGTTGGGAGGAAGGGTGTGATCGCGAAGATAGGTGTAGAACTCACCGTACCATGGTGATTCGGAACCAACAAGGCGACATATCATTTCAGATTCGGGGATATCATAAGCAGGGATCCAAAGCTATTCGACCAAGAACTCGTAACGTGTTGAATTCTGTGGAAGATCTAGTAGAGATGCGATGGTAGCCATAGCGTCAGCAGCTCGATTCTAATCTCTTGGTATCTGCTCAAAAGTGATAGTAGTAAATGATGTCTTTAGAGTGTCCACCATTTGCTTATATGGCATGAGTTTATCATCTTTGGTCTGATATTCATTAGTTGCTTGTCGAATGACTAGTTGTGAGTCGCCATATACTTGCAGTTCTTGTAATTTCCATTGTATGGCTAATCTGAGTCCTGTGATCAAAGCCTCATACTCTGCTATATTGTTTGTGCATGGAAATGTGAGCCTGTAAGACTTCGGGATGCTATCACCTTGAGGTGTGATAAACAGAATGCCTGCCCCCGAGCCGTGCCTAGTGTATGAACCATCAAAATATAGCTTCCATGGTTGTGTTGTTGTGATCATGAATATCTCTTCATCTGGAAAATTGGAAATGAGAGGATGATCGCCTATGAGTGGTGCATCGGCCAACTGATCTGCAATAACCTGACCTTTGATAGCTTTACGGTCCACATACTCAATGTCAAATTCACTTAGAATCATCACCCATTTGGCTAAGTGACCTGTCAATGCTGCTTTGCTGAGTAAGTACTTGAGTGGATCAATCTTTGCAATGAGTTGTACCTTATGTGTTAACAGATAGTGCCTCAGTTTAGTGGCTGCTAAGATTACTGCTAGGCAAGCTCGCTCAATAGGTGTGTAATTGAGTTCATAGCCAACCAGTGTGCGAGAGATGTAGTATATAGCACATTCTTTGCCTTCTGCATTATGTTGTGCCAGTAGTACACCCAATGTTGTACTTGTTGTCGAGATATAGAGTAATAATGGTCTACTTGGATCTGGTGGCATCAACAATGGTGGATTCATGAGATAGTCTTTAAGCGTCTGAAATGCTTGTTGGCATCTGGCATCCCACTGAAAGCGGATGTTCTTGTGTAGCAGATGTGTAAATGGGTGACACTTATCAGCCAATTGTGCAATGAATCTTCGGATGGATTGAAGCCGCCCTTGTAATGTCCTTAGCTGACTGATATTCTTTGGAGGTGGCATGTCCATTATTGCCTTAACCTTTGCTGGATCGACCTCAATGCCTTTGCTTGAGACAATGTATCCTAGAAGCTTCCCGGAGGTCACTCCAAAGACACATTTCTTTGGGTTGAGTCGAACATGATATTGTTCCAGTCTATCAAAGATTTGATCTAAGATGTGGAGATGTCCTTCTCTAGTAAGTGATTTTGCTAGTAAGTCATCCACATAATCTTCCATCATAGTATGCATCATGTCATGGAAGATGGTGGTCATTGCTCTTTGATAGGTCGCTCCTGCATTCTTTAGACCAAAAGGCATTACATTCCAGCAATATGTGCTCCATGGACATGTGAAGGCTGTCTTATGTTGGTCCTCTGGTGCGATCTTTATTTGATTGTATCCTGAAAAGCCATCCATGAGTGAAAGCATGGCATGTCCTGCTGTCAAATCCACTATGATGTCGATATTTGGTAGGGGGAAATCATCCTTAGGACAAGCTTTATTTAGATCTCTGAAGTCGGTACAAATGCGGATACCCCCTTTTGGTTTGCCAACTGGCACGATGTTGGAGATCCATTCTGCATAATCAATTGGTCTAATGAAACCAACATCCAGGAGTTTCTTGAGTTTTGTTTTGACTAGCACTGCAATCTGGGGATGCATCTTACGAAGCTTCTGCTTGACAGGTTTGGCTCCTTCTGCTACGGTGAGGTGATGCATGACTAAATCAGGATCAAGCCCAGGCATGTCTGCATATGACCATGCGAAGTTGATCTGACGCTTCTGGAAGAACTCTATGAATTGAGGTTGTTCCTCTGGAGTGAGAAGAGATGCCAGATGTATGATATGAGGGTTTTCAGGAGTCCCCACATTGTATTCTTTGGTTTCCTTGATAAGAATCGTTGATCGTTCCTATTGTGTACTAGCAGGGAGGATGTCAAACCCTTCATCCTCAGGCGCCTCAGAGAGGTTTTCACCATTGGATACGCTCTTTCTTTTTACTTTTGTTGGATCAAATAGTGCCACAGTGTGGTTTTCACTGGAAGATCCATTTTTTAATGTTATATTTTTGCAGCTGAAAGGTTTGGCATCCGCCCCGAAGTATGCTGCGCTATTAAGTTCAATGGCGAATCCAGCTTTGTGATCCCCGCTGGGTAGATTATCCCTTAATTCCAAAAAGTCAATGATAGCCTCATCGTTCTGGAAGAGGTCAAGACATGGGGGATTTGATTGGTTCCATTCGATGAGTTCAGGGTGGATAATGGGCATTACTTCATCGATTAGGTTAAGTTCATTAGAGGTATCAGTGAGGGTTAAGATAGTGTGGTGAAGGTCGTTGATGGTACTCTCCCTGTCAGAATCAGGCGTAGGATGAGACGTAGGGTCTGTGGAAGATGTTTCCAGCTCAGGTACCCAAGTGGTCTTTATCTGTGCTTCTCCGTAAACAGGGATGTCTTTGCGGGGCAGAGGTGGTGATGTGTCTTCCTCATCTGAAGTGTTAAGCTGTACAGAATCAAATTCCCACTCATGTGAGTCGGTCTCTGAATCACTTTCCAGCATCCGATTACTATACCATACTGGGATGTCTTTGGAGTTAAATACTGCAGGTGTGATTGGTTGATGTACCTTTGTAGTGATCGGTGCTGCAGGAAGTTTGATGGGGATCAAGGAATCTGATACGGGGAGTATCGGTAATATTGACTCAGTGGTTTCTGCTGGAACTGCTGGTGCCATAGATACTGCTACGGGTTCTGATACAATTGCTGCTGCTATTGGTGTTATTGATGAGATTACTGATTCGCTTGGTGGGATGAATGATATTGATGACGGTTGCGGTGGGTTTGTGAGCCTCGATGGGGCAGTGGGGATAGTGTTTGATGGGGCTTTGATTATGAAAGGTGTCCTCTTTGCAGTAGGTGGGCAAAATGGTTTGCTAGGTTTTCCTTTGAATCTGAGTTTAGGAAGGATCTCTCTTTCAAAACCTAGGCCCGTATTACCTTTGGGCTTGAATTCTGGTAGCAGAGGTTCATGTCGTCCTTGTTTGCAGTATCCCAAAGCACTCTGACCATCATATCCCATTCTTTGCATAATGAGGAGGCCTTTGCCATACTGTTCTGTAGGAAGTGTAACTTGCGGTTTATCAGTGGTGATGGGATCCTTATAGATCCATTCCGCTAGGTCCTCATCTTGCGTCTCTTCCTCTTGACTCTTTCCAAGGATGAAAGGCGTCAAGGCACATGCTGGTGTGTTTAGTGGTTGCTGGAGTAACTGCTGTGGTTTACCATGTGTTCTAGGAGAAGTGGGCATTTGTCCCACACAAAAGAGCTGACTCAAGTTGTATTCTCCAGGACCTTCCTCTGCTACTTTCATCTTTAGCTTTTCTTGCTTGGGTATAGGGGTGTTAGAACTGGCAAGAGAGGCAGGATTTATATATGATTTGGAGGAAATGGCTTCTCTATTATTAGGAACAGTAATTTCTGGTTGATGGCTGATATTATGGCAAAATGCAAAGGGATTTGCATCGCCCAGGATTGTGATCTCTACACCATTATGTGGGAACTTGATACATTGATGGTAGGTAGATGGAACAGCTTGCATGGCATGTATCCAAGGTCTCCCTAATAATAGATTATATGGCAGAGGAAGGTCCAGAACCTGACAAATTATGTGCTTTACCACAGGACCGACTCGGATTGGTAGTACCACAGCTCCTTTGGATGAACGCTCTACATCATCATAGGCCTTGATGGTGATCTTCTTGCGAGGATCCACTGATTCTATTGCATATCCCAATGCTGTGACCAACTGTAGTGTGCAAATGTTTAGGCCTGCTCCATTATCGATCAAGACTCGCTTGATCCTGTGTTGGTTGATAAAGCCTTCAATGTGTAGCGAAGCATTATGAGGTTGTTGGAAAGAAGAGTTGTCACTTTCAAAAAAAGTGAGACAAGGTGATGACTTTAAATTTCCAACCATGGCTTGAAATTGGTCCGTATTCAAATTTGCGGGGACTGACGCTTCTTGGAGTGCTTGATCCAAGATTGTTTTATGAGAGGGTGACAGACGCAAAAGCTCCAAAATGGATATAAGTGTAGGGGTTTTTTCTAATTGTTCCACAAGATTGTACTACTTTGGGATGGAGGTGGTGCCTTGTGGAGCTGCCTTTATGGTGACCTTGCCACGACGTGTAACAACATTGCAATTTGAGGTGGGATTTTTGAAGGTGATAGTTGCAATTTGTTCACTGGCATCATACAGGTGATTGACAGTGTATTTATACGCAGCTTGCGTATAATCAGTGGTATCAGGACCTCGTCTGGACGTGGAAGGACCCCTTTGATCTTGTGATGGAAGTGGATTCTTGAACATCTGATGATCATTATTGGTTGTTTTTGGGTCATGCCCTTCAATTTCAATTTCTCCTCGATCAATAAGATCTTGAATGAGATCTTTCAATCGGTGACAATTACTTGTCTTGTGTCCTCTTCCTTGATGGAACTCACAGTGTTCAGTATCTCTCCACCATGCTGGTTTGACTTGAGGCTCATAATTCGATAACTTAGGTAGAGTGATCAAATTCTGAGAAATGAGTTGTCGCATCACTGTTTCAATGGGTTCCCCTAAGGGAGTGTATGTGCGTTTTTGTTTTTGCTGACGAGGTCTTGGTTCATCATGAGACGTGATGCGACCTTGATCAGGAGGAACATTTGTGTTATTTTGAGGTGGAGGATTTTGTCCTGCAAACCAAACCACAGGTTGTGCATTTTGGACAGTCCGAGCATCCACAACTCCATCGTTGACGATATTCTTATTCTTATTCCAGAAGTTTGGTTTATCGTTGTTGAAGTGCGGGCGAGGACCATCTTTTGGTTCATTAAAGATTTTGATGAGTCCTTTTTTGATGAGTGCCCTTTCACATTTTATACCCTTGGTGATCATATCGTTAAAAGAATCGGTGTCTTTGACATCCAGGTGAAATTCCATTTCTTCGTTTAAGTTGGAAATGAAAATTTCCACTAGTTCTCGTTCAGGTAACTGAAGAGAACGTCTGCTAGACATTTGGCGCCATCGTTGCAGGAATACTGAGAATAATTCACCTGGTTTTTGTTTGGTGTTGCACAGATCAGCCATGGTGATGTCGTGTTCAATATTATAAGAGTAATGAGATAGGAACTTCTGGATGAGGTCCTCAAATGTTCTAATGCCACCTGGAAGTCGGGAAAACCATGATGTGGTTGTTCCTCCCAAGATTTGGGGAAAAAGGCGCATTAGGTATGTGTCCTCATAAGCCACTTCAAGACAAGCGGAATGAAATTCTCGGACATGATCACGGGGATCTCCCTTTCCTCTATATTTTTTGAATTTTGGTGTTTCGAACCCGCGTGGAAAGGGTGGCATATAAAGATTCCTATCAAACGGATAGGGACAGATGTCGTTAAGTGAGAATTGATTGGTCTTAACACCACTATGAAGTTGTTGGGCGAGATTCTCAACTTGTTGCCGCAACATCTCCATTTCATTAGGAGGAGGAGGTGGTGGGTTACCTCGAGGGATGTTATATCTGATGGGATCTCTACGCCTTTCCTCCTCATGGCGACTTTGTCTTTCTGATGCTTGTCTTAATTGGGCAAGATCAAATTCTGAGGGGAGTTTGGCTCCTTCTTGAGCGAGTTTTAAGAAGTGAGCATCTGCGTTGCTCCTTAGTATTTCATCAAATAATCTGTTAAAATGAGGGTTATGCTGAACCCTTTCGATTGTTGAAGGAGTGGGTGTACTTGGGTTTTCATCATTCCCATTTCCTCCAAGTGCCTCTTGAAATTCATTGAGGTTGTCCTCTTCTTCCTCAATTTCTATTTCTCGTTGCCTTGATCGTGATCGGGTTTGAGCCATTTTGTTTGCAAGTTTGTGTTGAAGTTGATTTGAAGATGATGATGAGTTGGTGATGAAATGAAAGATTGATGATTGGTGATTTGTGTTGTGGATCTCTAGCACTTTAAGGTAGATGTAACCGAAATCCCTTCTTTGAATTGCTTGTTTGTTTGATCAGTTTGGATGTGATAAGGTGCAGAGAAATCTGAGATGTGTTACAGATTTAACTACCTAGTAATGAGAGGATTCACTCATGAACTAGTTTTAACCTGCGTAGATGTGTCTCTTAGGATGAGCTTATCCTAGATGTAGAAACAATCTAAAAAGTGATGTGATGTGTTTGATTTCAAGCAATATCTAAAAAGGAATCTTGGGACAAGAACCTCTTAATGTTTTGAGAGTTGGGACGGATTGATGATGAAGTGATGATGTATGAATAAGATGATGGATGTTTTGTTTTTCAACTTTTAATAAAAACTTTGTGTCACAAATGGAACAAACTCTTCTTCTTCCCTTTCAGGCGTTGGTGGCACTTCTCGAGCTGTGTTGTAGGTGATACAGGTGTTTGGGAAGAAATTGGGATTAATCTTTCCTCCTTGATTTTTGTGATAACTCAGAGCTCTATATTGCATAAAAGCTCTGTGGTTCAATGATTCTGAATCAAACTTGTTTGTTTTACCTTGAAGGTATAGACGCATGCGATGTAGAAAGACTCTATGGGAGACAAAGATTTGTCGATTGATATAGAAGAATTTCCTCCTTTTGATTAAAGCCTTTGAGCTCAATGGTCTCTTTTTCAAGTTGATATTCTGATGACACTTCTTCTTTCGCAAGATGTGAAGAATGGTCATAAAAGTTGTGACTCTGTGTTGTTTGCCCTTTGTTTTTGGTATTTTTGGTTGTTTTTGAGAAATGTTGGATGAATACTATGTTTTTGGGATTGATTTTCTGATTTTTCCTTGACAAGAAAACAAAGCAAGCACACAAACACAAGATTGTAGCCTCAAAGGCACAAATGAGTATGGGTCTAGATCAACCCAATCCTTGGACTTGTTTCTGACCCTTCCTTTAGATGTATTTTAAGGTGTAGTTCCGAAGCCTGAAGTCGGCTCAATTCGCACTAGGTCTGTAAAACGAACACACTTCAAACACTTTTTATCCCTAAGGTCAAATGGCCAGTTGTGATAAATTTAGCCCACATCTTGATATTTCTTCGACTTTGGTACTACATACCTTATGAATCCCGCCGTGGCAAGTAAGGATGTGATATACTAAGTCTTGCACGAGCATAACAAATAGATGATCCCTATGATGGGGGAGTCACCACTTTTATCAAGCCACAAGTGACTTTTCAAAAAGCTATGTTTCTACTCAAGGAAATATGTATGGTGAGTATCTTGGGAGCAAAACCATCTATGCTCTTGCACTAAATTGTATCTCAAATATCCTCAATCAATAGAACAGGTGGGCTACTACTTAAAGGTGTTTAGTCATGTTCGATGGCTTTGGACATAAGTTCATTCTGCAGTGACTCACTTAAGAGCCTTGTAACTGGTGGTGGGGCTCATTTGTCCTTTCGGCCAGTTACACTGTAGGAACAGCTATACCCAAGGCTACAACTTTCGCTCTCACCTGATTTCTATAGCGGCTCGAAGGATTTACCGCTCGAGGTCGTTCCCAAGAGTATCGATCCCTTGGCAGGCCTCTCTTAAAAAATAAAATTTTGAGTGTTACTAACACTTTTCTCTTGCACCTAGGACCACGAGAGCCAAGGGAGAGGATAGTGTGTGTTAGAGGTAGGACCACTCGACTGACTTTTGTGCACAAGCGTGCCAAACACGAAATTCACTTGTTCTTTTTAATCCAACATTTGCAAAGATGATCTAACTATTTGGAGATGTTGCTCCAACAGTCATGGTGTTCATTTTAACTTCAAAGGCAATGTGTTCTGTAATCTAGAATTTGGAAATCCTGGTCAACTTAATGAAAAACACGTTTGCATGAAGGAAAATTTGTTTGCCAAAGATCAAGACAAGTGGATTGTTCTTTTTACTGCACCAAAAATTGAAGTGTGGATTGTAAATTTTAGGTCCCAATTGATGCAATGAAATCAAATTTTGTGTTTGTTAATTTTAAGCACCAAAGAAAATGAGGCCTAACTAGAAAACAATGAAAAACTGTTTTTGTGTTTTTAAGTTCTTTTTAAGCACTTAAATGAAAATTTTTGTGATTTTTGTTGGGTTGTTAACCTGCACCAAGAAAACAAGTTAATAAAATCAATGCTCAAAGGGGGGGCTTCCACAAGCCTAAATTTTGATTTTTTGGTTACAAGTCAATTTGGGCGACACTCTGTCGCAATAGCGCTATTCTGTGTTTTTGCAGAAGCGCTTATTCATACAATAGCGCTAGTCTGCGTGAGCAGAAGCGCTAATTAAAACCGTAGCGCTGAAAGAAAACAAAACCCGAGAAGACAAACGCGCTGGAAGTGTGTCAATAGCGCTGAAACGGTGACAATAGCGTTGGAATGTTGTCAATAGCGCTAAAACCTTTTCAATAGCGCTATCTTAAGGTCAATAGCGCTAAAAGAAATTTTGCAACAGCGCTAAAACGCGTTCAATAGCGCCGAAGCGCGACCTGTGTGACAATTTCAACAAGCAAAATGTTAATTTCAAAAAAAATAATCAGAAGGTTGCGTGTTCGATTCACGTCGGGTTCACCAAATGATGGCCTCCTAAATGGCAAAATGTTAGTTCTTGATCAAACAACACAAAACACACAAGACGTTAGAGTTAGTCAATCAAAAATCAAACACATGAAGGCATTCCAAAGGAGACACTAAAAACATGCTAATGAATCTAACTAAAGAAGTAAGACAATGAGATATCTCCAACTATCTCTTAACATGATATTAGTTCTTTCTCCCTTGTTCCTCTCCTCTCCAAGTTCCAAAATAGTGTAGCTCTCAGCAGCTTTTTGCACTATGGATGCTTATGGAGGATTGAGATTGTAGTATAGCTCCAAACATGAAATGAAAAGCTATTTTATGCTAAAATGATGTATTTTAACCAAAAAGACAAGATGTTAAATTGCTTATGCTAAAATGCTCTCTAAAATGTCTATAGCTTAGATGCATACAAGTTTTCAGGATCTGGATTATGAAGGAATGGGCTCTATTTATAGGAAAAATGGAGCAATGGATGGTTGAGATTGAGTAATCTCAACAAGGGTCAGGATTGAATGATTTCAAATCCATGTGAGGGCTTTCAACCCAATCCCAGGATGACAAGTGTCAATGTGAGATAGGTTGAGAGGAGAGGGAATAAGCATTAAATGCCTGATATGACCTTGGGATTTTGAGTCAAGGTTGGTTGAATGAATAAACTCTTTATTCAAAGAATAAAGCTTTTATCCAATAGATAAACTCTTGTGCAAATGTGAAATGGATGAATATGGTCAAAACAATAAATGTTTGGGGAGACAAGATTGAAATAACCATAAATGGTTATGTAAGAGCCATAAATGGTCATGTAAGAGCCATTAGTGGTCTTGGAAGACTTTGGAGGTTAATTTGTTGAACACACAAAGCATTAAATGCTTTTCAAAGACTTTGGAGTCTTTGAGAAGTGACTCCATTTTGCTTAGGAATGTGACAATAATTAGGGGATGGATTAGACTAATTAGGAAGGGGTTAGAAGAATCTAGAAGGGGATTAGGTTTGCAAGTGGATTTGGTGGGTGAGGGAAAATAGGATTTTATTAAAATAAAAATTCATTTATTTCAATAAATGTGTGCAAGTTGCATTTGTAGGAAAATGCAAGTGGGGTGGGGATAATGATTTAAATAAATGTTTTATTTAATTTATTTAAAAGAGGAAAAGGGGATTTAATTAAATAAATTGATTTTATTTATTTAATTGATTTGAATTGGATTTAATGAATTAATTAAAATAAATTGAGTAATTTATTTAATTAATAGAAGAATGTTTGGAGATGAATTAATTAAATATTAATTTAATTAATTGATGGTTAGTGGATTTTTAATCAAATAAATACGAAATATTCATTTAATTAAAATGGACAGATTTATGTGACTACACCATCCATATCAGCCAATGTAAATCTGTCTGTCAGTAACAGCTAGTGTTGACATCAATGACAAAACATCAATGCCACACATAATCAATTCACCCATAATGCCAACATGTTTAACATAGTTGGCTGAAGTAAACTTGAAGACTTCTTGAAAATAAATTTCCATCTCATTGTGGATTTTAATCTCACTCTTTAGGTAGACCTACAAATAACACAAGTATGCCACATGTAAAATACTTCTAGTTGCATTGCTACACAATACATGTAGCCTAAATTTAGTATAAGGACATCAAAAAGGAAATTTAGTTGTTCTCACTTTTAAAAATCCCCTCAAAAAGATATAACTTGGTGCACTTGACTATTGTATCCTTTATCTTCAGTAAATGGTAGATTAGAATGATGTAGCAATAATTAAAATGCATCCATGCAATGCATAATCCTCAAGGAAAAAGAACAACAATTAAAAATATCAAGGAACTATTAATAGAAGTGTGTTGAGTTGAAAACTACATACTAATGGGTGTGAGAGTTAGTTGTTAAGAAATAATGAATGAGAGGTATTTTTTGTAAAGTGGTGGAATAGGGTTCACTAGTTTAAACATGCAAACTAAGAATCAAACCTATTCACAATAACCTCATATTAAGGTAAATAAATCCAATAGAACTTCAGTCCTATTGTAAAGAGCTGGGCACAAATGGGATTCACTCAATGTTTTGTTGAATTATTGGAATCAGATAAGATAGAATGATTGAATGTAATAACTAGGGCTAATGATGACAAAATGGAGAGTAATTAACACAAACACAAAGTTTCATAACATATATGTAGAGTATAAGTACAAATCTAGAAATGGGAGTCAATGAGGAAATTGTGTCTAAAATTTGAGCTTGAAAGTGTTAGACTATGTGGCTAGGTGACCTAGTCCTAAAGGCGTCAGATGTGGCTACCCAAAAAAGTTTCAAGATTAGAATTCCATTCAAAATATTTCCCTAAAATTTTGTCATAAAAGTGTCGAACACTATTTAGTGATTGTCGCTATCCAAGGATTTCTCGTTCTTCAAAATTTGGTTCAATTTGTCTTAGTTTTTACTTTTTGTATCCATATTCCTTATCTTTTGAACCTATAACCTTCAAACATAAAAGAAGAAAAATGTTGTTGGATTGATAGGGTTTTCCTAGGTCAAACCTTGGGTTTGGAATTAAACCTATGATGAATGAAATGAAAAAGTGAGCTTACCCTTGTAGGGTAGAGGGTAGATCAAAAAATGAATTATAAATTGAAATAATATACCTTCTTTATGAATCTCCTTTTTCCTTTAAGCCTTTATTAAAAGGTTGATATCGCTATGCAAGAACTCATGGATGTATTCATAAGAACTTGATCATGGATGCTATCTTGAATGCCTGGAATCTGAATACTTGATCTCTCCTTCACCATTCTAATGATGCTTGATTTCTTGCCCACGTTAATGCTAAATATGAAGTGAATTTATTTTATGTGAGATGTGTTAAATGAGGGGATAAGACTTGCCTTTATGCTTATCCTCATGAAACATGTTGAAAATTACAAACAAGGTTGGCATCAAAAATCATTCCCTTCTCAACTTTTTTGGACTATTAGAGGGTTCAAATTTTGGCTCTTTTATCCTAGACTATGGTGGCTAGTGTCATAGTCTAGTACATCTAGGTTGAAACAAAGTCTATGAGTCAAAGCAGTGTATGAATATCACAGATTTGGTACTAGTGTGAGCACAATCAGGCATAAGCAGGGCATAGAGGGCAAAAATGCCAAAGTGAGTATGAATTTATATTGATGATACAATTTATGACACTACATTTTCATCACGATTGTTTAATTTGTTTTAATGTAAATTTATTAAGTGAGGGATTCATCCACAAAAGTAATAAAGAAATAGTTTGTCAACTTTCGTTTGAATTGGGGAAAGTTGTTGGATAAGTTATATTCTACCCCAAGATAACTTTTGATGTTAACCCATGCTACAACTAAACATAAAACTATTGGATTTAGCTATGAAGCCACCCAAAATCAAAATGACCCAAGGAAAACAAGACAAGAATCCAAAAATGAACAAAATCCAACACTCCCTTAGAACTGAACTAGACTCATAATCAACTGAGCCAGTGATCTTCTTCAACATAGGGAGAGGTGAGGACTATTTATATAGAAAAATCTAAGAGGAATAATAATGCCTAATAGCCCAAAATAGGAGGGTTTTTTTACCTAATTGGCAAATGCCAAATACATGGTTATGCGAACTCAAGTAAAGACAAACATATGGTTATGGAAGGTGGCAAATAAATCCAAAAGAGGGTGTGACATTTAAATACCCAAATGTGGGTGTGAATAACACATGCGATTGTAGGATTATGCCACATGTCCTCATACTAACCATTATAATATAACCTAAACAATCTTAATGATGTGTAGGAAAAATTAATATTCCCTAACATTAGAGAAAATAAAAAGCACCCTCACTAAGCATAGCTTACGTTGGTGAAAAGACACAAAGATGGGTCCCAGTTGCAAGGCCATGTTAGGTACCCATATACAAAAAAAGATCTCACAAATGGAGAAAGGGAGAAAACCCAGTGGGACAAAACTCTTCCCCAAAAGAGAGAAAATAAAATAATTTTTCCAACACAAGAAATAATCCCATGCAAGGAAAACAACCCCTCCGAAATAGAATGCATAAGAAAGACTATGTAGCCTTCCTCCAAGTAGTCAATTGTGCAAATGGTTGATGCTCAAAATTATATGTAGAAGATGGACCACAATTGTCAAATAATATTCCTCCTCTTAGGAAGAAACAAAACCAAAGGTGTGCATAGACTGTCATCCCATTCCTAAAAGGATTATGAAGGAAGAAAGTGCAAAATGTATGAAGTCTCTAAATATTGCTCATGTATCTCCATGTCGATGTTGAAAGTTTTCACATTCAAATCAGGTATTCTAGGCCACACAAATGAAGATGACAATTTATAACCTAGTATAGATGTATGTTGAACAAGGTCCAAAGACTCTAGTATCTCATCTAAAGATAAAGACCCCTTCAGATGTTCATAAAAATTATCCACACTTATTTAAAAATGTGATGAATGATCATGTGGAGAATGAACTAGAGGATCCAAAGGTTCCTCTGAAACAATTGCAAAAGAATCAACTTCATCAAAGAGAAGATGAATATCATGAAAAATGTCTCCCAAGTCTGAAATATGAGACTCCACAAATAAACTTGTACTGTCTGTCAAGTAGTCATCCCAATGAACTGGATCTAGAAGATGATGTATATCCTGATGTATTGAATCACAAGTAGCCATGAATGAATGAACATAAGTATCCTTAGAAGAAATAGTAGATGGAGGAGAATGAATGAAAGGTTCAAAAACTAGATCTGATGTGAGAATACCCAAAGTTCAAGTAACCAAAGTTCTCCTCAAAATCAATGTTCACACTAGAAGTGTGATTAACAACCAAACAATCAAAACCATCAGTAGGTGCAAAGTTTGCAAAGTTGTACAACTGAGATGCAAGATCAACCATCCTAGTATCAATTATCTCTCTTCTTTCCAAGTCTCGAATGATAACTGAATCAGATGTGAATTACTCACTCTTCCCTATTTTGCCATGAGTGATATGATAGATGGAAAGAAGATTGTTTTACAGATGAGGTACACTCGAAACATCAATGGAAGTGCCATCCCCGACATCTATAGAACATTTCCCAATCGCACTCATGTAAGTGTTTTTTCCCACCAGAATAGGTGACATAACATAAGGCTCAAAAGAAGAGAACATAGATAGTATAGAAGCCATATGATGAGAAGATTTAGAATCTAGGAGCCATCTTTGTGATTCCATAACTTGCAGAAGCATAAAAATATTTATCTTTATTTTAAGCTACTTTAGAAGCAAGTCTTGCATGACCTTTTACCTTAGCAGATCCCGACTATTTAGAATGGGAAGAAGAAGCCGACTAAGACATTCTAGAAGGAAGATCAATGTTGTTCTTCTTAAGAAGATGTTTCAGTTCATCAATATCTTTCTTATAACAAGAATTTTCTTCATGTCCAATTCTCTTGCAATATGCACAACTAGGCTTCTCATTCTTAGATGAATCATCTTTTGAAAATGATTTATTGTGTGGTTGATTTGTATGTGGCTTTTTCTTCAAGTTTTTTTGTTTCTTGTTAGATTGTTGTGACTCTTTCCATCTCTTAGACTGATGTAATGTCGCCACTTTGAAATACAATTTAATGATAAATGATAATAATAAAATTAAAATTAAAATATAAAAAAACACAATTAAATATTATTAAATCTTAATTAAGTTAATGAATGGTCAAAGACATGAAATTAAAAGTTCTGGCTCCCTCAAACATGAGATATAAAAGGGAAAAGACAACCTCATTTGAGGAGATAATTTGGGGAATCAAAAGTGTAGATCTGATATAAATAAGAAGTGCAGATTTGAATGTGAAAGGTTGTGTTCCTTTCAAAAGTAAAAAATAATGAAGAGATGCACTCTTTCAAAGGGTACTAATGGTGGAAAGTGTGTGTCTCTTTCCAAAGGGGCATACATGATGAAGAGGTGTGACCTCTCCCTCACATTGGAGTATATAAAAAGGAGAAAGTCTCATTTGGGGAGGAAATCAAAGGGAGATCAATTCGAAGAATAATTTACTATTCTTAAAGGGCAGCAATGAAGAGTGATGACTCAATTCTTATGAAGAGGTGTGAATTTCCATAAATGAAGATATAAAGAAGAGATTAATTCAATTGACATGGGGGGATTGGAGGAACCATCCATAAGATCAAAGAAGAAAAGAAAGTCAATGGATCAATATCTAATCTAAGAAGTGATGAATAATGATGAACAACAAATACCCTAAACGATACTGAGAGGGGGGGTGAATCGGTACAGACAAAAACTTTCTCAACAACTTATCAAGTTAACGTAATGCCAACTGATTGTCATCATTACTGAACTTAACCATGGCAATATCGGTTAAACACAGTAAGACTTCAGACAACATATACTGATAAGTCTGAACACTTCAAATACATTCAATACTTGATAATAACTTCACCCATAAACATATGCATGTGGTATACCAGTAATACCATAACCTATTTACTCTGCATGCATAATTACTAAAACATGGAATACTTAATCATCACATGAAAAATGCACAACTCATGACACACAGATTTTTCACGTGGAAACCCAAATGGGAAAAATCACGGTGGGGATGAATACCCACAAGCTTGTTTTTGAACTCTTTTGAAGCTTGCTCTGTGAGGAGCCTAGTCTGGTTAGAGACTTTACAATAAGGTTCTGCTAGGAACCGATCCTGTTAGAGATCACCCGGTTAAGGGATGGCTATATACCCTTTTAAAGGTTGAAACCCTATTAGAGGTTACCTCGCTAGAGGATTTGAAGAATTCAATGATCTTGAGTCACCCGGTTAAAGGATTTACAATAAGCCTATTAAAGCTACCTGGTAAAGGGATTTTCCAATTGTTGAAATGGTTAGAAGACAACAAGTAAAACTCTGATCCAATAGTAGCACTACATGCTAAGGCAGATCCTTTTTAGTTCCTCTACTCTGCAATCACACTCTGTAGTTTTCCTCTTACTGGTCTGGCAAGTATCTCATCACTTGAATACACACACACAACATTTGCCAACAACTTTACAATAACAAACATCGTCGACCTTATAGACAACAGTTAGGTCGGTAGCATAAACCCTAAACCCTAAGCATCTTAGGTTTACAACACAGGCAGTCCAATCCTGACCATTCAAACACTTGCATAGATTATTACAATTTCAAACATATCACAAGACAATATGCATCATTCATTCTTCACCGCACATGGGAATCAGTAACTCATCACGCTTTCTTCTCATACTGCCAAGAAGAGTGTTCATTCTTGAGGTAGGCTTTTAATGCAGTCGATCTTCTCATGCAAGATCCTCAAAGAAATCCTTCACGTGCACAAGGATGACATGGCACCTCGATCTCACTCACATCTCTTAGCTAACTCATCACAGAGTATCTCTGGTTGCATCGCACATGCTGGATTGCCAAATTGGTAACCCTAGAGCTGAGACTACCAACTGGTAGTCCCACTTAGTGAAACCCCGACACCAGTTTACTGCATCTCTTCATACCTCTTCATATCGGTTCACCAGCTTCTTTTATACCGATATACATACTTTATTGACATCAATGACAACATACATTATCATCATATCAACATGTTGGTTCATCATATGCCAACAATATCCAACAATCTCCCCCTTTGGCATTGATGGCAATACTCAGTGTAGCATTGCAACTGTAAACATCATAGACCAATGTATTTGCATTATCAGATATCTTCTTCCCATTCATCAGATATCTTCTCGCCATTCATCACATATCTTCTCCCCCTTTGACAACAATGCCAAAGTGGAGGCACAAGCTTCCATACTCCACTATGCTGCCCCCCCTATGAAGTAGCATCCTTCAACACATCAATCTTGAAAGATTTGACATTGTAGTTCCTGATTGATGTGGAGCACACAACTTTTAGTTGACTTCATGAAGGGGCAGAAGCCCTAATTCACCTCTCAAATAGGTAAATGTAGTCTTTGGTAAGGGCTTAGTGAATATATCTACTAGCTGCTCCTTACTGGAAACATGTTGTAGTACAACCTCCTTATTCTAAAATTTCTCTCTCAAGAAGTGATATTTAAGCTCAATGTGCTTAGTTCGAGCATGCAATACCAAAATTCTTGGAAATATTTATTGCACTTGTATTGTCACAAAATATATTCACCGGTTCAGATACAGGTACTTTGAAACCTTCCAATACATGTTTCAACCAGATTGCTTGAGTGCAGTTCATAAATGCTGCCACATATTTTGCTTCAGCTGTAGACTGGGAAGTACAACTCTTCTTCTTACTCGTCCATGATACTAGTCTTCCACCAAGAAAGAACGCTCCACCAGTTGTGCTCTTCCGATCGTCCACATTACCTGCCCAATTAGCATCGGTATACACTTTGAGATTGAAGTTGCCATTATATGGATACCACAATCCATAGTCAATTGTTCCTTTTAGATATCTAAGGATCCTTTTAACTACTACCAAGTGGGATTCTCTAGGATATTTCTGAAAACGAGCTACTATGCCCAATGCATGAGCAATATTTGGTCTGTTGTGCACCACATAGTGCAGCTTACCAATCATTGACAGATACTCCTTTTTGTTTACCAATGCTGAATCATCTTCCTTAGTTTACAGCCGAGCACCATCGATGTACTAACCGGTTTGCTTTCCTCCATGCCAAAGGCCTTCAATACCTCTTTGACATACTTGGACTAGGTAATAAAGATACCCTCTTTCATTTGCTGAATCTGTAAACCAATGAAGAAATTTATCTCTCCAATCAGAGACATCTCAAACTCTTTCTTCATTTCATCTGCAAACACATGACTCATTTTATCATCTCCTCCAAAAATTATGTCATCTACAAACACTTCACATATCAGAATTTGATCATCTTTTGACTTCAAGTAGATGTTGCTATCCTCACTTGTTCTCTGAAATCCAATCTTCACAAGATGAGAGTGTAATCTTTCATACCATACCCTAGGTGCTTGTTTCAGTCCATACAGGGCTTTGTGCAATCTACACACCACTTCACTGTCTTCTAATAAGGCAAACCCTTCTGGTTGCTCTATATATACTTCCTCTTCTAGGATTCCATTCAAAAATACAGACTTGACATCCATCTGATAAATCTTAAATCCCTTAAATGCTGCAAATGCAAGTAGCATTCAGACGCCTTCTAATCTAGCCACATGAGAAAAGGTTTCTCCATAGTCTTCTCCCTCCTCCTGAGCATATCCCTTGCATACAAGTCTAGCCTTGTTTCTTACAACTATGCCTTCTTCATTCAGCTTATTCCTGAAGACCCATTTGGTACCTATGACATTTTTATGTTTTGGTCTGGGCACCAAAGACCATGTTGCATTCTTTTCTATCTGGTCTAGCTCCTCTTCCATTGCTTTAATCCAATCTCCATCTGTAAGAGCTTCTCTGGAAGTCTTGAGTTCAAATTCAGAAATCATGCAATAGTTCTTCACTTTTCTTCTTGTGAGTATCCCTGCATCTTTATCTCTTATGATTTTCTTCAGATCATGATGCAGCTTCACATATCTAGGAATGACTCTAGCCTAATCTGGTAGCTTTTCTTCTTCTCCTTCACTTACCTCTTCTTCTTCTCTTACTGCAACTTCTACTGGTACAGGAACACTGAGATCTTTACAAGTTTCTTTCTTAACCGGTTCCTAGAAAGCTATACCCGGTTCATCTTCCACTTCTTCGCAGCATGTTTCCTCAGGTTCCTCAGGTGATTCATCAACCCTAACATTGATACTTTCAACAATTTTCTGATTTCTATTATTGTAGCACTTGAGAGCTTTTCTCTTGGTGGAATATCCCAGAAATATTTCTTCATCACATTTTGCATCAAACTTACTCAGATGCTCACCTCTCTTGATATAACACTTACTACCAAACACTTTAAAGTAACTCATAGTGGGATTCTTTCTGCTCCAGTACTCATAAGGGATTTTATCTTTGCCTTTCTAGATAAGTACTTGGTTTATTGTATAGACTGCAGTGCTTACCGCTTCTCTCCAAAAAGTGTGAGCAACTTTTCCTTGGATCAACATTGTTCTCGCCACTTCAACTACAGTCTTGTTATTCCTTTTTGCTATGCCATTCTGTTGTGGTGTCCTTGGGGCAGACAACTGCCTCTTGATACCGCTATCTTCATAGTACTTATTGAATTCATTAGAAGTGAAGTCTCCTCCTTGATCAATTCTTAGGCATTTTATCTTTTTACCACTTTCTTTCTCTACTAATGCTCTGAAGGCTTTGAACTTTACAAATGCTTTAGAATTATCTTTCAAGAATGTGACCCACATCATTCTTGAGCAATCATTAGTAAAAATCATAAAATACCTATCTCCTTGAATACTTCTAGTTTTCATAGGACCACACAAATCA
The DNA here is from genome assembly GCF_030272615.1 of Cryptomeria japonica. NCBI lineage: Eukaryota > Viridiplantae > Streptophyta > Pinopsida > Cupressales > Cupressaceae > Cryptomeria > Cryptomeria japonica. Next base: position 289,347,654 of record NC_081411.1, on the reverse strand, counting down.
GTATGCACAAGATCAAGTAAATTTTCTGCTGAGAAAGACTTACCTTTAAAATTTGAGGAAAACATCTTCCCAAGTTGACATTCTCTGCACAAAGAATTCTTAGGTTTGTTCAGCAAAGGCAATCATCTTACTGGCTTTAACAATGTTGTCAAAGTTCAGATGACAGAGTCTCCTATGCCATATCCAACTACATCAAACTTAGCCATTAGACACCGACTTATCTTGGCATTCAACTGAAATAAGTTACCTCTGGTCTTATTACCAGTGGCAATAAGTTCACCACTCTTTCCAATTATACTACAGATTCCACCTTTGAACCTCATAGTGAGTCCTTTGTCATTCAGCTAAGCAACACTTAAAAGGTTATGCTTCAAACCTTATACCCAGTAGACATCATCTGCACTACTCTTTCCATTCAGTGAGATGGATCCTTTACCTTTACCAAGCATGGTGCATCGTTGCCAAATCTGACAACACCTCCATCATATTCTTCTAGAGACATAAACTTTCCCCGGTCACCAGTCATGTGAAGAGAACAACCACTATCAATAATCCACTCATTGGAGTTGTCAATGTGAGAGACAAGTGCTTTCTTATCAGACACTTCTTCCTTTACAACTACAAAAACTATATCTTCACTCTCTTCATCCTCCGATTCTTCATCAGTAACACCTTTATCTACAACAACAAGACAATTTCTTATGTTTCCTCCTTTATATTTTATGAACCTCTCTGGTTTATCCTTATTATCACTATTAGGACAATTAACAGCTATATGTCCTATCTTTTTGCAGGAGAAACATTTTAAAGGAAGCTTATCTCTATATTTACCAGTTCCTTTTGGAAGTCTTTTATCAAGAAAAGCTTCAAATTCCATCAGAATCTCTTCATCATCCATATCTCTGCATTGTTTGGATTCATAACTTGTACTAGTTTCTTTTCCTTTTCTGGATGGTGCAGCAGATGCTCTAAAGGCTGACTCAGTCTTTTGAACACAACCATCATATCTATTCAACTCATATGCAGTCAACTTTGCAATGATGGAGTCTAAGGATACCTTGGTTTTATCAATAGACCTTAGCTCCTAGATAGCAGCAACTCTAATTGCATAGATCAGTAAAAATGATCTCAAGACTTTACTAACAATGGTGGCATCCTCAATCATTCCACCGGGGCTTTTGATATCTCCAATCACAGTCTTAATCCTAATGCCATATTTTTGAATGGTCTCTCCTTCAACCATCCTCATGTCTTCAAATTTTCCTCTAAGGCTCTCTTCCTTAGCTTGCTTTACATGCTCATCACCACCATAAATGGTTTCCAGTGCATCCCATACATCCTTAGGTGCGTCCTTGTCTTGTACATCACTAAAATCAATATCTAATAGGCTGCTGATAAGGGCTTCCATGACTTGGCCGTTTTCTTGAATCTATCTCTTCTGATCATCAGTCAGAGTGCCAGTGGGAGTCACATAGGTATTCTCAACATAGCTCCAGTGTTGAGAACCCATACTCTTTATGTAAATCTTCATTTTGTCCTTCCATATCTTAAAGTTGTCTCTATTGAACTTAGGACCTTCCCTCTTCATCATTACAACAGGATCTTTTACCTCAAGCAGTTAAGCTTATATCACCGAGGACCTGGAGGTGCTCTGAAACCAATTGATGAATAATGATGAACAACAAATACCCTAAATAGTACTGAGAGGGGGGAGGGGTGAATCAGTACAGACAAAAACTTTCTCAACAATTTATCAAGTTAAAGCAATACCAACTAGTTGTCATCATTACTGAACTTAACCATGGCAATACCGGTTAAACACAATAAGACTTCAGACAACATGTACTGATAAGTCTGAACACTTCAAATACATTCAATACTTGATAATAACTTCACCCATAAACATATGCATGTGGTATACCAGTAATACCATAACCTATTTACTCTACATGCATAATTACTAAAACACAGAATACTAAATCATCACATGAAAAATGCACAACTCATGACACACATATTTTTCACGTGGAAACCCAAATGGGAAAAACCACGGTGGGGATAAATACCCACAAGCTTGTTTTTGAACTCTTTTGAAGCTCGCTATGTTAGGAACCTAGTCTGGTTAAAGACTTTACAATAAGGTTCTACTAGGAACCGATCCTGTTAGAGATCACCCGGTTAAGGGATGGCTATATACCCTTTTAAAGGTTGAAACCCTGTTAGAGGTTACCTCGCTAGAGGATTTGAATAACTCAATGATATTGAGTCACCCGGTTAAAGGATTTACAATAAGCCTATTAAAGCTACCCGGTAAAGGGATTTTCCAATTGTTGAAATGGTTAGAAGACAACAGGTAAAACTTTGATCTGATAGCAGCACTACATGCTAAGGCAGATCCTTTTTAGTTCCTCTACTCTCCAATCACACTCTGCAGTTTTTCTCTTACTGGTATGGCAAGTATCTCATCACTCAGATACACACACAGAACATTTGCCAACAACTTTACAATAACAAACATCGTCGACCTTATAGACAACAGTTAGGTCGGTAGCATAAACCCTAAACCCTAAGCATCCTAGGTTTACAACACAGGCGGTCCAATCCTGACCATTCAAACACTTGCATAGAGTATTACAAATTCAAACAGATCACAAGACAATATGCATCATTCATTCTTCACCGCACATGGGAATCAATAACTCATCACACTTTCTTCTCATACCACCAAGAAGAGTGTTCATTCCCGAGGTAGGCTTTTAATGCAGTCGATCTTCTCATGCAAGATCCTCAAAGAAATCCTTCACGTGCACAAGGCTAACGTGGCACATCGATCTCACTCACATCTCTTAGCTAACTCATCACAAAGTATCACCAGTTGCATCGCACGGGCTGGATTGCCAAATCGGTCACTAGAGTTGAGACTACCAACCAGTAGTCACACTTAGTGAAACCCCGTCACCGATTCACTGCATCTCTTCATACCTCTTCATATCGGTTCACCAACTTCTTTTATACCAGTATACTTATACTTTATTGACATCAATGACAACATACATTATCATCATATCAACATGTCGGTTCATCATATGCCAACAATATCCAACAAGAAGTAATAAGGGTAAAAATTTGCAGACTTTGATATTTACAAGGGCAAGATTTAGGGAAATCCCAAAAGGGGACATTACAACTGGTATTAGAGCATGATCTTTCCAACCTATAGGGTAAGGATAAATCGTTTATGCATTCCAATCGATGAGAAGTGATGTATTAACTCTATCCAAAAATTTGGCAACAACTAAATGACAATGGCAAGACAATATGAGAGATTGTTAAACATACGCATATTGTGCAAAGAAGACAATCAAGTATATAATATATACAATAGATTAAGAGAGAATATTATGGAGATCTAATGTGAAGTATATGAAGAGTTGGTAATTGTGAGAACTTTTTAAAAATAGCCAAGATCTAGGGAACAATGAATAACACAATAGAGACACAAAATAGATTGATAAGAATAAACTGTATTCTAATCAATAGCAAATATTGATCAATTGGATCATCAAGAGTTGCATACAATGTAGATGAGAATGTTTATAAAGGAAAGGATAAGAGACAATGACATGTGGCTCAATGAGATGCAAGGGTAGGTAGGGGTAGGTAGGAGAAATAATAAAATATTCCACATGAGGTGGATCACCCACCAAAGGTGGAATTATCACTCCACAATAAGTGGATATGATAAGTAATAACAATATCACACCATAAAAGGTGGAAATTATCCTACATACACACTCCCAATGTATGCACATCTCCCTAAGTGTCTCATATGCAAAATACAATGTGGTGCATGTACCTAAGTAAACTTAAGTAATTAATTATATCCAAGATGAATAAATAATTACACCAACACCCCCTCTCAAGTGCAACTTAGGGGAATGCACTTAAGTCTACAATGAAACTAAACAATGAAAGATGGGTCCCAACTACAAGGCCATGTTAGGTACCCATGTACAAATGCAAATGCAAATGCAAATGTAATCTCCCATAAAGCGGGGAAAGAGAAAACCCAATGGGAAAAAACCCTCCCATAAAAGAGCGATGAAAATTATATACAAAGGAACTCTCAAAGAAGTATGAGGAGGACAAAACCCCATGTGAGGAAAAAGTCCCCCCCATATGAGAGAAGAAGAGAGGCTAGGTATCCCCCTCTCAATGTAAAATTTGCACCAATGGTAGAAGCTCGAAGCTGAATGAAGAAACTGCTCAATGATCGTTGAACAATGTTCTTCCCTTTGGGATAACATAAAACCAAAGGTGTATCCATGAAGTCTCCCCGATCATGAAGGGAACATGTAGGAAAAAAATCATGATGAATGAAGTCTCTGAAAACTACTCAAGTGTCCTCATGTCGATACTAAAAGTTACCCCCTCCAAAGGTGGTGTACTGATCCACACTGCTGAAAAAGGCACTCCAAGATCTAGTGGAGATAAATTTAGAACAATATCCAAAGACTCACATGTCTCATCTAAGATAAAGAGACCTCCTCCAATTGCTTTACAAAAGTATCCACAATCATGTCAACCTCAAAAGAATGATCATGTAGAAAATGCACAAGAGGGTCAGAGTGTTCCCTCGCAACAATCGAAGAAGTATCATCTTCATCAAAAAGAAGATGAATATCATCAATGATGTCTCCCAAATTTGCAATGTAGGACTCCACAAACAAACTTGCAATGTTTGTCAAGTAGTCATCCCAATGAATTGAAGCTAGAAGACAAAATATATCCTGCTAGAATGAATCACAAGAAGGAAAAACTATTGCATCATCTACATCATTGGGTGCAATAGGTGATGTGATATCAATAGGAGGAGATAAAATGCAAGGCTCAAGAATAGGGTCACCTGTGAGAACACCCAAGTTCAAGTACCCAAGGTTCTCCTCAAAATCTGAATCATCATGTGAAGAATCAACCTCATCAATAGGACCAAAATGTCAAAAGAAATACAACCGAGATGCGTGATCAACCACCTCGGTTGCAATGATATCTCTAGTCTCCAAGTCTCTAATGGTAATTGAATCAGGTGTGAACTCCACAGTTTTCCTTGTTGACCCATGTGTGATCTGATAGATAGAAAGAAGAATGTTTGTCAAGTGGGGTACACACAACACATCATTAAATGAGTTATCCTTAATGGCAATAGATCCTTTCCCAATCACATCCATGTATGTATGATTTCCCATCAAAATCTGCAGCATGGTGCAAGGCTCAAATGAAGAGAACATAGACTACGAAGATGTCATATGATGAGAAGCCCCTGAATGTAGAAGCCATCTCCCTGAATCATGACTTGTAGTAGCACAAAGAGCTTGTCCCTTTCCTTTACCTATCCCAAAAGAGTGATCCTTCCCTTTATCCTTTTCTTTGGAAGAAGAAGTCGAAGTAGGCATTCTAGAAGCCAAACTGATTTTGTTCTTGTCAAGAAGATGTTTCAATTCATCAATATCTTTCTTGTAACAACATTGTTCATCATGTCCTGACTTCTTGCAATATGCACTAAAAATGTTGTCCTTATTTGATTTCCTCTTCGGTGAGAATGTAGAATCACCTTGTTGTGGAGAGGATTGTGCTCCATCTTGTTGTAGCTTAGGCTTAGGTTTCTTTTGGTTCTTGCCTTTTCCTTGATTTCTTTGATTCCCTTTATTGGCTACCAAAGATTGTGACTTTGAAGATTTGAGAATCCCCATCTTGGTCAACTTAGATTTATCAAGAATCAACATCTCTATGAATGCATCAAATGATGGTGGAGTGTAGGAGGCACCTTGAGCCAACTGATGGGTGTGAAACCTAGAGACAAAGGCTACCTACTCCGATGGAAGCTTGTCCAACAAGTTGTAAACCAATTGAGCATCCTTCTTGTCAATGCCACAATCCTTTAGCTTTGATCTCAGCTTATTTTCTTTTGTGACATAATCTTGGATTGTATCAAAATCCTTGGGATCCAATGTTGTGAGTTCACTATCAAGCTTGTATCCCTTAATCTCATCAACTTGACCATACAATTTGTCATAAATATCCCAAGCCTCTTAAATTGGTTTACACTTCTCAATGTGAAAAATGAGGTCATCTGATACATATTTTCTCAATGTTCCAAGTGCCATCGAATTTTTGGTGAGCCATTCAATTTGAGCATTAGGATCAGCCTTAGGATTAGGTGGTGTTGTTATGGTTCCATTTACATAATGAATGAGTCTTTTTCCATTAGTTTACTCCATGCCTTTATCTTCCATGATGCATAATTATGTGGAGTTAAAAGTGAAAATTCAAGAGAACCCATAGCACCAAAACAAAAAACACAAGATAGAGAGAGGCACAATCACAAAAGACAAACTCCCCCCAAAAAAAAAATTTTAAAAATGATGATTTGGCACTTTATACTTAGTGTGTGTACAATGGGCCACTTGCAAAGAAAGGCAAGGTGGACTTCTGATTTCAACTTTACAACTACCTCAAATAGGCTATAAGAGAGCCCAACAAATATTGCAAGTGATCTAAATTGAGATCCAAGAAAAATACAAGTACCAAATAGGCAAAAAATGACCAAATACTGAAAGTACAATTTCTACTCAAAATCACTACAGAATGATGGTAGATTATGAAAGTAGACAAAAAATTATGCACTTTCAAATAAAAAAGACACCTAAAAATGAGGTTGTATGACCCCAAATGAAGTCTCTAAAGTAGCGAAACTGGGGAGTAGATAGGTATAGTCATAAAAAACTACAAATTGTGAAAAATCTTTCCATCAAGATTAGAAAATTTCTCCATCACTGCAAAGAGCACGAAAAATTAGCCCAAATCAAAATAAATTGCACAAAAAGGAGCTAAAATGAGCAAGATATCGCCTCTTGAAGTTGAGTTGCAAAATCAAAAAGCTTAATGAGAGGGGGCTCCAAAAAATTTTAAATACATTGATGCAATGCTGATGTCATCATTTCATGATGCCAATGCTAAATTTGACAGTCATCTAGCCATCATTAGATTATCGCTCCCCCTTTGACCATACAAAAAATGATGACGTGACATGCAATAATTGGTCTGTACAATTCATGTGGCGCTAATGTGTCCGTACAGATAGTAACATGGCAGGTACATGTGTCCTATACGACCTGCTAACTGGTCTAACACGTGTATCGTACGGTCTTTTGACTGTGCAACTGATGTGGTAGGTATGGTCCAACTGAAGATTACCACTTGGGCGCCTGCACGTCGCAGTGACTGGGCAGGGACAAGGTGTTGTGTGGTAGACTGTGTGGCAAAACGTACAGGTGACTCGGCTGTCAACGTGGCAATACGTACTGCTAACCATTCTTGGCATGGGCTAGTCAAGTGGCGTCGTGTGGCGTTGTGCTGGCATCGCCGGAAAGCGGAGCAGCGGTGGTAGAGATCTGGGTGGCGGCGGAGCAACCACAGGTGGCAATGGAGCACACAGGAGCTGGAAGCAAAGGTGACAACAGTTTGAGCGGCTCGCAAACCACACGGTCGATGAGAGGAAGGAGCAAAGGAGGCGACAAAGGTAGCATGCTCGATGGTGATAGAGTGCGACTGAATGGAGGAAGCGGGTGGTTCCGGTGGCAGTGGATGCCCAGAAGCAGCAAGCATCGGTCATCAGGAGAAGCAGGGAACGACTGTCGGAGAGTTGTCGGGGGATGCCGAAGCAGAAGGTGGTGGTCACTAGGAGGAGTAGGGTCGCAAGTTCACCATGAGGAAAATGGTCACTGGAGAAAACCACAAGACAGGTATGGGTAAGGTCACCTAGACCCGGATGCTCCAGAGAAATAAATGCAGTATGGTGGCGGGGGGGTGAAACCCCCCTTAAAAATATATATAGTTTTTTTAAAATATAAAAACTTTTACATATATTAAAAAACTATGAATTGAATAAAAGAAATAAGATTTACAATATATATTCGCAGAAAAAAAAATAATTTAAAAAAAAAAATTTACTTTTAAAAAATCTATATCGTACAACCTTATAGGCTAAAAAATTCCTCCAAAGCCCCAAAATCGATTTTCACTCAATATAGGAAAATTTATACTCAAAATTCATGGAAACAACCACCCGAACGCAACCATGAGGTCCAAATAGCCATAAGACGTACCCAAAATGAGAATATCTCCAGATCCAAAAATAGAAACCTCCAAAAGCTCTCTAAAATGACTAATCAATGAAACCCTATAGGCTCTGATACCATGTGAGAATTTGTTGAAAATAGCCAAGATCTAGGGCACAATGAATAGAACAATAGAGAGACAAAATAGATTGATAATAATAAATTATATTCTAATCAATAGCAAATATTGACCAGCTCGATCATCAAGAGTTACATACAATGTAGATGAACCTACTTATAAAGGCAACGCTAAGAGACAAGAGAGCACACAATGATGACACGTGGCTCAATGAGATGCAAGGGTAGGTAGGAGAAATAGTAAAATATTCCACATGAGGTGGATCACCTACCAAAGGCGGAATTATCACTCCACAATAAGTGGATATGATAAGTAATAACAATATCACACCATAAAAGGTGGAAATTCTCCTACATACACACTCCCAATGTATGCACATCTCCCTAAATGTCTCATATGCAAACTACAGTGTGGTGCATGTACCTAAGTAAACTTAAGTAAAGTGTAATTATATCCAAGATGAATAAATAATTATACCAACAGTAACATAGTTTTGAGAAGAGATTGTGGATACTTTATGAAAATCTATGATCAAATTATGGAAGACTTTATAGAAGATTTGTGGAAGAGATTTATTGTGAATTAAGGAATGATTATTACCCTAAGAGATGGTTCTGGTCCTGGTCCTTGTTGGATGCTCTTGCCTCTTGTGGATAAAGTAAATTGGCCCAAGAGATGGTTTTGGTCTTGGTTGGACACTCCTGCCTCTTATGGATATAGTGAATTGGCCCAAGAGATGGTTGTGGTCCTAGGTGGATGCTCCTGCCTTTTTTGAATAAAATGAATTGGCCTAAGAGATGGTTTTGGTCTAGGTTGGATGCTCTTGCCTCTTATGGATAAAGTGAATTGGCCCAAGAGATGGTTTTGTTCCTAGTTGGATGGTCTTGCCTCTTGTGGATTGGTTACTCTGAGAGATGGTTCTAGTCTACGTTGGACGCTCTTGCCTCTCATTGGTAAAATGATATATTGATTGGCCCAAGGAATGGTTTTGACCCTAGTTGGACTTTCCTACTTCTTGTGGACCAAGTAAACTATATTTGCATGTGTATGCTTGTATCTAGATATATTCATGTGTCTATTTCATGTATAGTCTGTGTTTTTATGTGTATGCTCTATGTTTTATGTGTATATTTTGTGTTGGGCATATCTACTACATGAATATTTATGATTATTGATTTCTATCATTGTGAATTTTATTTTTTGTTGACCTAGAAATATGAGTTTATTTAGGAAAGAATATTGCAATTAAGGTCTTACATGTGTGTGTGCTTCTAATCCTCTTTTGAATGAATGAGGATTTCACCTTTGTTGTCTCAATGAAACAACCAAACATAGTTCTTACGATTACAATTGATGAGAGATAACTTGCCTTAGATTACAAATCTTCGGGGTTTAGTTTGAAATCCTTGCATTCGAAAAATTTAGTTAAATTGATCATTGCTAGAGGACAAGCAATCTTGAGTGGGGTGAGTTGTAATGTCCCCACTTTGAAATACAATTTAATGATAAATGATAATAATATATTTAAAATTAAAATATAAAAGAGTACAATTAAATATTATTAAATCTTAATTAAGTTAATGAATGGTCAAAGCCATGAAATGAATTTTTTTGACTTCCTCAAACATGAGATATAAAAGGGAAAAGAGAACCTCATTTGAGGAGATAATATGGGGAATCAAAAGTGCAGATTTGATAAAAATAAGAAGTGTAGATCTAAATGTGAAAGGTTGTGTTCCTTTCAAAAGGAAAAACTAATGAAGAGTTGTACTCTTTCAAAGGGTGTTAATGGTGGAAAGGGTGTGTCTCTTTCCAAAGGGGCATACATGATGAAGTGTAACCTCTTCCTCACATTGGAGGATATAAAAAGGAGAAAGTTTCATTTGAGGAGGACATCCAAGGGAGATCAATCTGAAGAATAATTTATTATTCTCAAAGGGAAGCAATGAAGAGTGATGACTCAATTCTTATGAAGAGGTGTGACTTTCCACAATTGAATATACAAAGAAGAGATTAATTCAACTAAGATGGGTGAATTGGAGGAACCATCCATAAGATCAAAGAAGACAAGAAATTCAATGGATCAATATCTAATATCGGAATTAATAAGGGTGAAAATTAACAAACTTTGATATTTACAAGGGCAAGATTCGGGGCAATCCCAAAAGTTGACATTGCAACTGAATAGGCAACAAGGCTTGATTCTTTGATGGCTTAATGAGACCCTATCGAAATAAGCTTCTTTGTTCATGTATCGACATCTCGGAAAAAGATGCAAATGAAGGCTTAACATAAGCCAATCCCATAGTTAGCCTATGAGTATGAAAGCTAGAAACAAAAGATAAATATTCAAGACCAAGTTTGTTTAGTACATGATAGACCAATTGAATGTTCTTTCTCTTAATGCCACATTATTTACATTGTGCTCTCAAATCATTAAACTTAGTTATGAAATGTTGGATGTTGTCAAATTTCTCTGGATTGAGGCTCATCAAATCATTATGAATCTGATAGCTTCCAACTTCATCAAAACTTGTACCATACAAAGTTTTTATCTTTTCCCAAGCTTCATGTGAAGTGTTACATGCTTCACTATGAAACGTTAGATCAAGAGAAATAAAACTATGAAGACATCCAAGAGATTTTGTTTATTTAAGTATCCATTTTATCTTTTCCTTAACTTCTGTAGGTTCAACTACCTTTTGCCTAACATATGGAGCACACTCTAGTTGCATTAGTGCATTCCATCCAAGTAGCATAATTATATTGTGTAAACAAAGGAATCTTAGAATGATCAATGTGAACAGGAAAAGAAGAGCACACACAAGTAGATAAAAAACACACAAATCAAGAGAGACCCCCCCTTTTCACTCAATCGATAATCCTTCCCAACAAAAAATTATTTGGCACTTTATAAATCAACGCATTTACAAAGCTAGAGTTGTTTTCCAAAGTTTTACAATGTCCAAATGTGGACTCAAATATTGAAAGTATTATAAAATCTTAGAATGACAACCTCAAACTAGCACCAATATTTAGTGATAAAAAAATATCAACTTTTTAAAACAGAAGCACCTCGATCAGAGGTCGTATGTGAAAGTTATAGTCCTCAAAATCTGCAAAAATGAGGATTGTCCTTTAGATTTGATGAGAAAATTGAATTTATGAAAAAATGAGATCGCTTGAGCAAAAATTGATTCCACCATTGTAAAGAGCGTGAAATTTTGTTCCAAATAAAAAAAATGTACTAAAAAATACCTCTATATGCCCAAGATATCATTCTTTGGAGTGTAGGTGTAAAATACAAAACTTGAATTGTTGAGGGGTGAAGTTTGCAGAAAAAACTCCATTGCTAAATTTGGCAAAACTCTGCTAAATTTGAAGATACCTCCAAAATTGGTTAAACCACCAAATTAGTTTTGATACCAATCAGTTTAACACTTTTCCAACTTCAGTAAAATCATTTTTCATCTTTGCCAAATACTTGGGAATGACAGCAAAAAGAAATCATTAAGGCCAAGTGGGTGGAGCGCAAAGTTGTAAAACCTCAAAGGAAACAAATTGAAGTTTTGAAATTTTTAAACAATTTTTTGTTGTTTTGATTTGCTTGAAGGGCTTAGTGGCGGATTGAACCCTGCCACACAAACCTTACAAGCTCTATGCACAACCCAAGGTGGGTGTGGAGTCTTCAAGGAAAGGTACGCAACACTCATGCATGGGGGTTTGGAATGGTACCGATGAACCTGCCCGGTAAGTATAAATAATAAAGAACTTTAAAATTGAAGAAAGCACATGCTTATAAAGTCGTGAGAATGAGTTTCAAATTGTGGTGTGCAGTTGTGTGCGGGGTCTAAGCTTATGTGCGGGGTCCAAGATACAATGGAGCACAAGGGTTTGAGCTGCTTTTTCAACAAAAAAATAATTTTTTTTACAAATCACCAAAGCCAAGGTGCATTTCAAGGGGTGCATTGGAGGGTGTGGGGCCCAAGTGCACCGCCTGGTACAGTGCAAGTATGGGCCTTGCACCGTGCAGCAGGTACCTCGATAGCATAAATAATTAAGAAGACTTTTTACAGTATAAAACTTTTACAATTTAATGTTTATAAAAATAAACTTTTTAAAATTAGAAACGTACATTTTTTAAAATAGCAGTAATGACTTTTTTTCTTAATTGCAGAAGTTATCTATTAATTTTTAATTTATCCATACTATACTATGTAGGTGAGCCTAGGGTCCATTGGCTAATTTTTTTCCCCTTAAATTTGACTTTGTCCAAAATTGATAAATTGGTAGTCAATTTTAATGTTTTCGGGCCTTCTGGATACGATGGTGCAATCTGTTTAGCCTCAAAATGCTCCAAAAAATTAGCTACCATTTGGATCTATCGATGAAAGCTTAGTTTTGAACCTTCACAAAATTCGCATCCAATGACCAATTTGGATGAAGCAAAGGGCGATCTTGTCTTTCTCAACTGCTTTGAAATCAATGGTGAGCTCAAATTTTCTCTAGGAAGCTTGAAAGTACTTTCACTGATAAGAGATAGAAATCCTCCTAGAAAATGTAATTCCTTCAAGTGTTTCTAATTCTCAATGTCATCATGTTTGATGAAAGAGATTATAATTTACTTTCAAGAATAAAATGAATATAGATTCCTTACAAATTTTCTAACTCACAGATCAGAGATAGCTTTGATACCACGTTAGATTTAGTTGTGAAGCCACCCAAGATCAAAATGACTGAAGGAAAGCAAGACACGAATCCAGAGATGAACAAAACTTAGCACTCCCTTAGAATTGAACTAGACTCATAATCAACTAACATAGTGATCTTCTTTAGCATAGGGAGAGGTGAGGGCTATTTATATAGAAAAATATAGGCATGCAAATCCAAGAGGAATAATAACTCCCAATAGCCCAAAATTATAGGAGGGAGTTTTACCTACTTGGTAAAGTCAAATACATGGTTATGCCAACTCAGGTAAAGAAAAAAAAATGGTTATGGGAGGTGGCATATAAATCCATACGAAGGTGTGACATTCAACTACCCAAATGTGGGTGTGAATGACACGTGTGATTGCAGGATTATGCCATGTGTCCTCATATTAACAATTGTAATATAACCTAAGCAAGCTTAATAAGGTGTAGGAAAAATATATTCCCTAACATAAGAGAAAATAAAAAAGCTACAATAACAAGAACAACTATAATTTCTTTTAGGACATGTGATTGATAACAATAAATTAGCGTATGAGAATGAGTAGCCAGTGCTAGTCTATACTTTCCTTATTCCTGGGAATATTTTGATACCTTTACTCAATTGATTAGTAGTTAGAATAATTTAGGAAGGAATAGGTGAATAAACCTTCTTTCATTATACCTTAACTAGGAATAGATTGAGGAAGCATCACAAGAAGCCTAGTGAACGGTATACATTATTGGCCTTCATTAGTAAGTCTTGGAAACTAATTACTCCTAGATTTCCTAGATTAGGATTATATTTGTTATTGTGTCAGGCTTGGTATGAACATTGAATTTTATGAAAATAAATGGAGTTAGAGCCCTACAAGGGCATAGGTAGATGATTGTATTCCTCTAGCATGTAGACTAGTCCTCTCTATTTGAGTTGATCACTAGTAGATCATAATTCCTATAACCTACCTAAAGATAAGCTTATCAACGCTTTAGGTTGACCATAGTCAATGAGTGTACTATATCAACTAGATAGTCAGTTGTACCAAATAGTTAGTAGATGAATACTACTAGTAACATATATTTGAGGGATACCCACATTGATATAGGGTATTCGACAAATTGAACTTGGAGAATATTGGACCAAGGGCTAGTTGCATGTTGGTGATGCATCTCATCATTGCTTAGTCATCAAATAGACTGCAATGAAATGATAATTTCTAACGGGAATACATAGATAACAACTAGAACACACCTCATAGTGTGGTATGATACATGTCTTAATTATCTAAGGTAGTCAGTTCACCTCAGATGATTTTTTATTAGGAGCTTACCATATGACTGGTAGACTTGTTGAATGTCTCTTTCCCACCACATGCCCTAAAATCTTCTTAGAAGGGATAATAGGGATTAAATCCATTATGGAGGGTTCACATTGCACCTCAAGCAATCCAATGCAAGTTAAGGACAAGGAGTTCACATAGCCTCATAAAACTCATAAGGTATTCTTCTAGGTATTGTTAGTTGTTTATCTCAATTAGTAATTACAATGAAATCAAAATGTGTTTTTGTGGATAACCTATTGTAGGAACGAGTTATGAGAAACTACATTATTCAATTTTTTTTAATTTTTCCCCTAGATGTATTCATGAATGTCATGTATCAATGTGTTTTTTTAGAAATATGTGCATAAGTTTTGGTCTTGTTGAGGGTTGTCTTGATGCAATCAAGGTTACAGGGTTTGAAATGGATGTCCTTGACCCTATAACCACACATATGCCAAACACAAGACCCAATTAAATGTGAAAAGAAGGAAAAAGTTTATTTGATGAAAATAGAATGCCTACATGCCTACATGTTTTCACATGATCCATACATTTAGTCCATTGGTCCCACATGCAAGCTCATGGGCTTCCATGGGCTTATTACAATGATAATAATAAATGAAAACTCGCTAGATTAGATTTCTCCTATATACTACTCTCTAACTACTCCCCTAGCTACTATTGATGATCTCTTATGCCTCATGGTATGTTTAAATATCAATCCCCATTATTGGAAGTGATCCGTGTTAGCTACCCAGATCCAAAGTTGGTGTCATGTGTGTATGAGTCTTGGTTAGTTGAGAGGGATATAAATAGAGGTGTGAATAGGTATGAACCTATTTGGATGTCACTAGACACCATATAAATTACATCACACTTCATTAGCTTTGTGAGGCTTGGAAAAGGTCCTCATGCTTCTAGAATTATGTTCAGTCTAGGTTCTTATGGGGCACCCCTGCGTCAGACCCCTAGGGTTGTTTGAAAAGTGTGCCTCACACATTATCAGGTGTGATCCAAACTATTTAATTTATCCTCAAGGTCCAAGTTGCATCTACATTGAGTTTGCTTCTCCATTTGGCTAGATATTCCTTTTACTCCTTATTCTAGGTGTTGCGACTGATTTAGCTGTTGAGGATCCACTCAATCTTCTCTCATGGTGCCTACATCAATTGTTGTTGGAGTAATGTATCTATGCCATCCTCTTGTGTCCCATGGAACTAGTAGAGATCCACAATGTTGAAGATTAGTGAGATGTCCATGTGTTCTAACAACTCTACTTCATAGACATTTTCAAAGTCAAACTTTTGTGTGATCTTGCAAGGTCCAAACTTCTTCATCCTCATCTTATTGTACACGCATACCAAAAATATCTACTTTTAGAGATACAATGTGACTTCCTCTTTGACTTCAAATTCTTTCTATCTTTACCTGATGCCTACCCTCTCATTGTACTTGTTGTTGATGCTTTCTAAAAGTTGTCCAAATTCCTTGTGAACCTTCTCCATGTGTTTTGCAAACTCGTCTACTTCTACATTCTTCTTACCTTGTGGGTTGTTGTCCTAGAGTTCAGTCCCTCCCATAGGGTGTAGTCTAGTAAGGACCTGAAATGGTGTCTTTCCAATGCCCCGTTTTATTAAATTATTAAATGCAAATTATGGTTCTGGCAATATTAGATTCCAACTTCCAATTTTATCTCCTACCAAGCATCTAAGAAAATTCCTCAAGCTCCTATTCACTGCCTCAATCCGTCCATCAGTTTGTGCGTAAAATATTGAACTAAATTTTAGGCTTATCTGCATCTTCTTCTACAAGGTCCTCCAAAAGTATTTGCTAATCTAAAATAATTCTCTTCGATACTCCATGGAGCCTCACCACCTCTCAAAAGAATAGGTTAGCAATATGAACCACATCACGAGTCTTCTTGCAAGGACTGAAGTGTGTCATCTTAGAGAATTGGTCCACCACCATGAAGATAGAGTCATTTCCCCTTAGTTTGTGTCTTCCCAAGGTCTCTTTGGAATTTGTAAAGGCTAATACAATTTGGTATTCTAGCTATCCCCTTTTGCTATTTGATAGGTCTTGCACTCATGCACATATATCTGGACATCTTTGTAGATCTGAGGCCAAAAAAATCCTTCCTTTACTAGAACCACTATTTTTGTCAACACCAAAGTGTCTTGCTAGTCCTCCAAAATGATTCTCCTTTATCAAATGCTCTCTCATTGAGGTCCTAGATATCAACAACTGATTTCCTTTGTACATGATACCATCTTGGATGAAATAGTCAATCCAATAGCTTCTGACTATTACTACTAGTTCTCCACATGCCTTCCATACACTTGCAAAGTTTGGATGATCCTTATATAGGCGCTTCAACTCTTCAAATCCCATTAAGGTCACATTTATTTGTATAATTAGATTTCTTCATTTTCTTAATGTATTTACAACCTAATTTGATTTTCCACTCCCATGTTTGAGGACAAAAGTGTAGCTCTGCATGAACTCCACCAACCACATGTGCCTCTAGTTCAATTTGCCTTGACTATTCAAATATTAGAGTTCTTTGTGATCAGTGTACAATAAAAATGCCTTTGGTAGTAGATAGTGTCTCCATTTCTTTAGTGCTTTAATTATGACATATAATTCTTGATCATATATTGAATATATCCTCCAAGCATCATTCAACTTCTTGATAAAATAGGCAATGGGTCTTCCTTCCTAACTCAAAACAACTCCTATAGCACTACCACTGACATCACAGTTAACCTAAAAGACCTTGTTAAAATTCAGTAGATTCAATACTGGCCGCTCCACCACTTTTTGTTTTAGCAACCCAAAACTCTTTTGTGCTTCAGATGTCCACTTAAACTCTTCCTAGTCTCCTCTCATAACCTTTGTCATAGGCACACAAATAGTGCTAAAGTTTCTAATGAAATTTTCGTAAAAACTTATTGAGCCATGAAAAGTTCGTACCTCCCTAGTGTCTTTTATTGTAAGCCACTCTACAATTGCTCTTACCTTCTCTGGATCCATCTTCGAGCCTTCTGTAGAGATCACAAAATCTTGGTAGACTAGCTTTTTCTTCATGAAACTGAACTTCTTGAGGTTAATAAATAACTTATCCTCCCTCAATCATTGGAACACTTGTATGATGTGTCAGATGTGTTTGTCCCTTGTCTTGCTAAAAAATAGAATTTCATCCAAATAAACAATCAAGAACTTACCCAAGAACTCCTCAACACTTTCTTCATCAATTGCAACTCCCCTAATGTTCACCTCCCCCTTCTCCCAAGATTGGGAATTTTTTTTTGGAATTCCCAGGATCAAAACCCTGCATGCTTTCAACATGACTGGTGAGGTTCCCCTTAACCACCTTTTGACACAACTTGGCATTACTTTTGTACTCATCACAGGTATCAAGTTCAGTTTGAATAAGGTCCACCCCCATCATTATCACAAAGAAACTAGAGGAGAAAACCAGATAGGGAGAACTAAAACTAGCAGTGTGAGCACAACACTTACGAGGGAAGAGTAAAGTGACATTGTTGTTTGAAAGAGACTTCTGCCACCTAAACCATAAAGGACTGGCCAAAAGGCAGTGATATTTATGAAAAAAGCAATCCTTGGATTATACTACATCATGATCCTTTATGTCTTCAAAGATAGCAACAAGAAACATATCTAGGATATCATAAATACCTGTCCATATTTTCGAATGATTGGAAAATGGTCCTAATTAAGCCAGCTTGTTTGTGACTTCATTTCCTTCCCTTCACGTGTGAGAAAGGCGAAGGTGGTTTATCCCACGAATGAGGTCTCACCACTTTGGAACGAGGTAGTCACATTTCCAGTCGAATTTGGCTTCATTCAGGAACAGTAAGATATTATTTTTTTAATCACCCTCTATGATAATTCATTTGTACCTTCTTTCCTTCACAATAACAAGACCATTATAAATTGCTGGTAGCTCTGTCATACTTGAAGTTTGCATACCCAAATTGGTTGTGTAGGCAACGATTAGATTACCTTTGTGGTCATGAATGATCCCACCCCCACTCGCCTGACCTGGATTACCTTTAGAAGAGTCGTTGAAGTTCAATTTCAACCAATCAGACTTGGGGGTGAGGGATACTTAAAAGATCTTTTAGACAGATGAGATTTGCTAAATATTTTTCTTCAAACAAATGTAGAACCACAATAAATAGTTCTATGCTCATTACTAGTTCAACCTCTTGACCTAAGCCCAATGTTTCAATTAAATGAAGATGGAGTGATTACTTTGGATCTCAATGAACTTTACCAAATGGTTATCTGATGAAGTAATAGTCTTTTACAATTCATAGAAACCACTCGTGCATTTGTAATACCGGATTTATTGGTTGATCAAAAGAAATTAGTCCAACAAGTTGTAGATGCACTTCTTGAAACAATATAGGCACACAATCTGTGAGAGATAGTCACGATAGACCTTATAAATCGTTCTCAGATTTCATCCAAGATAAAGAAGGAAGATTTCGTGAAAATTTACTTGAAAAACAGATCGATTATTTAGGTCATTCTATTATTGTGGTAGGTCCCCGTCTCTCATTGCATCGATGTGGATTGCCTCAGGAAATCGCAATAGAAATTTTTCAATTCAAGATTGGGAATCTATTATACGTAGCGTGCAAAAACATCCCATATTATTAAATCAAACACCCACCTTACACATTAGGAATACAAGTGTTTCTACCTGTTTTAATAAAAGAACGTGGCATCTAATTACACCCATTGGTTTGTGTAAGATTTGGTGCGGATTTTGAGGGAGATCATATGGCGGTCGACATACCTTTATCTATGGAAGCTCAAGTAAAAGCTTGTTTACAAGTATGTTTTCTCATCTCAATCTTCTTCTCTCCAACCCTGAGAGATCCTATTTGTATTGAGACACTTTCCCGACGAGAGATTTGCCCATAGAATAGCCTATCAGTTAACAAATATATTGTGAAGGTTAAAAAGAAAAATAAAAAATATTGTATAGTCTGCACAAGCTATAGTCGCTGGAAATGACATTATGTAGATTAAAGTCTGGAAAGAAATCAAAGTATATAGATTAAAGTCCTGCACGTGGAAAGAATCAAAGTCTACGAATTCCATTAATGACAGATTAATAAAACCTATCAATTAATTATACTTGCAAATATTTAATAGAGTCCTATAAAGACCTAAGAAAAGACATTACCAGTCAATAGCGTATATCTTGTAGGAAACAACCAAAATCTTTCTCTTATCCTTTTTTGGCTTTATACTCATATACTCAAATTTGGTATTGACTGGATTAAGTGCATGAATGTGTGATGAATATATAATTTATAAGCAAAGCTCATAAGTCAGATGGATTCCATATTCTAGAGTCCCCAATTTCTATCTATCTTAATTTGAGTAAAATCCCCGAGACAATCGATAAACTGTGTTGTAGAAGATAAGCATCGAGGCTTTCTCCTATATATACTCTGCTAAAAATGAATATGTGGAAGCAACACATAGATCAGGTCTTAATATGTATTCAATTGTTGAGTTTGACAGCTCAAAAATAGGGGTAAAAGGTTTGGTTGATGTAGGCATACAACAAGTTCCCCACTTCTTTATACAGCATCCACACAACCGCCCATTTCAACTTCCCACCCACCCACAAATTCCCCTTGTCAGCTTCCATGATATCCAAGGCTCTCGTCGTCCACAGATTATCCAACAAATTCTGCAAGCTTGCAAAACATGGGGCTTCTTTCAGGTGAGCTAGAAAAGAATCCATGTTCTCTCTTCTGTGATCGAATTGTTTGTTTTGTAGCTTTGACAATGATTTTAAGGGATTCTTTCGCAGGTCGTGGATCATACAGTTCCTGTGAGTGTTATGAAGAGTATTCTGGAAGCTGCAGGGAAATTTAATAGAGAAACCCATTGAAGAGAAGATGAAGTACTACTCTCATGACTACAATAATCCTGTAAAATTTGCTCCCAGCTTTAATCTCCACAAGCAAACAGCTGTCGACTGGAAGGATGCATTGCGTATGACTTATGCTCCAGTTTCCCCTCAATATCAGGAATGGCCTGCTGCTCTAAGGTAAATGCAAAATTAAGTTGATTTTTTCCTCTTAAATTCACATCCTCCGAAACTTATTACAAATCTTTCAGCTTACAGCTTGGCTGCAATCTCTAAATTTAGTAAATTTCTTCCACCCTTAATATCTCTGTAGTACAAAAGAAATTCTAAGATACATAACAAAATTGGAGAGTTTCAGTTATCATCCATATTTCATTTACTGTTCTTTCTTGGTTTATCTAACTTTTTAATCACTAATTTTGAAGAAAGTTCATTAATAAATTTTACATATATCAATAGTCATTTATTTGTATTCTGAATAGTCAGAATTTGTAGATTTTAATTGGAGTTGTGGAATTTTATTGATACTCAAAAGTGCATGACTAGTGGAGATTTATGCATCAGTATTGGCAATTTTTGAGGCGGTTGTAGTGCACGATTATTGGGGCATCTTTAAGTAGGTGTTAGGAGAACACTTTGAAATGACCACTTTTTTACCCTTATACACATGATGGATCCCACAATGTGCATAGTTACTACCTAGAAGCTAAAACAGTAGCTATAAACAGTTAAGTTGTATATGAAGACAACCAATATTTTTGGTTAAAATCTGCTGTACAGTTTAGATTCTGTGGATACCCAAAATTAACTATAATGACTATTAATATACTTCCCCTAAAAAATAAACACTAAATAAAATATAATAATTATCCAGAAAAAACTGCCATGTTAAGTTTTTATGCTCTGCTTTATCACCAAACTGTTCAAGGTGAGATTTGAACCTGCTCCCTTTATCCAGAAGGCTCATCATTCAATCAATCAAAGGGCTCAAATTATTGAAGGTTGTGGTCAAAACCTTTGAATTACTGAATTGTTTATTATGGGAAAAATTACTTGAATAAGATTTGTAATTATAACATATAATATTTGTAATAGCATAATATTGATAGTCATGGCTTTAAATTCAGTGTTGATTAATTGAATGAAATGCATTTTTTGATCTAAAAAGTAATAAATTATGTTATGTCACATTAGTACATCAATAAATCATCACCAATAAAACATGACTTAATGCACAACTACTGGATTACTTTCATTGTGAATCCTTTTAGACACCTCAACATAAAGCACAACTTCTGATTTATGCTGATGTCATATTTGATGATGCTAACCTTAAACTTTCATGATCCATAGAAGCCTTGTCAGATAAATCACTGTAAAAAAAAATATGAGAATGATTTAAATTGTTTGAAATCGTTATATAAGATTTTGAAAGGTACAAAGTTAACCTACTCAACTTCTGAATCCTCACTTTTATTAATTTTTTATTTTATTTAATCTTACTGTAAAAAGAACATTCGATGTTAATACATGTACTCTGTATATTAATCCCAATGGTTGTTTGTTCTAAGAGAAAATCAATAGAACTGAATTCTGAGCTTTTGGCTTGGGGTATTTTTTCAGGGAAGAAAGCATAGATTTCTGCAAACACGAGAGGAATTTTGGTGCAATGCTGCTGACTTTGCTATCAGAAGCACTTAACCTGGCTCCTGATTATCTCACAGAGACCATTAATTGTATGGACCGTCAAATTATGATGATGAATTTTTATCCACCTTGTCCTCAACCAGATCTCACACTTGGCACATCAATTCATTCAGATATGGGAAGTATAACAGTGTTACTGTTGGATGAAGTGGGTGGCCTCCAAGTTAAACATAATGGTGACTGGGTGGGAGTTGATCCAATTCATGGAGCTTTTGTTATTATTATTGGAGATCAATTAGAGGCATTTAATTCTTCCAGTTTTGTCATATATATGCATGCTAAATTTTATTCTGATTGCTGTATTTAAGCTAATAATTTTCATTATCTATTTGTAGCAGATATTGTCTAATGGAAGATTCAAGAGTGTGGAGCACAGAGCTGTGACAAACGATGTAGCAGAACGAGTTTCTATTCCTACATTTTTCAGTCTATTAATGGAATACCATGTGAAGATTGGGCCGATCCCTCATTTGCTGAATTCAGAAAAACCCCCACATTACAAAGAAATAGGTGTATATGAATATGCAAAATATTACATGAACAATTCTGATCATAGCAAAAGTTGTCTTGAAATTGTTAGGCTGAAGGATAGGCCTTTATAATCTAATAGTAGGTCTCAAAGGTCTATTTATGATGTCTATTGTAATGTCTAGTATTTGTACTAAAAAGAGGTGCAATGGTTATGTCGATAGTGTAATTTACTTTGAATAGTATATTAGAAAGTACAACAATCTCAAATGCTGCATAATACAGTCAATTATTTTTTGTAGGTTGGAGACTAAGTTGTATATCATTAGAAGTCATGATTGACTTCAATGACATGATACTCTTGAGATTGTCACTTTCTTCAGTTACATATGTAGCAAAGGGTCCATTTATATTGATTTCAGAACGTTCACATGAACAATTCAATAGTACTTTGATGACAGAACCAGCAAATAATATTCTAGGATAATTAATTGAAGTAGCTGAAATTACCCATTCTACCTTTGATTATAGAACACTGTCACAATGTCTTCAAGGTCAGCACGGTCAAACTTCACTCTCCACAATTTAAAATCATTGCAGATGTATCTACAATAAAAATACATCTCTACAAATAGAATAAAATCTAATACAAAATCAATTAAAAATAAAAAACAAACAAACACAAAAATTACAAGATTAAAAACTAACCAAATCTTGCACAAGTGCAACAAATGTGCACATAGAAAATTGTACATTAAAAAAAAGGAGACAGATTGCAAAGAAAACATCAATAAGTCTAATATTGATTTACCAAATAGACGTTCCAATAAAAATACAATAATCAAATTGAAAATAAAAAAGTATCTATGTCACATAAAGTTTTACATCAATTTGCCATTACAAGTCCCAAATAGTGACAACATATAACTTAGATTGGCGTGGAAATTTCCAACAGCCGCTAACCCCAAAACCCAACAACTGACTCCAATAATTCCAGAAAATTACAAATTTTAAGAGAAAAGGAAAGATTCAAATTGAAAATAACTCTGACACTAAACATCATCTAGTCCTTTTCTCAACAGCACATGAGCATAAAAAATATGCCACATCATCTTTAAAATCTCCTCTCGTTTTACCCCTATTCAAGTAAAGTAAAATTAAGTCTCCAATTTCCTAAGAGTATTTACAGCCAACTTTTTACGCCTACGGTAAAATTGTTTTCTTAGCTTGATTATCACCTTGCGCATGAAAAAACCAACTCTCCAATACTTACTCTGTCTTGCAAGTGAAAACTAATCAATTGTGAGCAATTTTAGCATCCATAACTCCTTTTTTCTCCGACAAGCCAACGGAGACATTTAGTCAAACAATTTGCCTACAATCATTTTGTCTTCACATTTTGCCTGTATTTGCAATTATTCTATTTTTGTTCTTATATCTTTCCAAATTTATATATATTTAGGATTTGAAATTTTTTCCCTGCAGCCAATTGTGCTTTCTGCATTCAATTCATCACGAGAGAATATCTCTATTCCAAGCTCTGTTAAAAGTCATTCTATAGATGATGTAACAGAGGTATTTTATCGAACAATTAGCACGCATAGTCTCAGCCTCTATATTTTCATTTCCCTCCAATTTTCATCTTTGTTGTTACGTATTTTTGTTCAACATGGCATCTCTCTAGTAACACTTCTGCATGTTTTCGACGAATGGATAGGTGCCTCTCTTTAGCAAACACCTGTATTAATAGAAACCTCTTTGCTGCACTTTCTACCCAAAAATGTCACCTACTCCTACAAATTTTTAGGGGTTTGTACAATTCCGATGTGGTTGCATTTTGACTTACCTTAAAAAAGGAAAGAAAAAGCTTAATCCATATACCCTTCCTTTGGATTATTTGGCATACGAAGACCAAACTAAAACCATATGCCCCCTCTTGGTACTTATCTCTGCTCTTTTAATAAGAATTGTTGTTGTTGTTCATGCTTCTCTATTTCTAATTGGTTTCAAGGCATTTTCATCATGCCTGGATGTTTTCCCTCATGTCTATGCGCTTTCGCATTTGTTGGGGTATGTGGCAACATTGCTTGGCATTTTTGTTTGTTGTTGGGTGTTTTAAACCTTGTCTCCAGCGTTTTAAACCTACAACAGCATTTTATCATGGCTGGGACAATTTTCCACTTTGCTAAGCATGTTTCTTCAATGGCTAGGCGTTGTTTGTTTCTGCTGATGGCATGGGAGGGTGTGAATGCAGCCTTCAACAATTTTTAAACCCTCTAAATTTTATCCTTTCCATTAGAGAGAATCCCCAAATTCGGACGCAACAAAAGGTTGGATGCTCTGTTGATTATGGAAAATATTTTCTGGATCAAAATGGGTTTTGACCTGCATAAGGCGTTCAAAATTGTCTAAGAAGTAACGTTTTCATCTCATTACTATTTCTTTTACATTCATAGAGATCTAATTCAAGTGTAAAAACTGACCATACTAACCAAGGCTGAATAAAAAAAGTGAGAGGAAAAGGACCTGGTCCAAAGATGTAGAGATTCGATGCCTTGTATCGTTTAGAGAGCTCGGACCTGCAAAAAACTGAAAAAAACAAGAAAGAAAATGGGGGATATGTAAAGAATAATATTGCAACTTCCTTCCAATCGACTCTCTTTACAAGTGGTCTTCTGACGAAATTTTCGGCAAAGCCAAAAACAAAAAGGCCTACCTATGAGAATTCCCATCATATAACAGTCTATCGGCTAATTATTATAATATAGATTTTTTTTAATTTTTGAGGAAGCTTCACAACCATTTAAATCAAATTATTTCATGTATTTTAAATGCATGAATAATCTAAACCAATCATAACATCTATATATTAAAATGCAAATCATATTTTAATAATTTATTGAAAACATCATATATTAATTTTAGTATCACTATTAGATAATCATAGTGGTGTGATTTTAGAAATAATTTTTAGCATGTCAATTATATTAATTTTTTCTTTTCTTTTCTTATCTTTTCTTTTCAGTATTTCTCTTTTGGTTCTCTAAACTTAAATCCTTTCCCAACTTTTAAAGGAAATGTCATATATCTTTTAGAAATTTTGTTCATTTTTTTGTTTGACCTCGAACCCCATTGTGTACTTTAGACTAGGGGTGAATTTCATGATCAAACTATTTTCAATAGACTTGTTTATGTGTGCAATGGTTTTAAACTTTTGATGTCAGCATTAATGAATGTGGACACTAATATTATCATGTTATCTATTAATCTAATGTAATGATTTTACAATTAACCTAGAATGATGACTTGGTTTTTTGACTTGTGTGAGAATTGTGATTGGTTGCAAGTACTCAAGATGTGAGGTGAAGTGGATTATGTGACATACATGCATACTTATAGCCAAATAATAAATACACCTAGTATGGGCACTTAAGATAAGAAAGATTAAAAATAAAATCTTAGGCTTGAAAGAAGTAAACGGATGCAAAAAGAACTTAAAAAAAAGAAAGAAGAAGAAACATGAAGGAGGAGGCATGATCAAGAGGGCATCAATCTACAAGAAGATAATTTCATTAATTAATGACCACCTACTCTTCCCACAATAGGGAAGCAACCTACATTAAATGACTCGGATGATGTAGGGCAAGAGGAGGAGGGGCAACCATTCCCTAAGAAGCATGACTACTATCAGGAGGACACGTTTTTGTAGATTTTGACCAAAAACCTAACATGCCACAACAATAGGGCTCTTGACCTCCTTTATAAGGAATTTGAGAGATTCATTAAAAAGAGTTCAGATAAGAGGAAAAGGTGTTGGTGAGGGAGATAAAATGATATTAAAAAGAAGGGATAAATTTTGTAGCTGATTGGAGGGTTTTACAAGCACCGAGTTTATTTTGGATGCTTATTTAGGTTTCGTCTCTTCTTCTCATATTAAACCTAATACCTTTAGTTTAAAATGTTGTGTAAATCATTTCTTTTATTAAACAACATGTTTGAAATACAACATTAGTTACTTGCTTCTATTAATCATGGCTTGTAGAAAGTACAAAATCTAGAAGTTACTCATTATTGTTTATAAATTAGTTAAGGCATTTGTTTTGGTTCACCATGATCTTATCATACAAGGAAGATTACATGGTTTTCTAAACATAGTCAACTAGCACTTAGTACTTAAGTGATTTTGTAGTAGGTACCCTAATTCTATTAGCTTGCATAAAAGATTAGGATGTTACATGTACAAATTAATTTTTTTTTAATTAATATGATTTCTTCTATGTAAGTCCAACCTTGGATATGGTAGAAGTAGAGATTAGTATGAAATTAAAGTCTTAATGGTTTGCCAGTCACTCTTTCTAGCCATGTTGATAGAACCTGCAATTAAAACATGCCTTAAATATCCATATTGCATAAATGTTAAGGGGCAATAAATTTTATTTTTTTTGGAACCCATTTAGTCCCCTTCTAAATGCCTCTAGGAATAGATTTTGTAATGATGCAATGCTAAAAAAAACCCAACAATAACAAAGTTTACCATTCAATGCAACCTCGTCCAAAATGTATTGTTAGTTTCTTATTGAAGAAATTAAAGTACATGAATTTTATTAATAAATTTTAAGGTAGGGTGAATCTGGTCATGTTAAGCTCAATTTTAAAAAAAAAATTATTTATAGGTAGAATGGATGTTTCAACAAATCACTCACTCACATATATTTGTTTTAGTACTTCATAGTTTGATAGATTTGTAGTAAACTTGAAGACTTCTTGCAAATAAATTTCCATCTCATTATGGATTAGAATCTCACTCTTTAGGTAGATCTAAGCATAACCCATGTAAAATAACTCTAGTAGCATTGCCACATAATACATGCAACCCGGATTTAGTATAAGAACATCAAAAAGGAAATTTAGTTGTTCTCACTTAAATACAAATCCTCTCAAAAAGATAGAACTCATCCAACTTGACTATTGTATTCTTTATCTTCAGTAAATGGTAGATTACAATGATGTATCCATAATTTAAATTCATCCATGTCATGTATAATCCCGAAGGAGAAAAGAACAACAATTAGAAATGTAGTCACATAAATCTATCCACTTAATTAAATGAATACTTAGTATTTATTTGATTATTTAACCATCAATTAATAATTAATTAAATTAATATTTAATTAATTCATCTTAACCCTATTCTCCTATTAATTAAATAAATTATTCAATTTATTTGATTTAATTCACTTAACCAAATTCAGACCATTAATTAAATAAATAAATCATATTTATTTAATTAAATCTTCTCTCACATTTAAATAAATTAATATTTATTTAAATCCCCCAAAATCCCACCTCTCACATTTAAATAAATAAATCATTTATTTAAATCACCTTTATCCTCCACCCACTTGTATTTGCCTACAAAAGCAAGTTGCACAATTATTTTAAATAAATAATTTATTTAAATCACCTTTATCCTCCACCCACTTGTATTTTCCTACAAAAGCAAGTTGCACAATTATTTTAAATAAATAATTTATTTAAATCACCTTTATCCTCCACCCACTTGTATTTTCCTACAAAAGCAAGTTGCACAACTATTTTAAATAAATTATTTATTTAAAATCCTATTTATCCTCACCCACTTGAAACCTTTAATGGTTTCCCTTAAAGTATTCAAACTTGATGGCTTTAAAGTCTTCAAACTTGATGGCTTCCTTCTATAGTCTTCTTAAAGACTTTAATGGTTTTCCTTAAAGTCTTCAAGCCTTTAATGGTTTCCCTCAAAGTCTTCAAGCATTTTAAATGCTTTATCTTCTTTTTCTCATTTAAATAAATTAATATTTATTTGAATATTTATCCAAATGCAAATTACACCATTTAATTGAAATAAATGATTTTATTTTAATTGAAAATACCAAAATTTCTCCCACTTGCATTTTCCTACAAAATCCACTTGTATGCCTAAACCCCTTCTAGATTCTTCTAAACCCTTCCTAATTAGCCTAAATTCATCCCTTAAATATTGTCACATTCCTAAGCAAATTGGAGTCACTTCTCAAAGACTCCAAAGTCTTTGAAAAGCAATTAATGCTTTGTGTTTTCAACAAATTAACCCTCAAAGTCTTGGATAACCTTTGAAAGCTTCCAACCTTCAACCACTAAATGGCTCAAAGTCTTTGATAACCATTGAAGGCTTTCAACCTTCAACCACTTAATCCCCAAAGTCTCCAATAACCATTAATGGTTACCTCAAACCCTCCCACATGGTTAAAACATTTGTTTTGACTCAACCTCTACCCAACCCAAAGGTCTCATCAGGCCATTAATGCTTTGACCATGATTATCTCTTAATCATTTGCACAAAGGTTTATCCTTGGATTAACTCTTAATCCAATGGGTAATCTTAATTTAGACTTGACCCTTACCTTCTAGATAACCATGAGGTCTTCTCAGGCCTTTAATGCCTCCAACCTCTTCTCTCAACCCAATCCTATGTTGACACTTGTCACCATTTTATTGGTGCCAATTGTGCACATGGATCCCCAACTTTCAAACTTGACCCTTGATTAAACCATTCAATCTTAACCCTTCATTTCCCCATTTCTTCTATAAATAGAACCCTTCTCCTCAAGCAAAGAGAAGCATTTTAGAGTATTGTTGTTATACTGGCATTAGCATAGAACTTTTTCATAGCATCACTATCTACTCTAGCATAGTATTTAGCTTTTCATTTCATATTTGAAGCTTAGTATTAAATCTCAATCCTCCATAAGCATCCATAGTGCAAAAAGCTGTTGAGAGCTACACTCATTTGGGACTTGGAGAGGAGAGGAACAAGGGAGGAGCAACTATGAGCATCTTGATTAGCTATTTCATTTTATGTTTATATGCTTTCTATTTCATGCTTAATATCTCTCTTGATATGCCTGTTTAGGATAATTTTTTGTTGCTAACACTAACGTTTGTTTCTTGTGCTCTTGTGTGTGTTGCCATCAAACAGATTTTCTAATCCTTTTTGCAGAGCATCATTTGGTGAACCCGACGTGAATCCAAACACCAAAAAGATCAATTTTTTTTTTAACCAATAACATGTTTGAATGTTGAAAATGTCACACAGGTTGCGATTTTGACACTGTTTTGGTGCTTTTGGCATTATTTTGGCGCTATTCCCCCTGTTTCAGTGCTTTTCCCTTCTCTGTCTTTCCCTTTCTTTTAATACGTTTGTGTTAAATAGTGCCTCTGTTCAAACGCAGACTAGCGCTATTGTAACAAAACGTTGTACAAATCACCTTGTAACCAAAAAAAATAAAAAACCAAAAAAAAAATAAAATTTAGGCTTGTAGAAGCCCACCAAATAGGCGGATTTTACTAACTATTTTTCTCTTTTGTGCAGATTTAAATTAGATTAAAAAGTAGATTTATATTTTTTACTAACTTGTTTTTTGAAGTTGGTTTTAAAAATGAATTCACTTTTTATTTTGGTTTAAAATTAACTTCACATTTCAAATTTGGGCTTTTAAAAAAAAGAATCACACATTTGTTTGGGGCTCTTAAAAAGAATTTCATTGTTCCAAGGTAAAAAGAACCACAAACTTACACAAAAACAACTTTTTTTTTTTTTTTTTTGCAAGTTAGGAAACAAACTTCGTTTTGGTGCTTAAAATAAACAAGGCAAAATTTTATTTCTTGCATCAAGATAAAACTCACAATCCACACTTCCATTTTTGGTGCAAATAAAATTCACAATCAACTTGTCTCATTTTTAAAGCAATCTTACTTCATGCAAACGTGTTTTTCATTAAGTTGACCAGGATTTTCAAATTCTAGTTTACTCAAACAATTGCCTTTGAAAATTAAAAAGAACACCATGATTGTTGGAGCAACATCTCCAAATAGTTAGATCACATTGCAATGATAGATTAAAAAGAACAGGTGTTTTTCGTGCTTGGCACACTTGTGCAAAGAGTTGGTCGAGTGGTCCTACTTCTAACACACACTATCCTCTCCCTTGGCTTTCGTGGTCCTAGGTGCAAGAGAAAAGTGTTAGTAACACTCACATTTTATCTTTTTAAGAGAGGCCTGCCAAGGGATCGATACTCTTGGGAACGACCTCGAGCGGTAAATCCTTCGAGCCGCTATAGAAATCAGGTGAGAGCGAAAGCTGTAGCCTTGGGTATAGCTGTTCCTACAGTGTAACTGGCCGAAAGGACAAATGGGCCCCACCACCAATTACAAGGCTCTTAAGTGAGTCACTGCAGAATGAACTTATGTCCAAAGCCATCGAACATGACTAAACACCTTTAAGTAGTAGCCCACCTGTTCTATTGATTGAGGATATTTGAGGTATAATTTAGTGCAAGAGCATAGATGGTTTTGCTCCCAAGATACTCACCATACATATTTCCTTGAGTAGAAACATAGCTTTTTGAAAAGTCACTTGTGACTTGATAAAAGTGGTGACTCCCCCATCATAGGGATCATCTATTTGTTATGCTCGTGCAAGACTTAGTATATCACATCCTTACCTGCCACGGCGGGATTCATAAGGTATGTAGTACCAAAGTCGAAGAAATATCAAGATGTGGGCTAAATTTATCACAACTGGCCACTTGACCTTAGGGATAAAAAATGTTTGAAGTGTGTTCGTTTTACAGACCTAGAGCAAATTGAGCCGACTTCAGGCTTTGGAATTATACCTTAAAATAAATCAAAAGGAAGGGTCAAAAACAAGTCCAAGGATTGGGTTGATCTAGACCCATACTCATTTGTGCCTTTTTAGGCAACATTCTTGTGTTTGTGTGCTTGCTTTGTTTTCTTGTCAAAGGAAAAATCAGAAAATCAATCCCAAAAACAAAGTATTCATCCAACATCTGTCAACACAACCAAAAATACCAAAAACAAAGTGCAAACAAACAAAGAGTCAAAAATTTATGACCATTCTTCACATCTTGCGAAAGAAGAAGTGTCATCAGAGTATCACCTTGAAAAGGAGACCACTAAGCTCAAAGGCTTTAATCAAAAGGAGGAAATTCTTCTATATCAATCGACAAATCTTTGTCTCCCATAGAGTCTTTCTACATCGCATGCGTCTATACCTTCAAGGTAAAACAAACGAGTTTGATTCAGAATCATTGAACCGCAGAGCTTTTATGCAATATAGAGCTCTGAGTTATCACAAAAATCAAGGAGGAAAGATTAACCCCAAATTCTTCCCAAACATTTGTATCACCTACAACACAGCTCGAGAAGTGCCACCAACGCCTGAAAGGGAAGAAACAGAGTTTGTCCCATTTGTGACACAGAGTTTTTATTGAAGTTAAAAACAAAACATCCATCATCTCATTCATACATCATTTTTCCATCATCAATTCATCCCAAAACTCTCAAAACATTAAGAGGTTCTTGTCCCAAGTTCCTTTTTTAGATATTGCTTGAAATCAAACACATCACATCACTTTTAGATTGTTTCTACATCTAGGATAAGCTCATCCTAAGAGACACATCTACGCAGGTTAAAACTAGTTCATGAGTGAATCCTCTCATTGCTAGGTAGTCAAAATCTGTAACACATCTCAGATTTCTCTACACCTTATCACATCCAAACTCCTCAAAACAAACAAGCAATTCAAAGAAGGAATTTCGGTTACATCTACCTTAAAGTGCTAGAGATCCACATACAACACAAATCACCAACCAATCAATCTTTCATTTCATCACCACTCATTATCATCTTCAATCAACTTCAAAACCAAAAACTTGTAAACAAAATGGCTCAAACTCAATCACGGTCAAGGCAACGAGAAATTGGAATTGAAGGACATGATCCAAAAACAGCCAATAATGATCATCAGATGTTCAAAAATCCACTTCCATCACAAGATCAAAGGGGTCCTTCCACTTCCAGACGAGGTCCTGATACCACTGATTATACGCAGGCTGCGTATAATTACACTGTCAATCACCTGTATGATGCCAGTGAACAAATTGCAACTATCACCTTCAAAAATCCCACCTCAAATTGCAATGTTGTTACACGTCGTGGCAAGGTCACCATAAAGGCAGCTCCACAAGGCACCACCTCCATCCCAAAGCAGTACAATCTTGTGGAACAATTAGACAAAACCCCTGCGCTCATATCCATTTTAGAACTATTGCGCCTATCACCATCTCATAAAACTATCTTGGATCAAGCACTCCAAGAGGCGTCAGTCCCTGCAAACTTGAATACAGACCAATTTCAAGCCATGGTTGGAAATCTAAAGTCATCACCTTGTCTCACTTTTTCTGAAAGCGACAACTCTTCTTTCCAACAACCTCATAACGCCTCACTCCACATTGAAGGCTTTGTCAACCAACACAGGATCAAGCGAGTCTTGATCGATAATGGAGCAGGCCTAAACATTTGCACACTTCAGTTGGTCACAGCATTGGGATATGCAATAGAATCAGTGGATCCTCGTAAGAAGATCACCATCAAAGCCTATGATGATGCAGAGCGTTCATCCAAAGGAGCTGTGGTACTACCAATCCGAGTGGGCCCTGTGGTAAAGCATATCATTTGTCAGGTTCTGGACCTTCCTCTGCCATATAATCTATTATTAGGGAGACCTTGGATACATGCCATGCAAGCTGTTCCATCTACCTACCATCAATGTATCAAGTTCCCACATAACGGGGTCGAGATCACAATCCTGGGCGATGCAAATCCCTTTGCATTTTGCCATAATATCAGCCATCAACCAGAGATTACCGTTCCTAATAATAGAGAAGCCATTTCCTCCACATCATATGTAAATCCCGCCTTTCTTGCCAGTTCAAACACCCCTATACCCAAGCAAGAAAAGCTTAAGATGAAAGTCGCAGAGGAAGGTCCTGGAGAATACAACTTGAGTCATCTCTTTTGTGTGGGACAAATGCCCACTTCTCCTAGAACACATGGTAAACCACAGCAGTTGCTCCAGCAACCACTAATCACGCCAGCATGTGTCTTAACGCCTTTCATCCTTGGAAAGAGTCAAGAGGAAGAAACACAAGATGAGGACCTAGCGGACTGGATCTATAAGGATCCCATCACCACTGATAAACCGCAAGTTACATTTCCTACGGAACAGTATGGTAAAGGCCTCCTCATTATGCAAAGAATGGGATATGATGGTCAGAGTGCTTTGGGATACTGCAAACAAGGACGACATGAACCGCTGCTGCCAGAGTTCAAGCCCAAAGGTAATACAGGCCTAGGCTTTGAAAAAGAGATCCTTCCTAAACTCAGATTTAAAGGAAAACCTAGCAAACCATTTTGCCCACCTACTGTAAAGAGGACACCTTTCATAATCAAAGCACCATCAAGCAATATTGTCACTGCCCCATCGAGGCTCACAAACCCACCGCAACCATCATCAATATCACTCATCCCACCAATCGAACTAGTAATCCCATCCACAGCAGTCATCACATCAATAAAACCATTTGTAGCAGCAACTATATTGGAACCCGCAGCAACATCTATGGCACCAGTAATTCCAGCAGAAGCCACTGAGTCACCATTACTGATACTTCCAGTGACAAATCCATTAAACCCCATCACAATTCCTGCAGCACCGATCACCACAAAGATACATAAACCAATCACACCTGCCGTATTTAACTCAAAAGATATCCCAGTATGGTATAGCAATCGAATGCTGGAAAGTGATTCAGAGACCGACTCACATGAGTGGGAATTCGATTCAGTGCAACTTAACACTTCAGATGAGGAAGACACATCACCACCTCCACCCCGCAAAGACATCCCTGTTTACGGAGAAGCACAGATAAAGACCACTTGGGTACCTGAGCTGGAAACATCTTCCACAGACCCTACGTCTCATCCTACGCCTGATTCTGACAGGGAGAGTACCATCAACGACCTTCACCACACTGTCTTAACCCTCACTGATACATCTCCCGCACTTAACTTAATCGATGAAGTAATGCCCATTATCCACCCTGAACTCATTGAATGGAACCAACCAAATCCCCCATGTCTTGACCTCTTCCAGAACGATGAGGCTATCATTGACTTTTTGGAATTAAGGGATAATCTACCAAGCGGGGATCACAAAGCTGGATTCGCCATTGAACTTAATAGCACAGCATACTTCGGGGCGGATGCCAAACCCTTCAGCTGCAAAAATATAACATTAAAACATGGATCTTCCAGTGAAAACCACACTGTGGCACTGTTTGATCCAACAAAAGTAAAAAGAAAGAGCGTATCCAACGGTGAAAACCTCTCTGAGGCGCCTGAGGATGAAGGGTTTGACATTCTCCCTGCTAATACACAACAGGAACGATCAATGATCCTCATTGAGGAGACCAAAGAATACAATGTGGGGACTCCTGAAAACCCTCATATCATACATCTGGCATCTCTTCTCACTCCAGAGGAACAACCTCAATTTATCAAGTTCTTCCAGCAGCGCCAGATCAACTTTGCATGGTCATATGCAGACATGCCTGGGCTTGATCCTGATTTAGTCATGCATCATCTCATAGTAGCAAAAGGAGCCAAACCTGTCAAGCAGAAGCTTCGTAAGATGCATCCTCAGATTGCCGTGCTAGTCAAAACAGAACTCAAGAAACTCCTGGATGTTGGTTTCATTAGACCAATTGATCATGCAGAATGGATCTCCAATATTGTGCCAGTTGGCAAACCAAAAGGGGGCATCCGCATTTGTACAGACTTCAGAGATCTAAATAAAGCATGTCCTAAGGATGACTTCCCTCTACCAAATATTGACATCATAGTAGATTTGACAGCAGGACATGCCATGCTTTCACTCATGGATGGCTTTTCAGGATACAATCAAATAAAGATCGCACCAGAGGACCAACATAAGACAGCCTTCACATGTCCATGGGGCACATACTGCTGGAATGTAATGCCTTTTGGTCTAAAGAATGCAGGAGCGACCTATCAAAGAGCAATGACCACCATCTTCCATGACATGATGCATACTATAATGGAAGATTATGTGGATGATTTACTAGCAAAATCACTTACTAAAGAAGGACATCTTCACATCTTAGATAAAATCTTTGATAGACTGGAACAGTACCATGTTCGACTCAACCCAAAGAAATGTGTCTTCGGCGTGACCTCCGGGAAGCTTCTAGGATACATTGTCTCAAGCAAAGGTATTGAGGTCGATCCAGCAAAGGTTAAGGCAATAATGGACATGCCACCTCCAAAGAATATCAGTCAGCTAAGAACACTACAAGGACGGCTTCAATCTATCCGAAGATTCATTGCACAATTGGCTGATAAGTGTCACCCATTTACACATCTGCTACACAAGAACATACGCTTTCAGTGGGATGACAAATGCCAACAAGCATTTCAGACGCTTAAAGACTATCTCATGAATCCACCATTGCTGATGCCACCAGATCCAAGAAGACCATTATTACTCTATATCTCGGCAACAAGTACAGCATTGGGTGTACTACTGGTACAACATAATGCAGAAGGAAAAGAGTGTGCTGTATACTACATCTCTCGCACACTGGTTGGCTATGAACTCAATTACACACCTATTGAGCGAGCTTGCCTAGCAGTAATCTTGGCAGCCACTAAATTGCGGCACTATCTATTAACACACAAGGTGCAACTCATCGCAAAGATTGATCCACTCAAGTATTTACTCAGCAAAGCAGCATTGACAGGTCGCTTGGCCAAATGGGTAATGATTCTAAGTGAATTTGACATTGAGTATGTGGACCGTAAAGCTATCAAAGGTCAAGTTATTGTAGATCAGTTGGCTGATGCACCTCTCATAGGCGATCATCCTCTCATTTCCAATTTTCCAGATGAAGAGATATTCATGATTACAGAAGCACAGTCATGGAAATTATACTTTGATGGTTCATACACTAGGCACGGCTCGGGGGCAGGCATTCTGTTTATCACACCTCAAGGTGATAGCATCCCGAAGTCTTACAGGCTCACATTTCCATGCACAAACAACATAGCAGAGTATGAGGCCTTGATCACAGGACTCAGATTAGCCATACAATGGAAATTAAAAGAATTGCAAGTATATGGCGATTCCCAACTAGTCATTCGACAAGCAACAGATGAGTATCAGACCAAAGATGATAAACTCATGCCATACAAGCAAATGGTGGACACTCTAAAGACATCATTTACTACTATCACCTTTGAGCAGATACCAAGAGATCAGAATCGAGCTGCTGACGCTATGGCTACCATCGCATCTCTCCTAGATCTTCCACAAAATTCAACACGCTACGAGTTCTTGGTAGAACAGCTTTGGATCCCCGCTTATGATATCCCCGAATCCGAGATGATATGTCGCCTTGTCGGTTCTGAATCCCCATGGTATGGTGAGTTCTACACTTATCTCCGTGATCACCCCCTTCCTCCCAACCAATCAAATAACCAACGTAAAACCTTCATTCGCCAAACTGCTCGATATACCATTATTGCCGAAACCCTATACCGACGCAGTCTTGATGGTACTCTCCTTCGATGTCTAGAACAAGGTGAGATA
This sequence comes from Cryptomeria japonica, assembly GCF_030272615.1. Taxonomy (NCBI): domain Eukaryota; kingdom Viridiplantae; phylum Streptophyta; class Pinopsida; order Cupressales; family Cupressaceae; genus Cryptomeria; species Cryptomeria japonica. The sequence goes on along the minus strand of NC_081411.1, from coordinate 289,310,741 downwards.
ACAAAGGCTTTGGAAGAGGTACATGAAGGAATTTGCGGGACTCACTCAAGTGGTCCATCACTAGCCAAGAAGATCATGCGAGCTGGATACTATTGGCCATCTATGGAAAAGGATTCCTACTACTTTGTCAGGAAGTGCAAAAAATGTCAAGTTCATGGCGACCTAATACATGCACCAGCTCAAGAACTGCAACCAATCACAACACCATGGCCTTTTTGTCAATGGGGTCTTGATCTTGTGGGTAAAATCCATCCATCTTCATCCAATGGCCATAAATTCATTATTCCCGCCACCGAATATTTCACCAAGTGGATCGAAGCTGTTCCACTTACCCAAGTCACCGGCAAGCAGATTGCCTCATTCATCCTCAATTACATCATCTGCCGGTATGGTGTGCCCATGTCCATTGTCACAAATAACGGTCTTCCTTTCAAAAATCAGGATGTTCGTGAGCTTTGTGAGAAATTTCATATCCAACACCGCTTTTCCACTCCCTATTACCCACAAGGCAATGGTCAGGCCGAAGCATCCAATAAAAACATATTGAGAATCCTAAAGAAGACAGTCAATGATGCCGGTCGTGATTGGCATGTTCAATTGAATCCAGCGCTATGGGCATATCGAACTAGCATTCGGACCCCTACAGGTGCAACTCCTTATTCATTGGTCTATGGTGCAGAAGCTATCTTGCCTATTGAGGTCGAGATACCATCATTAAGGGTTTCCTTGCACAATCTCATTGATGATGACGCATACAGAGTCTCACGCCTTCAGGACTTGGAGCTACTTGATGAGAAGCGACAAGCTGCATACAACCATCTCAAAGCCTATCAGCAGCGCATGAGTAGAAGCTACAATCACCGAGTTAGATCTCGTACATTTGAGGTAGGTGATCTTGTTCTTCGAGAAAATCCTCGCAACCAACCAAACAGAGAACATCAAGGCAAGTTTGAATCAAACTGGTTGGGCCCATATGTTGTCACTGCTGTATTCGGGTCCGGGGCATATCAGTTGGCTACTTCAGAAGGAGAACCGCTCGCAGATCCAATCAATAGCATGCACCTCAAACGATTTTATACCTAAGGTGTACAGAGCATCAGGCTCCCCTGCATACCAGAAAATACCAAAAACATTCACAAAAACATCAAAATCCAAAAACATTCAAAAATATCTCGCAAAAATACCAAAAACATTCAAAACAATTCAAAATCCAAAAACATTGACAAAACCATTGAAAAATCACACAAAAACATGGCAACACCTTGTACATACTCATCCATGCAGATACCAAAACAAACATTGCGACAAACTACTCACACAATGACCATTTACCAAACAACCACACAATCCACATCAACAATCCAAAACTGTCTTTAAAACAAGGATGCATCCTTCCTTACCAAAACAAAGACAAGATGACGTTTTCTTTGACAAGAAAATTATGTTAAGCTATCAAATACTTGGTTGATTTGTGAGTACAAATCGTTCGTTTATCTGTATCGGGATCTTTTCAACATTGTTTTGTATCGTTTGTGCATTATTTCCGATGAAGTTTTGGGGCATGTACTGATGGTGTCTACGTGGGAAGTTCACCAAGCTACATGATCTTATGCAAAATGTAGTCATAGATCATTACGGCTTGCTGACTACAGCGTATACCTCGACCATATGAGCATGAACCATTACCAAGGATCCATATTCTTTATTCTTTATGTATATATTGTTTGTTTGCAGGTACAATTCTCTTTCTTTGGTTCCTCCTACCTCATCCAAACTGGATAAAGGTTTTATCTCTTATTACGATATGCACTTGTCTCAGGATATGATCAGCCTAAGATCAAGGAGGACGTTCTAAGTCATGCATGAAAGGAGATAATCCTTATCTATTCCGCAAGCAATACTTAGGTCAACTTGATCCATTATATCAAGTTGCTTGTATTAACTTGCTATATAAAATCCATGTAAGAAATACTCTGGTCATCTTGAATCTTTATGTCAAGTTGCTTGTATTTTCTTACAACATTTTAAAGCTCAATGATGAAAAATAAAGCACCATGGATCGTCATTCCATCTCATTTGTATATATTGCATTTCGTTGCATTCCACCCATCCATACATTCATAATAGCTGCATATCATGCATACATAGTCATAATAATGCATACTCTATTTTCCTCTTCTTCCATAGGAATGAGTCATAAGTCCTCCATATCTTCTATCTAACATCAAATCCCCCCTCACCCTCCCTATCTTGATCATCAACATCATCCTAATCCCTTCATCGCTTCCCATCCTCACTCATCCACAAAATTAAGCCAGTTACTCTATCTACACAGATACATCGACTCCCACACACCTAGACTATCAACAGATACTCTGATCAAGTATCTTCGGGTCTCAACAGGTAATCGATTATGGTAATCCTAGACTACATCAGGCATTTATCATAATGACCTAGTTTCAACGGGGCTACCATGATTCCCCACAACCATCCATCACACGCACATACTATCAATTGATTAGTCAATCAAACACAATCCAACGGACAATTACATCAATTGTCTACGTCTCAACGAGTATTTTGCTTCATATACCTTGACTTCATCGGGCAATTACATCAATTGTCTAAGTCACATCAGGTCACTTTGATTCACTTACTCAGACTTTATCATGTCCAAGCGACCAACTGACATCAACTGTCACGCTTTGACTTGACCGGGGCAATTCAACCGATTGCACCAGATTGTCCAACCAATTTTGATCAATTGTATAGCATCAATCAAAACCCCACACTACATCTGCTATGTATCTCTTGCATGAGCTCAGGGTACTCGCTGGCTTGTTGTTTCTTCATATTCACTCCATTTTCTCCCATTCTTTCATCATTAGTTCTAATTTCTTCTATTCTACATCCCCTCCACTTTTCATTCTTTTTCGAGAGATCGCCCGATTTAAAAAAAAAACAAAAACATTCGGCCCATCCCTCGAGGGGGCATACCACCCATTAAATTTACATTTTATGGGGCATTTCTTCACACCTATTTTTCTTTCTTTGAAACGACGCGATAAACTGCACCGTCTCAAAGAGGGGCAAATGTAGTCACATAAATCTATCCACTTAATTAAATGAATACTTAGTATTTATTTGATTATTTAACCATCAATTAATAATTAATTAAATTAATATTTAATTAATTCATCTTAACCCTATTCTCCTATTAATTAAATAAATTATTCAATTTATTTGATTTAATTCACTTAACCAAATTCAGACCATTAATTAAATAAATAAATCATATTTATTTAATTAAATCTTCTCTCACATTTAAATAAATTAATATTTATTTAAATCCCCCAAAATCCCACCTCTCACATTTAAATAAATAAATCATTTATTTAAATCACCTTTATCCTCCACCCACTTGTATTTGCCTACAAAAGCAAGTTGCACAATTATTTTAAATAAATAATTTATTTAAATCACCTTTATCCTCCACCCACTTGTATTTTCCTACAAAAGCAAGTTGCACAATTATTTTAAATAAATAATTTATTTAAATCACCTTTATCCTCCACCCACTTGTATTTTCCTACAAAAGCAAGTTGCACAACTATTTTAAATAAATTATTTATTTAAAATCCTATTTATCCTCACCCACTTGAAACCTTTAATGGTTTCCCTTAAAGTATTCAAACTTGATGGCTTTAAAGTCTTCAAACTTGATGGCTTCCTTCTATAGTCTTCTTAAAGACTTTAATGGTTTTCCTTAAAGTCTTCAAGCCTTTAATGGTTTCCCTCAAAGTCTTCAAGCATTTTAAATGCTTTATCTTCTTTTTCTCATTTAAATAAATTAATATTTATTTGAATATTTATCCAAATGCAAATTACACCATTTAATTGAAATAAATGATTTTATTTTAATTGAAAATACCAAAATTTCTCCCACTTGCATTTTCCTACAAAATCCACTTGTATGCCTAAACCCCTTCTAGATTCTTCTAAACCCTTCCTAATTAGCCTAAATTCATCCCTTAAATATTGTCACATTCCTAAGCAAATTGGAGTCACTTCTCAAAGACTCCAAAGTCTTTGAAAAGCAATTAATGCTTTGTGTGTTCAACAAATTAACCCTCAAAGTCTTGGATAACCTTTGAAAGCTTCCAACCTTCAACCACTAAATGGCTCAAAGTCTTTGATAACCATTGAAGGCTTTCAACCTTCAACCACTTAATCCCCAAAGTCTCCAATAACCATTAATGGTTACCTCAAACCCTCCCACATGGTTAAAACATTTGTTTTGACTCAACCTCTACACAACCCAAAGGTCTCATCAGGCCATTAATGCTTTGACCATGATTATCTCTTAATCATTTGCACAAAGGTTTATCCTTGGATTAACTCTTAATCCAATGGGTAATCTTAATTTAGACTTGACCCTTACCTTCTAGATAACCATGAGGTCTTCTCAGGCCTTTAATGCCTCCAACCTCTTCTCTCAACCCAATCCTATGTTGACACTTGTCACCATTTTATTGGTGCCAATTGTGCACATGGATCCCCAACTTTCAAACTTGACCCTTGATTAAACCATTCAATCTTAACCCTTCATTTCCCCATTTCTTCTATAAATAGAACCCTTCTCCTCAAGCAAAGAGAAGCATTTTAGAGTATTGTTGTTATACTGGCATTAGCATAGAACTTTTTCATAGCATCACTATCTACTCTAGCATAGTATTTAGCTTTTCATTTCATATTTGAAGCTTAGTATTAAATCTCAATCCTCCATAAGCATCCATAGTGCAAAAAGCTGTTGAGAGCTACACTCATTTGGGACTTGGAGAGGAGAGGAACAAGGGAGGAGCAACTATGAGCATCTTGATTAGCTATTTCATTTTATGTTTATATGCTTTCTATTTCATGCTTAATATCTCTCTTGATATGCCTGTTTAGGATAATTTTTTGTTGCTAACACTAACGTTTGTTTCTTGTGCTCTTGTGTGTGTTGCCATCAAACAGATTTTCTAATCCTTTTTGCAGAGCATCAAGAAATATTAAGGAACTAATAATAGAAGTGTGTTGAGTTGAAAAATACATACTAATGGGTGTTAGAGTTAGCTTTTAAGACTTATAATGAATAAGAGGTATTTTTTTATAAAGTGGTGAAATAAGGCTCACTAGTCTAAACACTCAAACTAGGAATAAAACATATTCAAGCTATTAAACACCCACCAGGAATCAGAGGGGGGGGGGGGGGGGGGGGGGGGGGGGCGGGGGGGGGGGGGGGGGTGAATTAGTGGACAAAACTTCAAAAATACATTATCAACACTTTAACCATTAACACATCAAATAGAAACACTTGAACATCGAATTTATGTGGAAAACCTAAACAAGGAAAAATCAAAGTGAGAATCTAACTCATAATATAAATAACAATATTTACAATATTTTAGGCTTATAGACAAGGGGAACCAACACCTGAAGGACTTGCATAACTAAGGTGCACTACCTTAGGCAAGATACAAAAAGGACTTGTGAAGCTGAAGAACACTTCTTCAGGACAAGATACAAACTACTGCCAAAGGACCCATTGCTAATCAATGACAAATGAAATAGATGAACTAAAATGAGAGGGGTTCTCCTAGTCATGAAATTTTACTTGAATTGTAATCATGGCAAACATCTTTGATAATCTCCACTATTACAACACTCTATTAGGTAGAATACATTAGCTTCAAAACTTTTCCCAAATTGACTTTCACATCACCAAAAACTCAAATCTACCTGCAAATCATTCACATACACTTCTCACACAATTTAGTTCTCATCCATACTCAATTCATTCTTCAGTACATCTTATATATGAGATACAACATTTAAATCATAATCAAGGGTCGACCAAAATAGAATAAGCAATATTACAACAAATAAGCCACCTGAACAAAAAATAATTAGATTGGTACACTCCAAGAGAAAGAGGGAACCAAAACATATCATAATACATCATCCCATGAAGAATTCAACAAACTGCACATATTCCAAAAGATGCTACAGAGCATAATGTGTAGATATAATCAACTAGTTAGTCATATAACCACTTTCGATGTAAAATACTGCATGCGGATCTCCACAAACCAAAGTGAGACCCAAACAATCATCTCAACACATATCCAGACCAAAAGAATATGATCCACTAAACCATAAAGCAAATCCACTAAACTACTGTAAAGGGTGAAAAATTAGGGTTTTGCCATAGAATGTATATTTCACATTAGGGAAATATAGTAATTTTGATAGATCTAGCGTAATAGACCTAGATTATGATCAGATCTTTGGTTTCCTAGATGGGGCTCTTCTTTCCCTTGAAATTGAATTATATTTTTGAATTGTAATAGATTAGGGTATAATAATGGATTATTGAAGCAATTATGCATAAACGGTGAATTACAATTGTCAAATGGATCCACAAACCTAGATCTGAGTAGTAGATGGAGGTTTAGATCTGTTCTTTGAAATTTGGTTGAATTGTCTAGATCGTGGTGGTGGTCGCTCTAGTCCTCTGCACTTTTCATCATCCAAAGGGGAATCTATTTGTCTCTGTGAATCCTGTCGTTCCTCCTAAATGCAGCTATGTACCTATTCATGCACACACTAGAAAGGGGAAAATTGTTAGGAATAGGGTTTTTCCTTAGGTCATACCCCAGTTTTTTAATTAACCATAAAATAGAATTGAAATGTAAATGAAGTACTATAATGAAATACTTTCCTTTTGTGGGAAAAACTAAAAAATATCTAAAATGCTAATGATATGCAAAAGTGTCAGACTATAGGGCTAGGCAACCTAGTCTTAAAGGTCTCAGATGTAGATATCAAAAATAGTTTCAAGATTAGAATGTCACTTAGAATATCCTCTTGAAATTTTATTAGAAAATTGTCAAACACTATTTAGTGATTGACACTATCCAAGGTTTTCTAATTCTTCAAAATTTAGTTTAATTTTTCTTAGTTTGCATCTATATTTCTTCTCTTTTAAACCTGGCAATTGCACACACAAAAGAGGAAAAATATTGTTGGGTCAATAGGGGTTTACCTAGGTCAAACCCCAGGTTTGGAATTAACCCCATGATGAACAAAATGGAAAAGAGAGCTTACTCTTATAGGGAAAAAAGTAGATATGAAAATGAATGCCGAATTCAAATATTATACCTTCTTTATGACTCTCTTTTTCCCTTTAAGTCTTCATAAAAAAAATTGATATTATCATGTAGGAACTCATGGATGTCTCATAAGAACTCAATCATATTGGCAAAACACCCAAAATTGAAGATACTCAAGTTACTTTACCCCACATGGTTGCTAGAGTTCTAGTCTCCTTTAATGAAGGAGTGTAAATACTTGATATACTGGAATTATGCCTTGAGGAGTAAATATATAGGTGTGAAATCATAGCCCTTGGTGGCCTCAATGCATGTTTTTTGTGCAAGAGTGATGGTCGCCATAAAAGGGATTTTATTAATATTGTGATTCTCAATAATAATAATAATGCCAATCCTAACAATGCAACCTTCAATAGGTCAAAAAAACTACCTCCCTTCAAAGGTAAATATAGAGGTCATAATAGCATCTCTCAAACCAAAACTAGCAATAAAAGTAATTTGGAGAAAGGAAAGTTTAAGAGAATTCTAAATATAGGTAACTTTACCTCATTGGGATCAACTTTTATGGGCAAAAGGGGAGAAAATAAAGATGATAAAATTTATGATTCTTGTTCCCTTCCTAAAGATGACCCCAATGAGATGGATTCCACTATGTTAAAGGTTACGAAGGATGGTAGCAACCCAAAGGGATTACTTGTTTCTTGTGGTAATAAGGATGAGATCCTTTCCTACGTGGATTTACCTCCTAAGGGAGATGGGGGTAAAAATAGAGTTGTGAAAACATAAGAAAATGAAATTATTGATTCTTATCAGGTCAATAATCCTAGCATGAATAATGAAAAATCCTCTAATTTATTCTCTAAGTATAAGAAAAATACCTAAGATTTGGTGCTAGAAAAACCAAGAGAACTTCATAAAGTTAGATAGAGAATAAAAGATGCACAATAGAAGACCCTCCTAAGTATTTTAACACACCTGATGGTGAAGGGGTAGCACTAAAAGAAAACAATAAAGACAATCAATAAAGAAACAACTAGATGCAACTTTGGATGTTCTAGGTGTAAGGAAGTTCAAAATGGGAATCTCTTACACTCAAATCTTTTTGACATATCATTCTCAATAGATTCTGAAGCATCTATTGTAGATAGTGAAAATGACATCTGATATGAGGATAGATATGGAATGTATTGGCACTGTCACTCAAGACACTAAGAAATTCGTTGATGATGATAACTAAAAAAACAAAAAGAAGAAGGAAAATGTAAGAAAGACTAATAGCACTATTAAAATAGGCAATAAGGGTAAAGGGACAAGACTCCTTGAGTATTTTGAGAGGCTTTGTAGAAGTGGCAAAAAGAACCCTCTAATATAAAATAATATGATCAAATTCAGTAGTTATAATATAAGGGGGCTTGAATCCCCAGACAAGAAATACATTATTATCTCTTTCTATAATCAAAATAAGAATATTGACTTTTTTCTATTGTAAGAAGTTAAGGCAATTGGATTTTGCTTGATAAATAATTCAAATTTTATTTGGAGAGATGGCCTTCTATTTCACACTAACCATGTGAAAGGTAAGGGAGGTGTTCCAATCACGTCTAATGCATCGTGGGGAAAATCCATTGAAGAACCTGGTTTCTCCTCATGCAACAAGTGTCTTTGGATTGCAATTGAAAGGTATAATTTAAAGTTTGGAATATGTGTAGTCTATGCACCTAATGAACATAATGACATAATTGTCCCGTGGCAATGGATGACCATTTGTCTTCCCAAAATCCCTTTGATACTTTGGGGAGACTTCAACATGATATAGAATAAGGAGGATAAAAGAGGAGGTAACCAATGGGGGTGGAAATGAATTGGAAAGTTCTTCTAGGAAAGATCAAAATAGACGTGGAAACTATTTGAACCTCTAGAAGGAATAAAAAAAGATAGTAATATTGCATAGTTTACTTGGTGTAATAACCAAGGTGTTGGTAAAATAGTTTAATGTAGAATAGGTTGTTTCTATGCTCAAAGTGATGTACTTTTTTATTTTGATAGCATTTATGGTTCTAACAAAGTGATTGTAGAACCCAAAGGCCTATTATAACATCATCCCATTAAGGCTAATATCATTATTGAAGATACCAATATAGCTAGAGATAGACCCAAAATGGTTTGTTTAAGTTAAAATAGAGCTCCTGAAACAATAGGATTTCTTGGAAGGTATTCATACTCTAAAGAGTATTACCAAAACAATCAATAGAGGAGGGTAGGATAGGAGATATTGGAATAACCTAGTAACTTATATTCTTAAATTAATGAAAACTATGGGCAAAGGGAATGCCTTGAGTAGCAGAACGATGGAGTATAAGCTGCAAGAAAAGTTGTGTGAAATTGAAAATAAATTACAATTAGAAGCTGAAAACAATGATTTGATTAACCAATATAAGGCTGTGCAACACAATTTGAGAAAACTCCAAGCCTCTAGCACTAAAGGGGCTAGAGGTATGGCTATGACCAGCTAGATTAGAGAAGGAGATAAAGGAACCAAGTAATTTTTTCAACATCCTCAAGGAGAAAGAAAATATAGAAGCTATTGGTACAATATTTGTAGAGGGTCATTGGTGTAAGGATGATAAAGATATTAAAAATACCTTCATGAATTTCTAGAAAACACTCTTTTCAATATAGTGTAATAATGATAAATAAAAAATGCTCAAAATGTAAAATTAGCCCTAAAATATTAGTAAGGTTATGCAGATACATTACCAAAAATGAAATCATTGATACCATAAAGTCCTCTTTCAATAGAAAATCTGGGAGCTCAGATGGCTTGCTAGCAGAGTTCTACAAGGCCAACCTTGATTGGGTAGTGGATGATCTTTTTGATGTGTACTATGAAGCGATAAGAGAGGGATCATTAGGGGAAGACATCAATAAGGGAATAACTAAAATGCTTCACAAAGAGGGAGATAAAAGAAACATTAAAAACTGGACACTCTCTTTGGTTCCTTTAGCACCACACCTTTAGGATTTGATGTCTTTGCGAGTATTTGGAGAGCCTAGGAGAAGTGCAAAGATAAGATTCAAGAAACTATGACAATAAATATTACTGAAAACAAGATTGTTGGATTTAGATTTCCTTGGTGGAATATTGAAGCCAAAGGTAAAAATTTAGTAGTCCTACAAGGATGCTTTAGTAAAAATTAGAATCAAAAGGGCATCACACAATTGAAAAACTTGTTCTTTAATAACTGTATCAAGAAGTGGGAAAGCCTTAAAATTGAGTACAATCTTCAAATTAATAACAAAAGATCCTATACTATCACATTGAATACTCTTGATAAACTGAGGCATCCCGTAAAGATTGTTAATGATGATACAAATTTTAAACAATTTAAGTGGAGTGATGGAACTCCACTGCTTAATCTCAAAGACCACGCCTTGTACAAAATACTCACCTAGGGAAAGAAGGTACTGGAACGTTTGAACAAACGTTGGAACATTGTTTTGAATGAGAAAGATTGGAAAAAGGATACTTATTGTTACTTGGTCTAATGCAACTGAACCTGAGAAACAATACTTTAGGTGGCAATTATAATTGCAAAAACTTGTAATCAGTTTAAAACCTGCGAATTGCCTTTTCAGTGGCTGTCCTAAATATTGATTTCACCCGTTCTTTCAATGTACATTTTCTTCACAAATTTGGTCTATTTTCATTGGTAACATTATGCAATGTAATGCTGCTAACAAAGTTTCTTGGTTTGAGATTCTTGTTGGGTATGTTCAACGTCTGAGTAAGAGCTCTAACCAGTTTTGGCATGTCTTTTCTATTGAAATTTTGTGGTTTTTGTGGAAAAATCAAAATGAACATTTTTTCCAGGGCAACTGCAGGTTCCTTACTAAGTCTGGTCTTAGACTCACAACTCTCATTATTATTGAATAGGTAACATAAATATTAAAGATGACAACTGATAGGTTTATGAAGACAATGGATGAGGGGATTTCCTCAATTCACAAGGAAAACTCGTAGGAAGTTGATTTCTTGCCTATAGATTTGAGGAAAATTAACAATAAGTTTCAGAATGAGTACAATAACTTCTAGAACTAGTATTGTAAGGAAAATCAGTACCAAGAGACCTAGTCCATGGAAAATGGCAATGATGATTATTGGTCTATTGTAATTTGCTCCTTTTTTTTATATCTCCAAATATATGCATGTACAAATGTAATAGGTGATAGACAATATATTTTCTCTACAACACTAAGTTACTAATAAACTATGCTCATTTGTGGTTTATAAAGTTGTTGGGCCTTGGCAGTGTGATTATCTTGATCACCTTTATAGTACCAAGCTTTGTATTTTGATGTCTTTTTTTTGCTTTTTATTTTGATGGATTTCTTTGTATATGGTTTTTGTTTTTATTTTTTAAGAAAACGAGCAAATGGGTGCATTAGATAAACATTAGTCTCTTAGCTTTAATTTTATTTTTAAATTTTGACATCTATCTACATATTTTACATAGATCTTTAAAAATATAGGTATGCTAGGTTTAAACTAGTTCTATGAACTTATTTTATCATTATTTAATAGGCATTAAAATTGAGAAAATATTATAAGTTTTTGATAAAAATTCAAAAGAAAAAAATTCTTATAGCTTTTGGATTTAGTAATGAGTGGGTGCATTGGACTATGAGTTGTATTACTTCTCCCTCTTTCTCAATCATTATCAATAATGAACCTTCAATGTTGTTTGGCAATTCTTGGGGTCTCCACAAAGGAGACCTTTTATTTCCCCGTCTATTAATTATCATGGCTGAAGGCCTAGGGAGATTAATTAAATCTTAGGCTTCCCAAGGTTTGGTTTAGGGTAATGGGCTGCCAAATCATTCCCACTTGTAGTTTGTGGATGATACTGCTTTAATGGGTATTGCCCGCATTTAAGAAGCAAAGAATTTTAAATAAACTTTGGAGATTAATTTAGCTACTTTAAGAAAAAAGTGAATGAGCATGAATCTTCTATCTATTTTACAATACTCTTGAGCTTATTTAGTTATGGATTGCCAACATTTTGAGATTTCAAATTGGTTCCCTTCATTTAGTTTATCTTGGTATTACTCTGGCTATGCGTAGGCAGCTTAGGATATAACAACAAGAGATGTTGGAAAAGTTATGTAGGAGGATTAATCACCAAAATCATTGATGGCTCTCCACTTTTGGAAAGGTGACTCTTCTTAGGTTAATGATCTAGGCTCTCCTTATTTAAATATATATTTTTTCGGGTGGCTCCTTCTTATTTTACTAAGGATTTTGATTCTCTTTGCAACAAATTCCTCTAGAGTGGGACTTTGCTCACTTTTAAGTGGAGCTTAGCTAAGTGGTAGACTATTTGTTAGCTGAAAAAAGAAAAGGGGCTTGGTCTTCGTTTAACAACTCTGAATGGACAAACTCTAGCTGCTAAATTATATTGGTGGTGGTGTACTAGTAAAGATCAGGTTTGGGTTGAAATTCTTAATCATAAGTATCTAACAGGGGTTGACAACTTAGATGTTCCTTGATGTCACTTTGAGGGGAATGGACCTATGATTTGGCATACTTTGAAGATTGGGGCAAAGCTAATTAAACATGGGGATTTTTGGATATGTACTAAGGGCTCAAAAGCTCTATTTTGGCTTGATGCTTGGGATGGTCACCCTCCAATTCTTTCTCTACATCCACATACAATCCCCTTGTGATAGTTTTATTGCATCTGGATGGCACACAATGGATGGTTATAAGACTTCAATATCTGGGTCCAATAGATGTTTGCAGATGGAAATACCCTCAAGATTGGCCACTCGGAGGGGCAAAAGGAGCTCAATAAGAGTAAGCTCAAATTCTTCATAGTAGGGAGTGCAATTCCCTTATAGGAATAGATATATTAACATGGGGTAAGGATCCAACTAGTAAGTACACAATGGCTTTAGGGTACTTGGAGCTTGATAGATAAATGTTTGGGAACGTAGGTGTTCCATGGTGGAAACAAGTGTGGAACAACTTTTCTTGGCCCAAGTGCAATTTTTTCTTATAGTTGGTTGTTCAAAATAGATGTCTTACTTGAGATAATTTATGCAAGGGTGGCTTCTAAGGATCTTCTATTTGTGTGCTATGTCTTAACAATGAAGAATGTATTTCTCATCTTTTCTTTCAATGTTCTTTCTCCAAGAAGATTTGGCATTTTGGGTGGGAAGTTTGGAATTAGACTTGTTTGCATGCTTCCTCTTTGGTTGAGTTTTAGGACTGCTTGAGTTAACCTCTAGTCAAGATCTCTTTTATTCAAGTTGCTTGGGTCATTGGGTCTTCTTTCATTAAATGACATCTTTTGTTGGAACATAATTATAGAATCTTTTAGAATGCAAAAATGGTTATTTAGCAATTGTGGTGGAAAATTGTGATCTTTCTAGTGCATTTGATCTGGTGATGTGGGCATTTTTCAAAGATTTGGGCTTTTTTTTAATCAAAGAACTAGTATTGCTAACCAGGTTAAGTAAAATAGATGTAGACGGTCTACAAGAAATATTGATCAAGTGGGCCATTGACTTCCTCCTCCTCAAGGAGTCCTAAAGATAAATAATGAGGGTTCTTCTAGCGGTAATCCTAGTCATGCAGGTATAGGTCGTCTTGGCAAAGATACTTTTGGTGTAGTTCAATCTCATACTAATAACTTTATGGAGGCCCTCACTATCTTGTATGCAATAGATCAAGGTAGTGATCTTGGTTGGAAAAGAATTATTTGTGAATCTGATTCACAAGTCATTGTGAATATGTTGAATAAGTAGAGGTTGGTTGTTGTTAATTGGCATTTAGCTGTGGTTATTGAATAGATTCTAAGAGTGAGTAGGCCTTTAGAATCTGTTACTTGTTTTTATATTCCTAGGGAGTGGAATAGAGTAGCAAACCACCTGGTAAAATTGGCATTTGATTGAATGCATGGTTGAAATATTTTAGATAGGGGACATTTGCCTTTAGATTTATCTCATATGTTAGAGCAATTAATTGGGAAAGATAGGACTATCAATCCATTATTCTTTGTAGGGCTGTTAGCCATTTTTGCTTTGTAATCTTCTTTTGCTTTTAATAAATTTTTACCCCTTTCTTGAAAAATTAAATAACAAAATCATAATCATTAATTATTTTTAACAAGACAAAATATTATTAAAAAAAATAACAACAAATTACTAGATAGATTTGCCAGTCTCAAAAGAAGTGTGACATACCAGTACCAAAAATTAAGGAATTGAAATACACTTAAAACAAACAAAACTGAGAAAACCTTCAAACCCTTTATATATGACATAAATATTTGTTTCCCATAAATTATACATAATCTAAATTAATATTTACTTTATTTAAAAAACCTAAACCAAGAAGAAATCACCTAAAAAAAATGGTAACATTATATATACATAGAAGAATAACCCTGAAGAACATCACATAAAGCAGCACAACAAGAAGAATCAAAGATCCAGAGACATAATCATATAACACATTTGAATTGTAAGCATTGTATAAATTCAATCCCTATTGTCGATCTTAGCAAGATTAGTTCCTATTTTCTAATAACAAGATATTTTAAATTTTCCACAAGCTATTGGACGAATATCTAAAAGATCAGATTTGTGTAGCAATAAGAAACAGTAGCCCAGAATTAACCTACACTATTATGTGTGTACTAATCAGAAAATGTACGTAGAGCTACATTGTTACCATATGTAAAAATGCTTACAAATACCAATAGGTGAACGAATGCTTTTCCAATTATAAAACAAAGATCAACCTGATTATTAAAAACATTACATTTTTGGGAAAACTATAGAGATAATATGGAAAATCTGCGTAGATCAAAGATAAACTTGTAATACTATTTATCACAGGAGTTATACATGAGAAGCACACTAGATCACTTTTTATCAAACCCAGACAAGATGCATGTTGTGAACTGTTTTAGATAGTTTATGGCATAGGAAAACTTTTGCCCCTCGTGCAGGGCACATCAATATGAAACTAACTATAACTTATCCTTTTACAAATGTGAGAATGAAACTGCATTCTATCCGAAGGATCAGGGTACTGGAAAACTTTTCCCCTGACAAACACACCTATGAGCAATAGGACTGATTTTATGACCATGTTGATTTCCATGCTTTGAATTGAGTGAATCGTGCTGATTGCTCTGAGGTTGGAAATGTTTGGGATTCATGGTTACTCTGATACAAGGATTACAGGCCCCACATGCCCAAGAACAGTCTGGTATAGAAGACCCTGTAATGGTTTCAAGAAGAGTTTTGGAGCTTCCTTCGGTCATCATCTCCTCCTGATATTGGTCATGTAAAGCCTATGAAAAAACAGAACGTGTTGCATTCGAATAAGGAAAAACATGGACCAAATTATGACTGAGCTCCACTAAAGCAACTTAAAAATATTTAAAGTTTAAAAAAGGCTAACCTGCTCCGCTCGAGGATCCAGTCTTTTTGCAACTAACATGCACATTATATCCGTTACTCTCAAAGATTCTGCAAACACTAAAAGAAAAGTTTCTGAGAAATCTTAACTCCTGATTAGAGAACCTTTTTAAAAACATGGTTTGCGTAGTATTAAAGGTTTTTCAGAGATATTCTAGTCTGTTAATAAAGGTTTTTTGATTTAATCGTGTTTATTTTTTTGAATCAATATTTTGATTAAAAGCTTTTGATTTTTCGTGTTCTAGCTCACTATCGGATGATGGATCATGGAGTGTGTTTGAAAAGTTAATTCAGAAAGATAAAACATAATTAAATTCAGAAGCCTTCAAGCATATTAAAAGTCTTTAATAAAACTAGTTCTATAAATTAAAGACATTAAATTTCCACAAAATTTTTAGATTTAATTATATCAGTTTGTAAAATGAAACTAACCAAATTTAATATACTATTTTCAATAAGAATCATAAATAGTATTGAATGAAGTTTAGATAATTCATTTTTAAAATAGACTTAAAAAACAAAAGAAAACCTAATTATATATCATATATATGCTACAAGGCACCAGGGTCTATAAACTAACTTTGTGTCATCTTTTCTGTCATTATTGCCTATTGCTATGTTAACCATTTGAGCTGGAAAGCCCTCAAATATATTAAATCTCATCTCTTCACCACTTGAGCCTAAAAGCAGTAAAATCTGTTAAATCCCATTATTAACTGTTACTATCTTTACCAGTTGAAAAACTAACAAGGGTGAAAGGAATCTCATCTTTTATCTTGTTAGCGCCTTGCCCAATAACTTCTCTTTATCTTTTCCAGACTAAATATAAGCAAATTGTTTGTTGTATGCCATTAATAAATAAAACAGAAACCTGAATTGAATTTCTAAAATAAAATTAACCGTGTCCTCATTTTTTTAAAAGACAACTACAGTGTATAAGTTCTTAAGCAGAGGAAAAATAATTGCAAAAGAATTAGGTACCATTGCAGCTTAACACCATGGAGGGCACTAGAAAAAAGGCCACCCCAATAAGTACAACTATTCCATTATAGCTGAAGCACTTCATGGCTTTCTTATCTCTAGTTTTTAACCACCAGTTGCCCAAATCCTGGATAAAAGGGAATTTCAACCGGCCACATATTGAACTATGGTGATCTACCACGGTACTCAGATGAAATGAAATAACGTGAATTTTGACTTTGTCATAAATTCCCAGAATCTGAAATGCATTAAATGCCTTAAAATTCACGTAACAACGTATGAAAATCCTTTCACTCGTGACAATCATAAGAAAACCACCCAAGAAAAACTGGAACTTTCGTGACCTCGACACTGAAATTCGATATCCCATGGCGAGGCTTGTGAAGATTTGGCAATGCATGTGATTCTTGAATCTGACTGGTAGCCGTATAAACACCAACCCCTGTGAACTCTATCAATGAATCTTGAAACTCATACCTACGTTGCCTTTTCAATTATGTCTTTCAATTGAAATTTCATATATAAATTGGTTGACCCTTGGCATCTGGTAATGCAATCAGTCTGATTGCTCTTCCATATAGGAGGTACAGGAGCTTTGAGCTTAACAATTTTCACCATGAATTCTTCCATGCATGAGCTCTCGGTGCCTGTATCTGTTTATCTCATTCTTCTTATTGTTCTTTCTCCTACTGCATCTGGAAGGAATGTTCATCTGCAATCTGGTAGGTGTATGTGTTTGTTTTAACTTTTTGAAGAGCTTATACAATGGCTGGATTGTCTTTGATTGTGGTCAATACATAGTAGTTGTTTATACTGGAGTCGCTTCTCTAAACAATTTGTGTATTGAAGTTAGCAGGCTGTGTTTAAGCAGCACATTCTAAGCTTTGATTTATTTGTGATTCATCTGAAATAACATTTTTCTTATTAATGTGATTTAAGATGAGTTATCTACACAAATCAAAGCTTAGAGCGTGCTGTTTAGACTGAACCAAATTAATTAACTAATTACTATTTTGTTTTTGATTATATGATTATCATTTTGACAATATTTCTAGATTTAAGATTTCGACTCATACTCCATAATAGATTCTATTAAAATTTGATGATTTTAAGTATAAATGCATAAAGACACGAAATGCTAAAATGTCACTACGTGAGCTTGAAAGTTTATCACTAACCAAGGTCAAGGAATATGTCTTTAATACAAAGATATCTTTACCAGTTTCACTGATAAAAGCTTCATATAATGCAGATATCCATAAATCAAGTTTGCCGAATCTGAACAAAGGGTTGAAGTCCTCTGCAATAGTCGACAAGGACACCATTTCCAAGGAATTCATATCTGCAAACCAGGACGTAACTACCGAGGTATATTGTAATTTCAAAATTTATGGTCATAATGATGATGGGGATAAAGTGGGTGTCATTGAATATTTAGTAAAGTTGTGATGCTATATTTTGGTGCAGACCCGTGAAATTAAGCATGCAAACAAGGACAGGGTGGTAGAACAAATTATGGAGATTGCAGGGTCCAGCTTGCCAGACTGTTCACATGCTTGCGGTTCATGTAAGCCCTGCAGAAGAGTGACAGTGAGTTTAAAGTGCTCCGTGTCAACAGAGGAGTCAGAATCGTGTCCTATGGCTTACAGATGTATGTGCAAGGGAAAATCATTTCCAATTCCATAGGTTTTAGGGGAGACTGGGGCACAGAAAACCAGTCACTTCCTGTATTATATTAGAGAAAGCTATTATTTTTGCTAGTTATATGCATTAGACTGGCACTAACGAATATAAAAGTGTGTTGTGTAACACGAGCTTGCATGTATAGTCACTGTAGATTCATTGTAACTTATAACCAAGTTCTAAAAGTTCTTCCTATTCCTTTCCAGCTGTTTTGAACTTTCAAATGTTTTGGGGGCATTTGTTCCATATTTTTAAATTCGTTTAAAGTTGGGCAGCTATGAGAGGACGACTTCGTGGATTTGAGAAAACTGAACACGAAATCTAACGTGTTTAAATAACAGCAACATGACTTCAATATGTATTAATAATTCATCTTAACTATTTAAAACTGTTTAATAATTGGGTGGCTCTATTTAATATGGTTAATAATTATGCAAAATTTATATCTGTAGCATAATTGATCCCACTCAAGAGTGTATATATATGTATATGTATGTATATATATGAATGTAAAATTGTTATTGATTGTTCGAAAATTAAAATTGTATAATGTTTAATTGTACTTTTAACATAATGTACAAAAATTCTTAATGCTTCCTAGTTGTGTATTATCTGATGTAGTGATATTAAGCCAACATTAATTTGAAGAATAACAATGTTTTCTTTATAATGTGCTTGTAAATTTTTAATGGGGAAAATTGCATATTCATGCTCTCTTCCCTTATGTTGACGACTCACGATAGCTAAATTATGTTCCATTCTATTCCTTCAAATATTCTATTTTTTCCTTGGGCTAGATACTCAAGTGTATAATTAATTTAGACCAATTTTGTGCTCGTGAAAATTTCACTCGAAATGATTTCACCTACCAATCTTAATTGGTCCCTCTTAAGTGATGGCTCCCTCTTTTGGTTGTGGTATGCTAGGGTTTGTTGATCCCCTCTCCTCTTTGTGAATTTCTGATCATGATGTTATTAAAACTACCTGCATTAATGATGAGGATGCCATGTGTACTGGCATGTGGGCTCGCCATAACGATTCTATGTTGAGGAAAGTACATATTGGTGAAATGTTTAGATGGTGATAATTGTCTCTATCCAAACTGTGGTTGAATGATAAGTTCACATTTCTATCCTTGAATCCCTTACTACTAAGTCAACTACATAGCTTAATAAATTGTTTGTTGGAATATTTAATGGTAATCATCCCAACATTGATGCTATTACAAGGCGACTTCTTGAAAAATGGAAGTTAAAAGGTCAAGTTGAGGTATTCATTTTGTTGAATAACTTTTTCTTATTTTCCTTTTCTAACCTTGATGGTTGCTCTTAGGATCTTCAAGAAGGTCCTTAGTTTATGTGGAAAAATGGCTTGTGTCTTAAAAAAGGGTCTCTAGGATTTAATACTAATGTTTCTATCAAATCTTTCAAAGGTGGATAAAAATTAACAATTTAGTTATTGATGAGCTCCCACTATCCATAAATTGCTTTTCGTAGCTATTCATCTACTCCTTTTTGGGGTGGAAGCTATCGGTTTGGATAACTGCTAACTTTGTCTTTATTTCTCCTTTTTGAGAAAGGTTTTGGTATTTTTGGTTTTAGCATATACGTAGGTTGTGAGGAATAATATTTCATGTGGATGTGTAGAAGTTGTAGACATTGAGAGTTACAATTTTTTTGGATTTTAAATTATAAACAATTTCTCCATTCTATTTTTCTTTTATTAGGTAAGCAAGGATTTTGAAAGGGCTCTAATACCTTGTACAATGAAGGAGAAAGATAAGCATTAAGCCTAGAAAAATAGAAAATCAACAACAAACAACAATAAGAGAACTACAACGAGGTAACAAGAAACAAGATAAAACCTTACAACAACCCAACCTAGAAATTGGATGGAAACCCAACCTAAATCAAGAAAGTTTTAAAAAATGCCTAAATGAAAATTTCTTAACTCAAAACTAGGCTCCTTTTCTCCAAATCTAAACTTCTTGAGGAAAAGAGGAGTCAATAAACATTAGCAGAACGTTCCACCAACTTCGAAGCAATTTTCCTTTTTTGAAATGTGCTCTGCAAGCGGTGGTGGGTGGGAACCACTCGATTTATTCTAGGTTAGCACAAGAAGGGAGGTCGTGAGCTTGTTTGAATGTGGAGTTGACAATCTATAGGATGTGGTGGTGAAGGATGACCTATGGACAACACGTTCCTTTTTTCAGAGATTATGGGGTGCAACTCGGTTCTTCATGATGGACCTTTTGTCTTACCTGCACATTCAAAGGTCAACGCCTTCGGTGATGCGATCTCCCCCATGGAGATTGAGGTTACAAGCCCTCAATGGGATTCTATTATCTTAGATTTAGATTTCAATGCCTCTGTTGGCCTCTGTATTCCACTGGCTAGCTCTAGTACATATGCCCCTACGGGTCCTTGGAAGGATCTATTTTGCAGCAATCAGTCGCCGCCTATGGGTCCACGGTGAGTGTCATAAAATCTAAGCATGGCACCTCTTTTAAAATTAAGGATGTTTCTTTGAACCGGCCTATTGACGGAAATGGCTAATTCTTTGGCTGGTAAATTTGTGGGAAGGCGCCCTTATATTATGGCTATTCAGAAGTGGGTTTCTTCCAAATGGGTTATCAAGGGTAGCCTCTCTATTTCAACCTTTCTCAAAGTTTTATTCTACTTTATGACCCCTGTGAACTCTATCAATGAATCTTGAAACTCATACCTACGTTGCCTTTTCAATTATGTCTTTCAATTGAAATTTCATATATAAATTGGTTGACCCATGGCATCTGGTAATGCAATCAGTCTGATTGCTCTTCCATATAGGAGGTACAGGAGCTTTGAGCTTAACAATTTTCACTATGAATTCTTCCATGCATGAGCTCTCTGTGCCTGTATCTGTTTATCTCATTCTTCTTATTGTTCTTTCTCCTACTGCATCTGGAAGGAATGTTCATCTGCAATCTGGTAAGTGTATGTGTTTGTTTTAACTTTTTGAAGAGCTTATACAATAGCTGGATTGTCTTTGATTGTGGTCAATACATAGTAGTTGTTTATACTGGAGTCCCTTCTCTAAACAATTTGTGTATTGAAGTTAGCAGGTTGTGTTTAAGCAGCACATTCTAAGCTTTGATTTATTTGTGGTTCATCTGAAATAACATTTTTCTTATTAATGTGATTTAAGATGAATTATCTACACAAATCAAAGCTTAGAACATGCTGTTTAGACTGAACCAAATTAATTAACTAATTATTATTTTATTTTTGATTATATGATTATCATTTTGACAATATTTCTAGATTTAAGATTTCGACTCATACTCCATAATAGATTCTATTAAAATTTGATGATTTTAAGTATAAATGCATAAAGACACGAAATGCTAAAATGTCACTACGTGAGCTTGAAAGTTTATCACTAACCAAGGTCAAGGAATATGTCTTTAATACAAAGATATCTTTACCAGTTTCACTGATAAAAGCTTCATATAATGCAGATATCCATAAATCAAGTTTGCCGAATCTGAACAAAGGGTTGAAGTCCTCTGCAATAGTCGACAAGGACACCATTTCCAAGGAATTTATATCTGCAAATCAGGACGCAACTACCCAGGTATATAGTAATTTCAAAATTTATGGTCATAATATTGATGGGGATAAAGTGGGTGTCATTGAATATATAGTAAAGTTGTGATGCTATATTTTGGTGCAGACCCGTGAAAAGCATGCAAACAAGGACAGGATGGTAGAACAAACTATGGAGATTGCAGGGTCCAGCTTGCCAGATTGTTCACATGCTTGTGGTTCATGTAAGCCTTGCAGAAGAGTGACAGTGAGCTTAATGTGCTCCGTGTCAACAGAGGAGTCAGAATCGTGTCCTATGGCTTATAGATGTATGTGCAAGGGAAAATCATTTCCAATTCCATAGGTTTTAGGGGAAACTGGGGCACAGAAAACCAGTCACTTCCTGTATTGTATTATAGAAAGCTATTATTTTTGCTAGTTATATGCATTAGACTGGCATAGCGTATATAAAAGTGTGTTGTGTAACACGAGCTTGCATGTATAGTCAATGGAGATTCATTGTAACTTATAACCGAGTTCTAAAAGTTCTTCCTATTCCTTTCCAGCTGTTTTGAACTTTCAAATGTTTTCGGGGGCATTTGTTCCATATTTTTAAATTCGTTTAAAGTTGGGCAGCTATGAGAGGATGACTTCGTGGATTTGAGAAAACTGAACACAAAATTTAAAGTGTTTAAATATCAGTAATGGGTGGCTCTATTTAATATGACCTTAATAATTATTCAAAATTTAGATTGGTAGTATAATTGATCCCACTCAAGAGTGTATATATGTGTATGTGTATATGTATGTATATATATGAGTGTAAAATTATTATTGATTGTTTGAAAATTAAAATTATATAATGTTTAATTGTACTTTTAACATAATGTACAAAAATTCTTAATGTTTCCTAGTTGTGTATTATTCAATGTAGTGATATTAAGCCAACATTAATTTGAAGAATAACAATGTTTTCTTTATGGTATGTTTGTAAATTTGCAATGGGGAAAATTGCATATTCTTTCTCTCTTCCCTTATGTTGACGACTCACGATAGCTAAATTATGTTCCATTTTATTCTTTCAAATATTCTATTTTTTCCTAGGGCTAGATACTCAAGTGTATAATTAATTTAGACCAATTTTGTGCTCATGAAAATTTCACGTGAAATGATTTCACCTACCAATTTTAATTGACCCCTCTGAAGTGATGGCTCCCTCTTTTGGTTGTGGTATGCTAGGGTTTGTTGATCCACTCTCCTCTTTGTGAATTTCTGATCATGATGTTATTAAAACTACCCGCATTAATGATGAGGATGCCATGTGTACTGGTGTGTGGGCTCACCATAAGGATTCTATGTTGAGGAAAGTACATATTGGTGAAATGTTTAGATGGTGATAATTGTCTCTATCCAAACCGTGGTTGAATGATAAGCTCACATTTCTATCCTTGAATCCCTTACTACTAAGTCAAATACATAGCTTAATAAATTGTTTGTTGGAAGATTTAATGGTAATAATCCCAACATTGATGCTATTATAAGGCGACTTCTTGAAAAATGGAAGTTAAAAGGTCAAGTTGAGGTATTCATTTTGTTGAATAACTTTTTCTTATTTTCCTTTTCTAACCTTGATGGTTGCTCTTAGGATCTTCA
Source organism: Cryptomeria japonica (assembly GCF_030272615.1). Classification (NCBI taxonomy): domain Eukaryota; kingdom Viridiplantae; phylum Streptophyta; class Pinopsida; order Cupressales; family Cupressaceae; genus Cryptomeria; species Cryptomeria japonica. The sequence goes on along the minus strand of NC_081411.1, from coordinate 289,287,214 downwards.
AGAAGGTCCTTAGTTTATGTGGAAAAATGGCTTGTGTCTTAAAAAAGGGTCTCTAGGATTTAATACTAATGTTTCTATCAAATCTTTCAAAGGTGGATAAAAATTAAGAATTTAGTTATTGATGAGCTCCCACTATCCATAAATTGCTTTTCTTAGCTATTCATCTACTCCTTTTTGGGGTGGAAGCTATCGGTTTGGACAATTGCTAACTTTGTCTTTATTTCTCCTTTTTGAGAAAGGTTTTGGTATTTTTGGTTTTAGCATATACGTAGGGTGTGAGGAATAATATTTCATGTGGATGTGTAGAGGTTGTAGACATTGAGAGTTACAATTTTTTTGGATTTTAAATTATAAACAATTTCTCCATTCTATTTTTCTTTTATTAGGTAAGCAAGGATTTTGAAAGGGCTCTAATACCTTGTACAATGAAGGAGAAAGATAAGCATTAAGCCTAGAAAAATAGAAAATCATCAACAAACAACAATAAGAGAACTACAACGAGGTAACAAGAAACAAGATAAAACCTTACAACAACCCAACCTAGAAATTGAATAGAAACCCAACCTAAATCAAGGAAGTTTAAAAAATGTCTAAATGAAAATTTCTTAACTCAAAACTAGGCTCCTTTTCTCCAAATCTAAACTTCTTGAGGAAAAGAGGAGTCAATAAACATTAGCATAACGTTCCACCAACTTCGAAGCAATATTCCTTTTTTGAAATGTGCTCTGCAAGCGGTGGTGGGTGGGAACCACTCGATTTATCCTAGGTTAGCACAAGAAGGGAGGTAGTGAGCTTGTTTGAATGTGGAGTTGACAATCTATAGGATGTAGTGGTGAAGGATGACCTATGGACAACACGTTCCTTTTTTCAGAGATTATGGGGTGCAACTCGGTTCTTCATGATGGACCTTTTGTCTTACCTGCATATTCAAAGGTCAACGCCTTCGGTGATGCGATCTCCCCCATGGAGATTGAGGTTACAAGCCCTCAACGGGATTCTATTATCTTAGATTTAGATTTCAATGCCTCTGTGGGCCTCTGTATTCCACTGGCTAGCTCTAGTACATATGCCCCTACGGTTCCTTGGAAGGATCTATTTTGCAGCAATCAGTCGCCGCCTATGGGTCCACGGTGAGTGTCATAAAATCTAAGCATGGCACCTCTTTTAATATTAAGGATGTTTCTTTGAACCGGCCTATGACGGAAATGGCTAATTATTTGGCTGGTAAATTTGTGGGAAGGCACCCCTATATTATGGCTATTCAGAAGTGGGTTTCTTCCAAATGGGTTATCAAGGGTAGCCTCTCTATTTCAACCTTTCTCAAAGTTTTATTCTACTTTTATTTTTCCCTTTCTGAGGATTGTGTGAAAATCCTTTCCTCAAGCCCTTGGTTCTTTGAGAAATAATAACTCCATTTGAGTAGATGATGACTAGACTTCAAACTTGATACTCTTCTCTCAGGTGTGATCTCAACTTGGGTTTGCCTCCCTATTGAGTATTGAGATGAGGAGAATATTTATGGTATTTCCAACTCATTTGGCCAAATTATTGCGATGGCCTCTGTCACCCATCAAAGATTGAGGCTAGTGTTTGCCTACTTTTGTGTTAGGACGGCTCCTAGTACTCTCATGCCAACCTCAGTTGCATTGAAGTCCCACTTTAATTCTTGGACTCCACCCCTAGATTTTGAGAACTCAACTCCCTTTCGTCACTATTGTTTGTCCACTAGACACCTTGCTAACGCTTGTCCTCAAGGACTCAAGAAGGACCTGAAGCCTAAGGGAAAAGGAAAGATCTCCCCCCCTTCTTCCTTTTCTTCTAGGTTGGACCCTTTGGATGATGTTCACTCTACCAAGGTTGCGGTCAACCTTGTTGTTGATTTGCATGTGGTTTTAGAGGAGCACATTCTAGTGGCCTAGGTTGCTCCCATGGAGGTCAATATTGTCCCCCCCCCCCAAGAGGCTGCTTTGGAAGTTTGGCTCTGACATACCATGGGGGAACATGTTGTGGATGAAGTACCTCCCAATGTTCGATTCAATGGTGTGTTATTCTACATCCTAGGGGTGGGCCATTGTCCCATTATGTCTCTTTCAGAGGAAGATTTCCCCTCCTTCTATTGGGATGCTAGATCTGGAAACCCCTTTGCTTGGGCCTCCATTGTTGGGTACCCTCGCTCAATTCTATAAGACCTACCATGGACTCCCCTTTCATCGCCTCATGGTGCCTGGTTTTCAAAAGAGCACCCTAATCTAATGATCGGTTCTCTCCTAGATGGAGGAAGACTGCAAATGTGGGAAAAGATTCTAGGGTGGGTAGGAAATCCTTAAAGGATGTGAGACAAACTAGTGCCACTAGGGATGTGGCTAATGGGTGCCAAGGTACACTGGAGCAATTTTTCTCCCCGAAGAATAAGAAATGATTTTTGTCTCCTAGAATATTAGGAGATTGAATGGGCCTCATAAATAGATTTTGGTTAAGAATCTCATGAAAGACTTGAAACCAGATATTTTACTTTTGTAGGAAACAAAGATGTGTGTTGAGTCCTATTTGAAGGTGTGTAACTTCATTTAGCCTTTTCCTACTCAGTTTCTATGAGTGTTGATGGCACCTCTAGTGGACTTTCTATCCTTTAGAAGCTAAATAGTCTTACAGGTACCCTAGTTGTTTAGGATAAAAATTACCAATGCATTGATTTTGAGAATAATTCCCCTACTAGAATTTAGAGGCTCACTAATGTTTATTCTCCTAATAATTTTGTTCAGAGAAATGAATTATGGTGCTCCTTGATTGATCACTAGAATCTCAAGGATGGCCCTCACTGGCTTGTTACGGGGGACTTCAATACTCCTCAGTTTTCCTCAGAGAAAATGGGAGGGACGTCTAACTTCTCTAAGAGTATGTTGGACATCCAAGAGTTTTTTACTAAAGGAAGCCTTAAGGATTTGTATCTTGAAGACATGAACTATACTTGGTCCAACCAAAGAATGGGCAATAACCTCATCCAGGTCTGTCTTGACCATTGTGACACATCTTCTTCTTTGAATATATCTTAGAACTGCCACCTTCCCTCCTTCATTTACAGTGGGTTGGACCATTGTCCTATCTCATTCAACTTGTAGGAGTCTGAACCAAAAAGAGGTTTTCCCTTTTGATTTAAAATTTTGTGGAAGGGTATGTGCAAGATCATGGGGGGCCAAAAAGTGGCAATGGAGAAAAAAATGTGTTTTAAACCTTTCCACACACCAAAATCCGCTTTGACTTCTTGTTTGGGTCAGCCAAAATTTGAATTTGGTTTGGTAATACCAAACCAAATCGGATATCCGTTAATATCAGATATCCGATATCCAATATTAATGGATATCTGATATGTGATGTCACTATTGTGATGTCATAATTTTTCAAATCGGATATCTGTTTTTCTCAACATAAAAAATATAATTTAGTAAATTGGGCATAACTTTTGTGTTTCTTATCGAAATTTTGATTTTTTACAGGCATTGGAAAGGTAATCCAGATACCTATCAAATGGATAAGATATTTTTATGATATTATAGACCAAAAATTAATTATAATAATTTGAAGTTAGTCCTTCAATTTTAAAACTTTAAATACTCACAAATTTTGCATACAAAGTCTCATTTTTTCCCTATCACCTCCTTTATCTATCACTTGTATATCTATACTTATATAAATATATTTTATCTATCTCCTTCTTCTCTACTTATGTCACTTATTTTCTCATCCCATCTGTGATAAATAAATTCCTAAGTTACATGCATCTCTGCATATATCTGCATCTTTCCATTCCTATCTCTCCCTCTCCCACTCCATCATTGTCACTCCTTATTTCTTTATTTATCTCTAATAATCTCTCCTCTCTATTTATCTCCATCCTCTACCTTATCCTACCTATACTTATATATTACTTGTCTCTACCACTTCCTTTCTCTCCCTATCTTGTCCCCTCTATGTCTATATCCCTATGGATCTATCTTCATGTATATTTATATCTCATTATAGCTAAATCTCACTTATTCACTCCATCTCTCCCTCCATTTGTCTTACTCTGTCTATGATTTTCTATCCATATCTATCTCTATCTCCATATTCAAATCTCCATCTCTTTCCCTATCAACCTCTCTCTATATGTTCCTCTATCTTTATATATCTTCCTCTATACATGATTAATCTACTTCTCTATCTCTTCCTCTATCACCCTCTTGAAGTATCTTTCCCTTTCTATACCTTTGTATCTTTATTTACTCCATCTTTATATATATCTCTGTCTCTCTCCACACATCCTTCTCTATAGTGCCTTTATATATCTCTATATCTCCCTCTTTCTCTCTCTCCCTCTCTATCTATCCCTATCTATAATCTCTATCTCTCTTTGTCACTCTCTTGCACTATCTATATCTCTCTATCTATTGATATTTATCTTCCTTTATATCTCTCTATCTCTTCCTTTTTTTATCTCTCTCTTTACCCCTCTCTATCCATTCTTCTCCATCTCTTTATATGTTTATCTTTCTCTTTACCTCTCTCTTTCTCTATATCTATTCATCTCCCTCTCCCTTTATCTTCATTTTTCATCTCTATCTTCCTCTCTCCTTTTCAATATTTAGATATGTCTACCTCTTTCTATCCATCATTGTCCTTTAGTTTTTCTCCCTCTCACTTCATACTCCTTAATATCTATATATCTATTTATGTCCTTGTCCTTTAGTTCTTCTCCCTCTCTTTAGCTCTTCATCTCTCTTCACCCTTATATCTCTCCTTATTTGAAACTTAGTACACATGGTTTGCTAAGGGTTTATATGGTGTCCTAAGGGGTCATCGAACACCATATGACCCCTTAGGACACAATATGACCCCTAATGACACAATATGGTCTCCTAAGGGGTCATATGGTGTTCTAAGGGGTCATAAAACACCATATGACCCCCCTTAAGATACAATAAGACCCCTAATGACACCATATGGTGTCCTAAGGGGTCATAAGACACCAAATGACCCCTTAGGATACCATACGGCCCCTAATGGCACAATCTAGCATCCTAAAGGGTCATATGGTATCCTAAGGGGTCATAGGACACCATATGACCCATTAGGACACCATGCGACCCATAGCACCATATAGTGTCCCAAGGGGTCATATGGTGTCCTAAGGTGTCATAGAGCACCATATGACCCATTAGGACACAATACAACCCCTGACAACACCTAAGGGGTCATAGGACACTATATGACCCCTTAGGACACCATACGACCCCTTACGACACCATATGGGGTCCTAAGGGGTCATATGGTATCCTAAGGAGTCATATAACACCATATGACCCCTTAGAGCACAAGAAAACCCATAACGACATGATATGAGACACCATATGACCCCTTAGGACACAATATGACCCCTAACGATACCTAAGGGGTCATATGGTGTCCTAAGGGGTTATATGATGTCCTAGGAACCTTTAGGACACAATATGACCCCTTAGAACACCATACAACCCCTTATGACACCATATAGTTTCCTAAAGGGTTGTAGGAAACCATATGACCTGTTAGGACACAATATGACCCCTAACAACACCTAAGGGATCATGTTGTGTCATAAGGGGTCATAGGACACCAAATGACACCTAACGACACAAAATGACACCTAATGATACCTAAGGGGTCATATGGTGTTCTAAGTGGTCATAAGACACCATATGACCCCTTAGCACACCGTACGATCCCTAATGACACCATATGGTTTCCTAAGGGGTCATATGGTATCCTAAGGAGTCATAGAACACCATATGACCCCTTAGGACACCATATGATGCATAATGACACCATATGGTGTCTTAAGGGGTCATATGGTGTCCTAAGGGGTCATAGGACACCATACAACCTCTTAGGAGACCATAAGAGCCATAAAAACATAATATGGTGTACTAGAGGGTCATAGAACACCATATGACACCTTAGAACACCATATGACCCATAATAACAACATGTGGTGTTCTAAGGGGTCATAAGACACAATATGACCCCTAAAGACATCATATAGTGTCCTAAGGGGTCATAGGACACCATATGACCCCTTAGGACACCATACAACCCCTTGCGACATCATACGACCCTTTACCACACCATATGGTATCCTAAGGAGTCATATAAAACCATATGACCCCTTAGAACACAAGAAGACCCATAACGACACGATATGGTGTCCTAAGGGGTCATATGGTGTCACGAGACACCATATGACCCCTTAGAACACAATGTGACCCCTAACGATACCTAAGGGGTCATATGCAATCCTAAGGGGTTATATGATGTCCTAGGAAGCTTTAGGACACAATATGACCCCTTAGCACACCATACAACCCCTAACAACACCATATGGTGTCCTAAGGGGTCATAGGACACCATATGACCCCTAACGACACTGTACGGTGTCCTAAGGGGTCATAGGACACCATTTGACCCCTAATGACATAAAATGATGCCTAATGATACCTACAGGGTCATATGGTGTTCTTAGGGGTCATAGGACACCATATGACCCCTTAGAACATCATAAAACCCTTAATGACACCATATGGTGTCCTAAGGGGTCATAGAACACCATATGACCCCTTAGGACACCATACAATACATAATGACACTATATGGTGTCCTAATGGGTCATATGGTGTCCTAAGGGGTCATAGGACACCATATGACCCCTTAGGAGACCATACAACCCATAAAAACATAATATGGTGTCCTAAGGGCTCATAGAACACCATATGACCCCTTAGAACATCATACGACCCATAAAAACACCATGTGGTGTCCTAAAGGGTCATAAGACACAATATGACCCCTTAGGACATAATATGACCCCTAATGATGTCATATAGTATCATAAGGGGTCATAGGACACCATATGACCCCTTAGGACACAATACGACCCCTTAGGAGACAAAATAAACCCTAACAAAACCTAAGGGATTATATAGTTTCTCAAGGGGTCATAGGACACCATATGACTGGTTAGCACACCATATGACCCCTAACGACATCATATGGTATCCTAAGGGGTCATAGAACACCATATGACCCTTTAGGACACCATACAACACATAACAACACCAAATGGTGTCTTAAGGGGTCATATGGTGTCCTCAGGGGTCATAGGACACCATATGACCCATAGCACCATATAGTGTCCCAAGGGGTCATATGGTGTCCTAAGGGGTCATAGGACACCATATGACCCATTAGAACACAATACGACCCTTGACGACACCTAAGGGGTCATAGGAAACAATATGACCCCTTAGGACACCATACGACCCCTTACAACACCATATGGTATCCTAAGGGGTCATATGGTATCCTAAGGGGTTATGTAACACCATATGACCCCTTAGAACACAAGAAGACCCATAACGACGCAATATGGTGCCCTAAGGGGTCATATGGTGTCACGAGACACCATATGACCCCTTAGGACATAATATGACCCCTAATGATACCTAAGGGGGGGTTATATGATGTCCTAGGAACCTTTAGGGCACAATATGACACCTTAGTACACCATACAACCCCTAACGACACCATATGGTGTCCTAAGGGGTCATAGGACACCATATGACCCATTAGGATAGAATATGACCCCTAACAACACCTAAGGGGTCAAATTGTGTCTTAAGGGGTCATAAGACACCATATGTGTTGGCATTTTTGATGATTATGTTGTGATTGTCATTGATGGACACACACTTGCTATGAGATCACTTTTTGAATGTATGAATTATGCTCAACCAGTATTTGTTCCAAACCAGTATTATGTTTTAGTATTTAGACTATTGGTGTTTTGCAGAAAGTGTTTACCGATCTAAAGCAGCATGAAGACCTCAAGCAGTTCGAGGATCTCAAGCGGAATGGAGCAAAGGAATGAAAAGCATTAGTTATCATTTTCCCAGTCTTCATTTTTGTCAACCGGTAATCTGTTTAATAATTAAACCGATATTACTTTGAGTTACCAACCGGTAATCGGTAAAGTTGTATAAACCGGTAATACTCTGTGATGAGTTACCAACCAATATATTTTTTTTTGTGATGAGTTACCATCCATCGACACTTTGACGGTGATTTTGTGTCATGTTACCAAATGTGTCTAGATACACTGAACCTAGGAACTTGCAATGTAATCCTTTTGAACCGACATGAAATCAGATTCCTTTTTAAGGACATCATGTTTAGGGTTTTAGTATGTGTAGATGTTAGGGTTTTTGGTGGTTGATGGTTCTTGTATGTGCCATCTTAATAGAGAAGATCAAGTCTGTGTGCTGTAACAGAGTGTGGATTTACTGAAGACTGAAGTAATGCTGAAATACATTAGCAATGAGCTATCATGGATATAACCAAGCAGACTGTGTTATTTGCTAGCTCATTCACTTGTTGATTACTCACATCTTCGACAAGTCTGAAACCTTTAACCGGGTAGGCTTGGCAAAGCCTTTGTAAATCCTCTAACAAGGTGGTTCACAACTGTGGATCTGAAATTCTCTCACAAGGTAGTCTTTAATCGGACTTATCTCCTAACAGAGATTAAGATTCCTAATAGGATCTATTCTGGTAAAGAATATTGTATAACCTTAACCAGACTGGTTACTATTTTGTAGATAGTTACTTGTGAGTTTCATCTCACCATGGTTTTTCCCATTTGGGTTTCCATGTCAAAATCTCGTGTTATGGTGATTGTGCTTCTGTGGGTGAATGGCTTATTTTCTATTTGGTTTGCATTTGTGTTAACCAGTTTGTTAGTTAAACTGTTATACCGGTTTACTGCTAGACTATTAAAGTGTTTGAGTTCAGTATTTTTTGGTATACTAATTCACCCCCCTCTTAGTATTCATCAATTGGTATTAGAGCCAACCTTTCCATAAGTCTAACCACTTGGAAAGAGATATGGGGGAATACACTGTGAGGGAACTTACTCATCGGCTCACTCAGACTGAGCAAGCATATGGTGAACTTAAAGTCAAATATAAGGCCTCTTAGGCGAAAAGAAGAGAGCATGCTGAAAAAATGATGGAGCTAACTGAAAATAGTTTTTCTGATGAAGCAGACATGGAAGCCCTAGTTCAAGAAGTTGAAAAATTGAATGAGTCCAATGCCAACCTAAGAAGGGAACTTGAAGGACTGACTATTAGAATGTGTCAAGAGCTTGAGAACCAGAGGAAAGCTGAAGATCTGGTAAAAGACAAAGATCATGAGATCTCCAAGCTGAAGCAAGAGATCAATGTACTTACCGCTCATCTCCAAGAGAGAAAAGTAGAAAAAGAGGAAATGCAAGGTGAAATAAACATGGCTATTTATGAGAATGCAACCTTGAAGGAATCTAATGCTGCTATTGCCAAAGAACTTACTGAGTCAAAGGAAATACTTGCCAAATTCAATAAGAGCACTATCAAGCTAGAGAAGAAGCTTGAATCAGCTAAACTGGTAAAGAATACTGATGGACTTGGTTTCTCTGATTATGAGGAAGGTGGGACCTCTGGAACAAAAGATGGAGCATCAAAGAAGCAACCGACACCAAAGGATAAAGGTAAGCAAAATTTCAAACCTGTTTGCTTTAATTGTCTCAAGGAAGGACACACTGCTAATGTATGTAGAAGTAAGGCTTACAATAATTTTCCTTATTTTCTAAACGATAAGCCTAGACCCAATAGATTCAATGGTAATTGTTATGCATGCAACAAGTTTGGGCATAGAGCATTTGAATGCAGGTCTGTCATGCACAACACCGGAAGGTATCCTCAAAGGAGTCAAGGAGTTTTTCCTGAACCCTCTGGGAACCGGAACCCAAACTGGTTTAATACCTATAATCACCAGTCAGGAAGCAGTGGCTATCAAGTGGCAACTGGAAGAAGAGCAACTTGTTTGATCTGTCATTATAGTGGCCACATAGCTGCAACATGCAGAAGGAAGAATGGAAACATGAATAATGGACCTTGGAGAGCACCTGGAATGATTTGCTATCATTGCAACAAACCGGGTCATACAACAAGATTTTGCAGAACGAGAAAGAATATATCAGATGATATACCGATCACTTTGGAAGGAAAGATTGATGTTGAAACTGTTCAAGCGGATATGAAGAAAACTTGGAAGAAGAAGCCAGAAGAAGTGATTCAAGAAGAACCGGTTTCTGCACCTAGTGTGGAAGTCATTGAACCGGAAAACTAAGCATCAGAAAAGCTTAGGGGGAGAAAATGGTGAAATATTTTGAACCCCCAGTTTACACTGGTAAAAGACCTTAATCGGTATGTGATACCCATCAACCGACAGAAGACTAGAAACGGTAAAAGGAAAATTAGGGTTTACTCCCTAATAGTGGAGCATTTATTATGGTAGGTGAAGAACTTGTTTAAAAGGATTTATCAAGTCATTTTCCACTTATCAGTCCTCGAGTGAAGAATTTTTTAAGTGTTGAGTGACGAAAAGCAATTTGGATTGCGATTCAAAGAATTTTCAAAACCTTGAAGAAGAATTAGAAGCTAATATCAATCAGTCAAGTGTAGAACACAAAGCGGTATTTTAGCAACCAAAGGAATGTGTGGCGAAGTGTAATTTGCAAGCCCTAAATTTTGATTTACGAAGGTATTTTTCAAATTTCTCTATTTATCATGGCTTTCACATCACACTCTAGCTCTAGTGCACCTGTTGATTCAATGGACTTCATCCAACGGAAGGCAAAACATAATGCCCTATCTCAAATACCCATTGGTGTTATAGTGGAGGAAGGTATTTCAGACTATATTGATAGTAAAATTGAAGACCTAGGATCTCTGATGATCCATTCTCAGTTAAGATTATTCTGCGGAAAGGACAAGAAGATCAAACCAGAATTCAACGTCTTGGAAAAGAAGAAGCTTCACAATGGTGTCTATTTCCTTGAAGAGTTTTTAGATGATCACATCCACATCATTCTGAGCAGAGTTCATGGTGATAAAATGTACTTAGAGTGGACGCATGTCATCACACCGAAAGCGATTCATGCAGTCACTGATTTCTGTAATGTCGGTGAAGTGCCAATCCTAAGGAAGATCAACAAGACGGAAATGACCAAGCTCACCGGTTCTGTGAGCGACCAATGGGGAATGACCATCAATCCCATCAAGGATGACTTGGTCAAATATGCCTGCATGGTAATAGGTTACCAGACATTTTATGCTAGTAGGATCAACTCTGTCTCTATTGCAGCGGTAAATGCTGCCTACAAGATGATCATGGAAGATGCATCATTTGATTTATGCACCTGTATGCAAAGGAAACTTCTGGTGAACCTGAAGTTGATTAAATAGGACAATGCCTTGAGATTTAAGTTTGGACAACTATTGGTTGGGTTGTTCTTCTACTTCCAAGGTTACTTCCCAGGAGTCGGAGATATTTAGTGGTCTGCCGACAAACCTGTTACAAAGAAAATCAAGGAAAGCCTTCAAGCGGTTGGAGCCAGTTATCCAAAAGTTCTGAACAAATACTTTGATGAGTTCAGATACAAAATGAGCCAAAGAGTGAGAATATCAGGTGATATTGTCAAGAAATATGAAGATGACATCTGCTTCACCATCAAAGTTGATGAGTGCATAATGGAGGTGGTTGAGCCTAGATAGGAAGAAGTGGAACCCATGGGATATGAGGTAATGCATGACATGCTAGATGGGTATTCCTCTACCCTACTCGCCTCACCCCTTGATCCAAAGGCAAAGAGAACCGACACCTATTTGGAAAGGGTTACACCGGTTGAAGAACCTTCAGTAAAGAAGGGAAAGGTAGTGCCTTTAGTATCATCACCGGTTACTGTAGCAAGTCCCAAAGTGACCAAGCACTCACCAGCAAAGAAGAAATTGGAAGCTGCACCCGCCAAAGTCTCTGAGAGAAAGTGGAAGACAAAAGACAACACACCGGACTCAGAGGACACTATTTTTGAAGAACAGCCTAAGAAGACTAGGAAAATGAGGAAAAAGACAAAGAATGAATTGGCAACATCTGCACCAGTAAATATTGATATTTCCTCTTGCAAACCTTTGACACATTGTCAAAGAACTATTAAGAATATTAGAATAAAATTGTTTGGTGATTTGAAAGAGTGCTTTGATGATTTTATTGATGATGAAAAGAAGAAGTTGAACAGGAAGTCATTAATTATTTATGTATTAATGACTGGTGGCCATCAGAAATTAAATATGAGACACCTAACTCTTTATATAATTCTTTAGATAACAAGTGATGCATTGCCATAGAGAAGGAACAGGAAATAAGAGAGGAAGTATTTGCACAATACTTTCTTGATGTACCTAAATCAGAACTTTATGAAGTGGTGGAAAGATATAAGGGCCTCTTCTTCATGAGAAGAAGGAGACTCCTATTGCTTGAAGGAAAAGTCCCGGAAGTGGTAAAAGATACCCACTCCCTTGCTCAATCCTCTCTAAAGTTGCACCAAGTGGTAGAAGCCAACAGGAAAGCTGAGCAAGAACCAAAAATCAATCAACCAGATGAGGCATATGATAGTGAAGGATTACTAGTCACTGATCAAATGGAACCCATTGATGTTGATGCCTTGAATGGTGAAGATGTTACTCTGGGTACATCAACAGAAGCGACAGGACAGGAAAAACAGGAAGAAGAAAAGAAGAAATAGACATAAGAAGAGAAGAAGCAACAGGAAGAGGAAAAGAGAAAATAAGAAGAAAAGAGGAAATAGGAAGAGGACAAGAGAAAAGAATAGGAGAATAATAGACAAGAGGAAGAGAAGAAGAAGAAGGAAGCGGAAAAGAAAGAAGAAGCGAAATGGAAGGAAGAAGAAAAGAAGGAAGAGGAGAAGACAAAGGAAGAGGAGAAGAAGAAGGATGAAGACAAAGAGAAGCAGAAGAAGAGGAGAAGAAGAAAGAAGAGAAAAGGAAGACAAAGGAAGAGGAGAAAAAGAAGGTAGAAGAGGACAAGCTAAGGGCCAAAGAGAAGGAGGGAGTGACATAGAGCACTCAAGTGGAGACCCCAAAGGTAGTCAGTAGTCAAGCCAAACCGACTGACATTACCAGTCCCATTGACCTCCAATTTGCAAATCAATCAGAGTTGCTACAATGCATTAAGCTTGCTCAAGAACGCTTCGAGGTGATAAGGAGGAAGAAGGAGCAAGACATGATCCAAGCTGTGGTGGACACTCTTACCAGTTTGATACCTGGTACCAACCTCCCTAGTACCGACTCCTCTTTGGCTCAACTGAAACTCTTATGCATAGTTGTGGAGGACCTGGTACAAAGCCTGGAAGAGGTTGCTGAAGTGAATTCCAAAAAGGAGCATCAAAAGGCTTTGAATACTGCCTTGGTGAAAAAGTTACATGAGCTCCAGTTCGATCTACAGAAGGCACAGAAGGACATCAAAGATGCAATGGATGAGGGGAAATTACTGCTCAGTAAGATGTGTCAACCCCATCTATTTTGTGATGATGTGCTTGCTCAGAAAGACAAACTGAAAACTGATTTGCAGACATTCATAAGCACCTTCAAGACGCCATATGATTCCTTTACCGCTTATGGGCAAATCGTTCACCGATTTCAACTTTAGGCTGCAAGAATTGATTTGGAGATCAACAACCGGTCCAGGGATTTGCAAGAACTACAACTGGTTCTACTACCAAGACTGCAAATACTTCAGAAATGCTATCTCAGTCTAGATACCTTGACGGTTACTCAAGAGATGAGTACCTTGGATGCCATGGAGGAATAGGTATCCTAGATGCAAATGGAGAGTGAGGTTGCTACCTCATTGCTTGAGTCATGGTCCTTATCCATGAAGCAATTTATGCAGGACTTTAAATCTATTTTTGACAAGTTTCACTCTTTATTGTCATAAACATTTATTTAGCTAATAGAAACAGGGGTTATTCAACTGTATTTTGTCATTGTTAGCAAAGGGGGAGAAGTATTCTGGTATTTAAAATTTTGATGCATGCTATGTATACTCTCATGTTTATCTCTGTAAGGAAGTAGGATACATTGTATTTTCTGTAAAGGGATAGTGTATATGCTTAGGGGGAGTATTTTTTATTATGGCATTTTTTTTTGTAAAACACTTAGATGTCAAAAATTTTCCTAAGTGTTGCCATCAATGCCAAAGGGGGAGATTGTTGGCATTTTTTATGATTATGTTGTGATTGTCATTGATGGACACACACTTGCTATAAGATCACTTTTTGAATGTATGAATTATGCTCAACCAGTATTTGTTCCAAACCGATATTATGTTTTAGTATTTAGACTATCGATGTTTTGTAGATAGTGTTTACCGATCTCAAGCAGAATGAAGACCTTAAGTAGTTTGAGGATCTCAAGCAGAACGGAGCAAAGGAACTAAAAGCGACAGTTATCATTTTCCCAATCTTCATTTTTGTCAACCGGTAATCTGTTTAATAATTAAACCAGTATTACTCTGAGTTACCAACCAGTAATCGGTAAAGTTGTATAAACCAGTAATACTCTGTGATGAGTTACCAACTGATATATTTTTTTTTGTGATGAGTTACCATCTACCGACACTTTGATGGTGATTTTTTGCTGTGTTACCAAATGTGTCTAGATACACTGAACCTAGGAACTTGCAATGTAAACCTATTGGACCGACATGAAATCAGATTCCTTTTTAAGGACATCATGTCTAGGGTTTTAGTGTGTGTAGCTGTTAGGGTTTTTGGTGGTTGATGAGTTCTTGTATGTGCGATCATAATAGAGAAGATCAATTTTGTGTGCTGTAACAGAGTGTGGATTTACTGAAGACTGAAGTAATGCTAAAATGCATTAGCAATGAGCTATCATGGATCTAACCAAGCAGACTATGCTATTTTCTAGATTATTCACTTGTTGATTACTCACATCTTCGACAAGTCTGAAACCTTTAACCGGGTAGGCTTGGCAAAGCCTTTGTAAATCCTCTAACAAGGTGGTTCACAACTGTGGATATGAAATCCTCTCACAAGGTAGTCTTTAATCAGACTTATCTCCTAACAGAGATTAAAATTCCTAATAGGATCCATTCTGGTAAAGAACATTGTATGACCTTAACCGGTCTAACCTTAACCGGTCTGGTTACTATTCTACAGATAGTTACTTGTTAGTTTCATCTCACCATGGTTTTTCCCATTTGGGTTTCCATGTCAAAATCTCTTGTGTTATGGTGATTGTGCTTTTGTGGGTGAATGCCTTATTTGTTGTTTGGTTTGCATTTGTGTTAACTAGTTTGTTAGTTAAACTGTTATACGGGTTTACTACTAGACTGTTAAAGTGTTTGAGTTCAGTATTTTTTGGTATACTAATTCACCCCCCCTCTTAATATTCATCAATATGACCCCTAATGACACAAAATAATACCTAATGATACCTAAGGGGTCATAGAACACCATATGACCCCTTAGCACATCATATGGTGTCCTAAGGGATCATATGGTGTCCTAACGGGTCACAGAACACCATATAACCCCTTAGGACACCATACAATGCATAATGACACCATATGGTGTCCTAAGGGGTCATAGGACACCATATGACACCTTAGGACACCATATAACCCATAACAACATAATATGGTATCCTAAGGGGTCATAGAACACCATATGACCCCTTAGAACACCATACAAGCCATAATGACACCCTGTGGTGTCCTAAGGGGTCATATGACACCATATAACCCCTTAGGACATAATATGACCCCTAATGAAATCATAAAGTGTCCTAAGGGGTTATAAGACACCATATGACTCCATAGGACACAATACGACCGCTGAGGACACAAAATAAACCCTAACAACACCTAAGGGGTCATATAGTTTCCTAAGGGGTCATAAGACACCATATGACTCCTTAGCACACCATACAACCCCTAGCAACACCATATGGTGTCCTAAGGGGTCATAGAACACCACATGACCCCTTAGGACACCATACGACACATAATAACACCAAATGGTGTCCTAAAGGGTCATATGGTGTCCTAAGGGGTCATAGGACACCATATGACCCCTTAGGAGACCATATGACCCATAACAACACCATATGGTTTCCTAAGAGGTCATAGAACACAATATGACCCCTTACGACACCATATGACCCATAACGATACCATATGGTGTCCTAAGGGATCATAAGACACGATATGACCCCTTAGAACACAATGTGTCCCCTAACGACATGATATAGTGTCCTAAGGGGTCATAGGACACCATATGACCCCTTATGACACAATATGACCCCTAACAATGTCACATAGTGTCCTAAGGGGTTATAGAACACCATGTGACCCCTTAGGACACCATTAGACCCATAACAACACCATATGATGTCCTAAGGGGTCATATGGTGTCCTAAAGGGTCACGAGACACCATATGACCTCTTAGGAAATAGTATGACCCCTAACAAAAACTAATGGATCATATGGTGTCTAAAGGGTCATACGATATGTCCTGTGACCCCTTAGGACACAATATGACCCCTTAGCACACCATACAACCCCCAATGACATCATATGGTGTCCTAAGGGGTCATAGGACACCATATGACCCTTTAGGACACAATTTGACCTCTAACAATACGTAAGGGGTCATATGGTGTCCTAAGGGGTCATAGGATACCATATGACCCCTTAACACACCATACAACCCCTAATGACACCATATGGTGTCCTAAAGGCTCATAGAATACCATATGACCCCTTAAGAC